>NW_005871292.1:1731963-1765951 GCF_000147115.1 Myotis lucifugus | reverse complement strand
CCCCAATCAGCCCTGCTCTGAGCCTGACCAGGGGCTGCACCTAGGGATTGGGCCTGCCCTCTGCCACCCGGGAGCAGGCCTAAGCCAGCAGGTCATTATCTCCCAAGGGGTCTCAGACTGCGAGAGGGCACAGGCCGGGCTGAGGGACCCGCCCTTCCCCCCTGAGTGCACAAATTTTTGTGCACCGGGCCTCTAGTAATATAATAAGACACTGAAGAAAGAAATTGAAGAAGATACAAATAAATGGAAGCATATACCATGTTCATGAATAGAAAGAATTAATATAATTAAAATGTCCATTACCTAAGCAATCTACAGATTCCACATAATTCCTATCAAGATACCAAGGGCATATTTCACAGAACTAGAACAAATATTCTAAAAATTTATATGGAACCACAAAAGACCCCGAGTAGCAACAGTGATCTTGAGAAAGAAGAACAAAGTTGGAGTAATCACATTACCTAATATCAAACTTTACTACAAAGCCACAGTAATAAAAAGAGCATAAAAACAGACATATACTAGTAGACCAATGGAACAGAATAGAGAGCCCAGAATTAAAGCCACCCCTTTATACAGTCAATTAATATTTGACAAAGGAGGCAAAAACATACAATGGGCTAAAGACAGTCTATTCAATAAGTGGTATTGAGAATATTGTACAGATACATGCAAAAAAATAAAATAAAACTAGACCACCTTCTTACACCATACACAAGAATAAACTCAAAATGGATTAAAGACTTAAATGCAAGACTTGAAACCATACAAATCCTAGAAGAAAACATACATAATAAAATCTTGGACATTTCTCATAGCAATATTTTTTCTGATATATCTCCTTCGACAAGGGAAACAACAACTAAACAGGACTAAGTCAAACTAAAAAGCTTTTGCACAGCAAAGGAAACCATCAACAAAATGAAAAGACAACTCCTGAATGAGAGAACATATTTGCTAATGATACATCTGATAAGAGGTTAATTTCCAAAATTTATAAAGAACTTATACAACTCACACCAAGAAAACAAACAATCCAATTAAAAAATGGGCAAAGAACCTGAATTGACACTTCTCCAAAGTGGACATACAGATGGCCAACAGACATATGAAAAGGTGCTCAATGCTATTAATCTTCAGTAAAATGCAAAATCAGATCACAAGGAGATATCTCCTCATGCCTGTCAGAATGGCTATCATCAATAAATCAACAAACAACAAGTGTTGGTGAGGATAAGAAGAAAAGGGAACACTTGTGTACTGTTGGTGGGAATGCCAATTGGTACAGTCACTGTGGAAAGTAGTATGGCATTACCACAAAATATTAAAAATGGAACTGCCTTAAGACCCAATGATTCCACGTCTGGGAATTTATCTGATGAAAATTGAAACATTAATTTGAAAGAATATATGCAACCCTCTGTTCATTGAAGCATTATTTACAACTAGAAGCCTGGTGCATAAAATTCATGCACTCGGGGAGGGGGGGGGTGTCCTCAGCCCGACCTGCGCCCTCTCGCAGTCCAGGAGCCCTTGGTGGATGTCCGACTGATGGCTTAGTGCTGCCGTGGAGGCAGGAGAGGCTCCCACCACCGCTGCTACACTTGCCAACCATGAGCCTGGCTTCTGGCTGAGCGATGCTCCCCATGTGGGAGCACACTGACCTCCATGGGGCAGCTCCTGTGTTAAGCATCTCCCCCCTGGTGGTCAGTGCATGTCATAGCGACCTATTGTTCCACCGTTTGGTCGATTTGCATATTAGCCTTTTTAAAAAATATATATTTTATTGATTTTTTACAGAGAGGAAGGGAGAGAGATAGAAAGCTAGAAACATTGATGAGAGAGAAACATCGATCAGCTGCCTCCTGCACATCTCCTACTGGGGATGTGCCCGCAACCCAGGTACATGCCCCTGACCGGAATCGAACCTGGGACCCTTCAGTCTGCAGGCCGACGCTCTATCCACTGAGCCAAACCGGTTTCGGCTGCATATTAGCCTTTTATTATGTAGGATAGCCAAGCTATGGAAGCAGCCCAAGTGTCCATCAGTAGACGAGTGGGAAAAAAAGCTGTGGTACATTTCCACAATGGAATACTACTCAGCCATAAAAAAGAAAAAATCTTTTATAGATGGACCTGGTATAGATGGACCTGGTTAGCATTATGGTAAGTTAAGATAAGCCAGTTAGAGAAAGACAAGTACCATATGATTTCACTCATATATGGAATCTAATGAAGAAAATGAACTAACAAGCAAATAATGACAGACACATAGAGAGCAGGCTGACAGCCATTTGGGGGAGAGTTGTAGGGGATCAAGGGATTGAGCAAAAAAGAGAGAGAAAACTCATGGACAACAGTGTGGTAATTGCCAGGATGTAAGGGGGTTGGAAGGAGGTGGAGGAGTGTATGGGGGATAAATGGTGATGGACAGAGACTTGACTTGGGGTGGTGAACAGACAATACAGTGTACGGATGATGTATTGTAGAACTGTGCACCTGAAACCTGTATAATTTTGTCAACCAGTGTCACTGAAATAAATTCAATAAAAAGGAAAAAAACTGTGTACAAAAACCCTCTAAGCTCAGAAACTTTTCCCAGTGAATTATTAGAAACATTTCTTTTTTTTTTAATATATTTTATTGATTTTTTACAGAGAAGAAGGGAGAGGGATAGAGAGCCAGAAACATCGATGAGAGAGAAACATCGATCAGCTGCCTCCTGCACGCCCCCCAGTGGGGGTGTGCCCGCAACCAAGGTACATGCCCTTGACCGGAATCGAACCTGGGACTCTTCAGTCCGCAGGCCGACGCTCTATCCACTGAGCCAAACCGGTTCGGCTAGAAACATTTCTTAATAGTTAATTAAGATATCAATTGTTAATTAAGACATCAATTTTTCAAAACGGTCCCAGAAATAGAAGAAAAAAAAAACGGAACAGTTCCAAACTTCTATGAGGCCTGCATCAACTTGATACTGAAACCTTAAGAGGATATTACAACAAAGGAAGACCTCAGAACAACCTCTTTCATGAACCTGGACACAATCTCCTAAACAAAATATTAGTAAACAGCCTCCAATGATACATAAAAAGGATATAAATCATAACCAAACTGGGTTAATCCAGGAAGGTAGGTTGGGATTACATATAAACATCAATTGATGTAATTTACCACATTAACAGAATAAAGGAGAAAAATTATATTATCTCAGTAGATGCAGAAAAGTATTTGATAAAATTCAACACTCATTCATGGCTCAAAAGTCTTAGCAAACTAGTAATAGGAAATGTTCATAATCTTATAAAGTCTTCTATTAAAAATCTAGAGCAGAGTTATTCTTAATAATGAAATATTAAGAATAACATAAGCATGTCTGCATCAACTTCTCCATTCAGCATTTTACAAGAAGTATGTGAATTTAGCAAAATAATTCGATACAAGGTTACATACAAATACCAAATATATTTCTGTTTACCAACAACAAACAATTAAAGGATAAAATTTAAAAGACACAATTTGTGATAGCATAAGAAATCAAATACCTAGGAATAAATATGATAAAATATATATAAGACCTCTTCATTAATAACTGCACATTATTAGAAGTCAAAGAAAGCCTAAGTAATGGAAGCTGATTTCAAAATTTGTGTTCAGAGGGCCAAGAGTAACCAAGACAATCTTGAAGAACAAAGTTGGAAAATCTATACTACAAGATATCATGACTTACTATTATGAAGGTATAATAATTAAAATATGGTGGCATTGTGCAAGGATGGATAGACCAATCATATCAAGTAGAGCCCCATAAGGAGACAGAAACCACAGTAGTGTTTATGTTGGCATAAGCATGGGCCAGAGTGTCTTGGTTTCTTTGTTTTATATTTGGTCTCCCCCTGAATATTAGGAGCCTATGAGGGCAGGGACTAGGGACAACATAAACCACCCAGCGCCTGGCTCAGAGGGGCACCAGGGAATTCTTGCTGAATGAACATCTGACCAAGCCAGTGAAGAGATCCCTCTTGCAAAGACTGACCATGAAGGCTTACGGGCTGGGATACAGAGCCTGCTTTTCCATTGGAAGGTAAACTCCATTCCAGGTGGGCATGAAAAAAGCCTGGTGAGGGTCAAAGGCAGGGCTGGTGCCCTGTAGATGGAAGCCAAGGGGCAGGTGAGCCACATGTTGCTGGTCACGTTGCCCAACTGGTAAATGTCAAAGGTAAAGTATGGCTGGTTGGTTTCCTTGAAGTGGCCACAGGGTACAAGGCAGGCTTCCACCTGCAACTCAGGCCACATGCAGTTGTATTGCATCGTTTCTGCCCTCAGGTATAGTTAACTTGGCATGGGTTTTTCTAGGGTCTCCTCAACATAGTGGTACTCAAGACATTTGTGCTCACCTGGTTCCCCACAGCAGGTACAGTCCTGCCAGGGCTCCCAGTGGATGAAGTTGAGTACACTGCCACCCAGTCTTAGGGTCTCATTCTTCAGGGGCTCTTTGCCCAGACCTTTATGTGTAATATGCGGGGGTGACATCCTGGAAGTCAAAAACTCATACTCCACCACGAGGGCACTGTCATTGTCCTGGCTGAGACAGAGGCCTGTCTGGGAGGGCTGAGGGTTGGAAGCTACCTCCAGGCAGTTTCTTTACATTAGGTATAGGTAACGAGGAGACCAGGAAGGGGAGTACCAGAGGGCCTTGGGATGGTCACACTGCAAGACAATATCATTGCCCGAGAGTAGAGCCCACTGGCAGAGACTCCTGTAGGTGCAGCTGACTAATATCTGGGTCCACAAAGTGGGGAGAGAAAGGCTAAGCAGCAACAGGGTGGCCATCATGGTAGCCCAAGACTACAGTAGCAGGCTCAGAATCACCCTGGGCATTGTGAAGTCACCCATAGAACTCAGGCATCAGCCCTGGGAAGTGCAATGAACCTTGGTCCACCGCACTTCCAGGAGTACAATTCAGTTCATTCTCAACAAATAGCTTGGGTGTAGGTTGTAGCGTCAAAAAATTCAAAGATCCATAAGAGCTGGGGCAGGAATCAAAAATGAGTGAAACCTAAGCCCAGAACAAGTGAACTAAAAAAAAACAAATTAATTTGTCCTCCCTTATATCCAATAAGACAATGTTCAAACGGGAACAAAAATGGCTTCCATGCCCCAACAGGGAAAGGGAAGAAGGGGAGACACACAAAAAATCACTGGTTTGTACTATTTCTAAAATCTAGTGAGAAGGTTCTGCAAGGGCCTCCTGCCTTGTAGATGGGAAGAATTCTTTAATTAGCACTGAATCAGCTACTTGGGGGAGGGGTTTACCAAACCCTTGTTCTCTGTGGTCATGTCTCCACTCTCCAGGGAGGTATCTCCTTTTCCATTACCCTCCTTGGCTACATCTGAGGTGGCACTGGAAGATGTGCCCTCCTTGACACATAAGCATTTTTCTCAGCCTGCTTGCTGTCGCTCAAAGTTTGGGACCTAAGGATTCTCAGTCACCTCCATGTGCAAAAAAACCCACAGCCACAGTTCTGTTCAGGATGTTCCCCTCCTTCCTGCTTCCCCCACCTTTTATCCCCTCTCTCTCTCTCATTCTCCCTCTGGAATTGCAGGTAGCTTAAAGTCTATCAGGCAGCCATGGAGAGCCAAATTCTTCATCTCTCATTCATGGAGCCATTTTGTCTACCTGAGAATATCTTAAGGATTTTCTGGGAGTAACTTAATTCATTGAGATTTAAAAATGATTAATAATTATTTAATTAGTGATATAGCCTTGACTTTATCCTTGACAAAAGCTGAGTTTTAATTGGACTTTGTTTCTCAAAGGCCTTCCCAATTTTTGGCCAACATTCACTCCTAATGTTCTGTATGCCAACAGCTTCCCCCTAAAGCTGCCAGTTCATTAAATATGTTCTATGTCTTCCAAGGTATCTCAGGCAACAGTCTCCATCCTTCTGGTTTCAAATAAGTTTTCTTGTTCCCTTTGTTCTATGTCTAAGCCAATTCCATGTGTTTTTATTTTTTATAACAGCAGCACTCCACCCCTTATACTATTTCTGTGTTACTGGAGATAGGCTATTTGCTCCGGTACAGTAATGAACTTCCCCCAAATCTCAAAGACTTACAAAAACAAAGGTTATTTATCACTCATGCTCCATGTCCATTGTGGGTTGGCATTATAATCATCAGGGATCCAGGATGATGGAGCAACTGCTATCTCTAACATTTCCAATTTCATGCCAGAGAAGGAAGAAAGAGACCTTTGTATTATTTTACGTCTACAATTACATACACTGGCTTTAAATTACACATGCCATTTGCTCACAAACCATTGGCCAGAAACAGTTACATGGCATTACTGATTCACCAACCCAACATAAGAAATGGAATTTTACATGCCTCTGAAACATTTGGCAAGTGCCAGTTAGTAATGATTACCACAGCTAACATCTACTAAAAGGAACATTCTTTTACATCATACAATTAAAACCATTTCCAAAATACTCCCATCAGATTTCTCCTAAAGTTCCATTGGCCAGGATTAGGCCCTATGTGCAGATCCAAAGCAATCCCTAAAAGGAAATGAAATTTCCATGCTTGGCTTAAGTCAAACAGAATTTGCTCTCTGAGGATGAGGAAGGACAATCTTCTCTGACCACAGAAATCACTGGAGACCCAAATAAAATCAGGACTTTGTATGCATGAGAGATGTAGAAGAGAATGCTTATTTGATTAACCAACCATGTCTACCACAGCATCCACTGATGGGATAGTGGTAGGCACTGTATGAGCTACATGACCTTAGGCAAGTTGCTGAAACTTGCTAAGCCACAATCCATCTGTAAAATAGGGACATTAGTACTGCCCATTACAAACTATGATTGTTATAAAGCTTTCAAGAAATTATCCATGTCAAATTCTTCGCACAGTTTGGATTTGGAATAAGACAGTGGTTAGGCCCTGGCTGGTGTGGCTCAGTTGGTTGAGTGTTGTCCCATGCACCAAAAGGTCGCCAGTTCAATTCCTGGTCAGGGCACATACCCAGGTTGTGGGTATGATCCCCAATTGGGGTGGGTACAGGAGGCAAACAATCAATGTTTCTTTCTCATATTGATGTTTCTCTCTCTCTCTCTCTCTCTCTCTCTTTCGATCTCTCTCTAAAAAAAAAAAGTCAATAGAAATATATATATATATATATATATATATATATATATATATATATATATATATATTTTAAAGAGGATACAAAAATATATATATTTAGGATAATGGGAATGTAGCCAAGGTTTTAGTCCCAAGCTCTGGGATCAGTTTCATCTCTTTACCTACCTTTTATTAATTTGGGTCCAGTAACTTCACCTTTTTGTGCCTGGCACATTCATTTACTCCATAAATAAAGATTGCTTACTCACTTGCATGAGGCACTAAGGATCCAGGCTAAGTCCCTGCCCTCTTGGAGCTTACATTCTAGTGAAGATGTATTAATCAGATTAAGTTAAGTTAGCTGTGTAACAAAAGAATTTTTCAGGGTAACAGGACAATAAAGAAGAACCTGGCTATGCTGATCATCTGAAAAAAAAAAAAAGAATTTCAAAGCTCAGTGGCTTAGTACAATTTTCTTCTTGCTCATTCTACATGTCCATAGTGGGTTGGTGGAGAGCTCTACTCCACACAGTCCCTTCAAATGCCATGGATTATGAAGGCTGCACCATCTGAAACATCATGAACTGCCATGGCGAGGGAAAGGAGGATAGTGAGTTATGCACTGGCAATTAAATGCTTTGGCCTGGGAGGGATCTACACTACTTTTCACTGCAGGCCATTGGCTAGAATTAATCACATATCCCCACCTAACTGCAGAGGGGCTAGGAAATATAGGGTAGCACATGTAATATTTGCTAAGCAATATTATCTTTGCCTTGGGGGAAAACAGACGGTAAACAAATGACTGATAAAACATCAGGTCATGGTAAATGCTTTGAAAGGGAAAAAAGTGGTTGGTAGGAGAGGGAGATGGGGATAGAGACTTTTATGGGCTGAATTGTGTCCCCCAAAATTCATATGTTGAAGCCCTAACCCCAGTACCCTAGAATGTGACTTATTTGGAGATAGAGCCTTTAAAAAGGTAAGTTAAAATGAAGTAGTTAGGGTGGGCTCCAATCCAATATAACTAGTGTCCTTATAAAAAGAGGAGATTAGGACACAGACAACACAGACAGGAGGACAACCATGTGAGGGCATAGGGAGAAGGTGGCCATCTGAAAGCCCAGCAGAGAGGCTTCAGAATGCAACCAACCCTGCCAACGCCTTGACTTGTACTGCTGGCCTCTAGACTGTGAAGAAATAAATTTCTGTTGTTTAAGCCACCCTAATTGTGGTATTTGTTATGGCAAATCTTTCAAACTAATATAGAGACTATTTTAAAGGGAGTAAGGAGAGAAGGCCTCTCTAAAGAAGTGACATTTGAGCAGACCCATATAAGATAAGCCATGCAGATTCAAGCCATGCAGGAAATAACAGTTTGGACTAAGCAGACAACACATGCAAAGGCCTTGAGGTGGGAACATGTTTGGCATGTGTCAATGTAGTTCAGCCAAAGACCATCAGAAACACACCCATGGTTAAATAAAATTTACTTTAATGAACAAATATAGTGAGGGGAGGTGCATAGCATGGGAAATAGTGCAATGTCTCAGTAAAAAGGTGTTAGAAAAGACATATAATTTGGGCTTGTGTTATGTGATTTAGGGAAATGTTCGAGGAAGTGGGGATTTGCTTTGAATTGGGTGCTGTCAGGAAGTGGGAGTAATCGATATTATCTAGAAGATGAGAAGAATACAGTGAAGTTAAATCAGTTGTCACTCATATTAGCTGGGAGAGGTGGATATTTGGTGTTTTGTGGCTTGGACAATGTTCCTGTTTTCATCTGTGTTCAGACATGATTACAGAGTGATTTTGTTTTTGTCTTGGTTCATCACAGTCACAAAAAAGCCTTATGTGATGTATGGCCCACTAAAAGGAATAAAAAAATAAATAAACCATCATTGAGGAAGTCCAGGTAGTAGACAGACTAGATAGAGACTTAAATTGTCTTAAAATGTTCAAATAGCTAACAAAGACATGGAGGAAGACAGGAAAATGGCCCATAAGAATAGAAATGAGAATATAAATAAAGAGGTAGAAAATATAAAAAAGAACCAAAAAAAAAAAAAAATTCTGGAGCTGAAAAAATACAATTACTGAAATGAAAATTTCTCTAGAGAAATTCAAAAACAGAGGTGAGCAAACAGAAGACATAATTAGTGTACATGAAGATAAGACAAATGAAATGACTGAATCTGAGGAACAGAAGAAAAAATATTATAGGAAAGTGAACAGAGTCAAAGGGACCTCTGTAACATTATCAAGTAGGCCAGCATACATATTGTGGGAGTCCCAGAAGGAGGAGAGAGAGAGAAAGCCACAGAAATAACTACATTTGAAAAAAATAATCACCAAAAAACTCCCAAATTGAATGAAAGACATGAATTTAGAAATCCAAGAAGCTCACCAAACTCCAATAGGAAAACCCCCAAAAGATGCACAACAAGACATGTTATAATCAAACTGTTGAAAGACAAAGAGACAATCTTGAAAGACACAAGAAACCTTGGAGGCCCAAAGGCAATGGGTTGAAATATTCAAAGTGCCAAAAGAAAAAAAGCTTTCGACCAAAAATTCTATAACTAGCAAAATTGTCCTTCAATAATGAGGGAGTAATTAAAATATACCCAAATAAGCAAAGGCTGAGAGAGTTTATTGCCACTGTACCCACCCTGCAAGAAATGCTAAAGGGAGTCCTTCAAGTTGAAGTGAAAGGATACTAGACAGTAACTCAAAGCCATATGAAGAAATAAAAATCTCTACTAAAGATAAATACATGGGCTAGTATTATTGTACCAAACCTATTTTTAATTGTTTACATGACTTTAAAATGCATAAAATAATTATTAATCTTTATCATTGGGCAAAAAATGTATAAAAATGTAATTTGTGATGTCAATAATAGAAAGGAGGTGATGGACATGTATAGGAGCAAACTTTTTATATGTTATTGAAGCTAAGCTGGTAAAATTCAAATTGAAGTGTTTAAATTCAGGGAGTTATATATAATATAATCCCCATGGTAATTGCAAAGAAAATAGCCACAGAATAGACATAATGGGAAGTCAGAAGGGAATAAAAAATGTTCACTACAAAAACATTAACTAAACACAAAAGAAGGCAGTATGGAGTAAGTTAAGGGCAATAAAGGTATAAGGCATATAGAAAACAAACAGCAAAATGGCGTAAGTCTATCCTTATCAGTAATTACTTTAAATCAAAAGACAGAGATTGGCAGAATGTATTTATAAAAAATGCATGATCCAAGTATATGCTTTTTACAAGAGACTTAACTTAATCTAAAGACACAAATAGGTTGAAAGTAAAACGATAAAGAAGGATATTCCATGCAAACAGTAACCAGAAAAGAGCTAGAGTGTTTATACTCATATAAGACATAATTGACTTTATATTGAAAAAGGTAAGAGACTAATAAAAACATTACATATTAGTAAAAGGTTTGACACAACAAGAAGCTATAACCAATATAAACATTTACATAACTAATAACAGAACCTCAAAATGTGAAGCAAATGTAGACAGAATTACAGGGAGAAATAGATTTAAATATCCTACTTTAATAATAGATAGAACAAATAGACAGATGATAAGTAAGGAAATAGAGAACTTGAACAACACAATAAATAAATTAAGCCTAACAGACATATACAGAACAACAAAATACAAGTGCACATTGAACATTTGCCAGGATATATCATATGTTAGATCACCAATTAAGTCTCAATAGATTAAAAAAAATAGATATCATACCAAGTATCTCCTTCAACCACAATGGGATAAAGTGAGAAAACAGTAACAGAAGAAAAACTGGAAAGTTTACAACTATGTGGCAATTAAAAAACATTCTCTTACACAATCATAGGTCAAAGAAGAAATCACATGGGAAATTTAAAAATACTTAGAGACAAATGAAAATGGAAATACAATATACTGAAATTGTGAGAGGCAGAGAGAAATTTATAGCTTTTAACGTCTACATTAAAAAGGAGATATTTCAAACTAGTAACCTAACTTTATACCTCAAAAAAACTAGAAAAAAGAAGAGCAAATTAAACTCAAAACTAGCAGAAGGAATAAAACAATGAAGGGTAGCATAGAGATAAATAAAATAGAGGACAGAAAATAATGAAGAAAAGCAATGAAACCAAAAATTGTTGTTTTTTTTAAAAAAATAAGAATACAATTGTCAAACCTTTGGCTAAATCTAATGCTGCTCTACTCCCCACCGCCCCCCCAACCCCCCGCAAGAAAAAGATAGCAGATACAAATAATTAAAAGTAGGGAGTAATTCCAAAATAATAGCAGAGTAAGTGGAAGCTACACTGACACTTTCCCAGGAACAAACTGGAAATACAACTAAAATATAAAAGAACCACCCTGGAAAATCAACTGAAGATAGCTGGAGAGAACCCTGATAACCAAGGATGGAAAGTGGAGACTGCATAGAGACTGGTAGGAAGTGTGGAGGCACAAAAGGGCTGGTAGGGCGCCCACAGACAAAAACTGAAGTCCCAGAGGGATAGCTCAGCTGTGGGGAGTTCCCACTGAGAACTCTGGGGTCTAAACCCCAAGCTGGGTTCCCCAGCCCAGAGCACCAGAACTGAGAAAGGTGGCCACATAACATCTGGCTGTGAAAAGCAGTAGGGTTGCTGTCTGCCAGCAAGAGACAGCTAGAAATGCAGGCACCCTCTTAAAGGGCCAACTCACAAAATTCTGTGTGCAGCCACACCATTGGGCTTTGACAGAGGAAGTGCAGAGTAGACTGGAGTTGTGTGAGGAGAGTCCAGAGTTGGGGACTCTGGGTTAGAGCTCAGAGGGCAGCCACCCGTTTCCTGTGCTGAGTCATTACCTCACACTGCAGAAGACATCTTTCTTCCTGGATGTTTGCTATCCAGGCGATTTTTGCCTGGAGGGAAAATAGTTGCCCTACCTACCCGGTTGGAAGACCTCTCGCCCTACCCTGAGGTCAGTAGCCTGAGGCAAATCAAGACTGAGAGTCAATTGAACTGCAGGCAGAGGCAGATCTCTGAAGGATTGGAGTCTTTGCCTGACCTTCTGGGGCTGAGGCTAGGAAAAGCAGACCCTGGTGCACATCTTGGTCCTTCCCAAAGGCATCCAGTGCCAGCAGAGGGAGCCACAAGCTGTGGATTGCTGATAACTCCAAACAGTACTCAGAGTGTCCAACATTGCCCTGCACTAGAGATTGGAAGTTGTAGCAGATCTACGTAATACACAGACACAAACCCACACAGGCAGCCAAAATGGGGAAACAAAAAAATAAGCCCCAAATGAAAGAACAAAAGAATTCTCCAGAAGAAGAGGTAAATGAAATGGAGATAAGAAATTTATCAGACATAGAATTCAGAATAATGATGGCAAAGATGCTCAACAGCATGAGAAAATATATAGTAACTATGAAGAATGACATAGCATGAATAAAAAACACAATGGAAGGAATACACAGCAGATTAGGAGAAGCCGAGGATCAGATCAGTGAATTAGAAGACAGGGTAGAAAAAAGTCACTCATTCAGAGAACCAAAAGAAAAAAAAATTAAAAAACAGGAGAACAGTTGAAGGGATCTGTGGGACAACATGAAAGGTAACAATCATCGCATGATAGCAGTGCCAGAAGGGAAACAAAGTGAGCAAGGTGTTTGAAGAAGTAATGGCAGAAAACTTCCCTAACCTGATGAAAGAAAAAGTCACACACATTCAGCAGGCACAGAGTCCCAAGCAAGAAGAACCCAAACAGGCCCACACCCAGACACAATATAATTAAAATCCCAAAAATTAATGTCAAAGAGAGAATCTTAAAGACAGCAAGAGGAAAGCAATTTGTTACCTACAAAGGAGCTCCCATGAAGTATTCAAGGTAATGGAAAGCAAGGATCTGAAACCAATATTACTATATCCAGCAAGTCTATCATTCAAAATAGACAGTGAAATAAAAAACTTGCTGAACAAAAAAAGGGTAAAGGAGTACATCACCACCAAGCCAGCATTACAAGAAATGCTAAAGAGATTGCTATAAGAGAAGAAGAAATAGAGAGAGAAACCTAGGCATACAGAATTAAAATGGCAATAAATAAGTACCTATCAATAATAACCTTAAATGTAAATGGATTAAATGCTACCATCAAAAGACATAGGGTAGCTGAATGGATACAAAAACATGACTCAACTATATGCTGTCTACAAGAGACCCATGCAGAACAAAAGACACACAGGATGAGAGTGAAGGGATGGAAATTTTTTTTTTCATGCAAATGGAAAAGAAAAAAATCTGCAGTAGCCACACTCATATCCGACAAAATAGACTTCAAAATGAAGGCCATCACAAGAGACAACAAAGGTCACTACATAATACTAAAGGGATCTATCCAACAAGAGGATATAACCCTGGTAAACATATGCACCCAATATAGGAGCACCTAAATATCTATATATATCTATCTATATATATATATATCTATATATATCTCTATATCTATATCTATATCTATATCTATATCTATCTATCTATCTATCTATCTATCTATCTATCTATCTATATGAAAGCTTAAGTGGCCATTCGACTGTTCGACCAGTCACTATGACATGCACTGACTACCAGGGGACAGATGCTCAATGCAGGAACTGCCCCCTAGTGGTCAGTTTGCTCCCACAGTGGGAGCACCACTCATGGGCACCAAACACCAGGCTCATGGCTGGCTAGCGCAGCTGTGGTGGTGGGAGCCTCTCCCTCGGACACTTCCTCTGTGTGCCCCTCCTCCATCCGGACTGGGACCAGGACCGGGACCGGGATCGGGACTGGCATCAGGACTCAGTGGGCACGAGCTCACAGCCGTTTCTTGGTCATGGGCACACCTGTATCACCCTAGGACAGGCGCGTGGAGACCACAGCAGAGTGGCAGCAAGCCTACCAAGTGGCGGCAGCAGGCGCAGTGAGGCTGGGATGAGAGGGAGCGGCGTGTTGCCTGGCCTGGGCTCCTCCCCGGCTGCCTGCCATTTCACGCACTACTACATCCCTCAGGGTATGTTGGACTGCCGGTTTTGGCCCAATCCCCACAGGCCACGCCCAGGAACCACACTGGTGCACACATCTGTGCACTGGGCCTCTAGTATAAAAATAACTTCTAAAGGACTTTAAGGGAGAGATCGACAATACAGTCATAGTAGGGGACTTTAACATCCTTCTGACTTCACTGGATAGATCTTCCATACAAAAAATTAACAAGAAAACAGAGACTGAATGACACACCAAATCAGATGCATTTAATTGAAATTTATAGAACATTTCACCCTAAAGCTGCAGAATATACATTATTCTTAAGTGCACCTGGGTCATTCTCAAAAATAGACCACATGTTAGGACACAAAACAAGTCTCTACAAGTTCAAGAAGATTGAAATCATATCAAGCATCTTCTCAGATCACAATGGAATGAAATTAGAAATCAACTACAGTAAAAACACTCAAAAACACTCAAACACATGGAGGCTAAATAGCATGTTATTAAACAATGAGTAGGTTACCAACGAGATCAAGAAATAAATAAAAAAAACTTCCTGAAAACAAATGAAAATACAACCACCCAAACCTATGGGACACAGCAAAAGCAGTCTTGAGAGGGAAGTTTATAGCACTATAGGCCTACTTCAAAAAACAAGAAAAATTAATAAATAAACTATTTACCCTACAACTTAAAGAACTAGAAAGAGAACAACAAGAAAATCCCAGAGTAAGCAGGAAGAAGAAAATAATAAAGATTAGAGCAAAAAGAAATGACACAGAGGCTAAAAAAAAAAAAAAAAAATCAATGAAACCAAGAGCTGGTTTTTTGAAAACATAAACAAAGTTGATGAACTGTTAGCCAGTCTCATCAAAAAACAAAGAGAGGACCCAAATAAATAAAATCAGAAACAAAAGTGGAGAAGTAACCACTGACACCACAGAAATACAAAGGATTGTAAGAAAATACTACGAACAACTATATGCCAACAAGCTAGACAATGTGCATGAAATGGACAAATCCCTAAAAAAAAAAATACAATCTTCCAAAACTGAATCAGGAAGAGATAGTAAACCTGAATACAAACTGATGAAATAGAAGCAGTAATCAAAAACCTTCCAGTAATCAAAGCCCTGGTCCGGACAGTTTCACAGGGAAATCTACCAAATCTTTAAAGAACAATTAACACCTATCCTCCTCAAACTATTCCAAAAAATCAAAGAGGAAGGAACACTTTTAAGCTCTTTTTATGAAGCCAGCATTATCCTAATTCCAAAACCAGATTAAGATACTACAAAGAAAGAGAATTACAGGCCAATATCCCTGATGAACATAGATGCTAGAATCCTAAAAAAAAATTAGCAAATCGGATCCAGCAAAATATTTGAAAGATCATAAACTGTGACCAAGTGGGATTTATTCCAGGGATGCAAGGCTAGTATCATATTTGCAAATTAATAAACATGATACATCACATAAACAAATTGAAGTACAAAAATCACAGGACCATAATCAATAGATGCAGAAAAAGCATTCGACAAAATCCAATACCCATTACAAAATTTTTTAAAAATTGATTTCAGAGAGGAAGGGAGAGAGATAGAAACATCAAGGATATAAAAGCATAAGCGACTGATGGAAGGTGGATAGCGGGAGCGCTGCTCAGCTCACCGACAGGTGCCAGATGCAGGGCTTGCGGCTGGCCACCGAAGCCTGGAGACTGCAGCGGAGCGGCAGGGAGCCTACTGACAGGCGGCAGCGGCAGGTGCAGTGGGGCCGGGATGAGCAAGAGAGGCAGGCAGGAGCAGCAGGTGGTGTTGTACTGCTGTTTCAGCCCAATCCCTGCAGGCCACACTGAGGGAACCCACCAGTGTATGAATCCGTGCACCAGGCCTCTAGTCAATTATAAGAGAGAATCACTGATCAGTTGCCTCTTGCACGCCTCATAGTGGGGATCGAGCCTGCAACCCAGGCATGTGCCTGGACCGGGAATCAAACCGTGATCTCCTGGTTCATAGGTCGATGCTCAACCACTGAGCCATGCCAGCCAGGCCCAATACCCATTTTTGATAAAAACTCTCAGCAAAATGGAAATATCATACCTCAACATAATAAAGGCCATATATGACAAACCTACAGCCAATATCATACTCAATGTGCAAATACTAAAACCATTTCCCCTAAGAACAGGAACAAGACAGGGATGTCCGCTTTCACCACTCTCAGTCAACATAGTACTGGAAGACCTAGCCACAGCAATCAGACAAGAAGAAATAAAGGTATCCAAATTGGAAAGGAGGAGGTCAAACTCTCATTATTCGCAGATGACATGATATTGTACACAGAAAGCCCTGAAGACTTTAGCAAAAATCTATTGGAATTAATAAAGAAATTTGTCAATATAGTAGGATACAAAATTAACACCCAGAAATTGATGGCATTTTTATATACCAATAATGAATTCTCAGAAAGAGAAATTAAACAAACAATCCCATTTACCATTGCAATAAAAAATTAAGATACTTAGGAATAAACTTAACCAAGGAGGTAAAAGACTTGTACTCAGAAAACTACAGGACTTTGAAAAAAGAGATACAGGAAGATATAAATAAATGGAAGAATATACCATGCTCATGGATTGGTAGAATTAACATAATTAAAATGTCCATACTACCCAAAGCAATCTACAGAGTCAACCCAATCCTTGTTAAAATACCAATGGAATATTTCACAGATCTAGAACAAATACTCCAGAAATTTATATGAAACCAAAAAAGGCCCCAAATAGCTGCAGCAATCTTGAGAAAGAAGAACAAAGTTGGAGGAATCACAGTACCAGATATCGAGTTATACTCCAAGCCACTGTAATAAAAACAGCCTGGTACTGGCACAAGAATAGGCATATAAATTAATGGGACAGAATAGAGACCCCAGAAACTGACCCAAGCCTTTACACTCAATTAATATTTGAGAAAGGAGGCAAGAACATACAATGGAGCAGACACAGTGTCTTCAATAAGTGGTGTTGGGAAAATTGGACAGATACATGCAAAAAAATGAAACTAGACCACCAACTTACACCATATACAAGAATAAACTCAAAATGGATAAAAGACTTAGATGTAAGTTGTGAAACCATAAAAATCCTAGAAGAAACATAGGTAGCAAAATATCAGACATCTCATGTAGCAGAATTTTCACAGATATGTCGCCTGGGGAAAGAGAAACAAAGGAAAAAATAAATGGGACTATATCAAACTAAAAAGCTTCTATACAGCAAAAGAAACAAGCATCAATATAAAAAGCATTAAAATATATTCTACATGGGAGAACATATTTGGCAATGATACATCTGATAAGAAGTTAATTTCCAAAATATATAAAGTACTCATACAACTTAACAAAAGGAAGACAAACAATTCAATTTAAAAATGGGCAGGAGACCTAAATAGACCTAAAGGGGATGTACAAATGGCCAAGAGACATATAAAAAATGCTCAACCTCACTAATTATCATACTCAACATCAGAGAGTTGCAAATTAAAATTATAATGAGGTATCGCCTCATATCTGTCAGAATGGCTACCAGCAACTAATCAACAAAGGACAAGTGTGACAAGGATGTGGACAAAAGGGGACCCTAGTTCACTGCTGGTGAGAATGCAGACTGGTGCAGCCATTATGGAAAACAATATGGAGTTTCCTCAAAAAATTAACTATGGAACTCCATCTGATCCAGTGATTCCACTTCTAGGACTATATCCTAAGAAACCTGAAACACCAACCAGCAAGAATATATGCACCCTTATGTTCATAGCAGTATTATTTACAATAGCCAAGATCAGGAAACAGCCCAAGTGCCCATCAGTTGATGAGTAGATTAAAAAGATGTGGTACATTTACATCATGGAATAATATGCAGCAGAAAATAAAAAAGGAGAATCTCTTACCCTTTGAGACAGCATGGAGGGACCTGGAGAGTATTATGCTAAGTGAAATAAGCCAATCAGAGAAAAACAAGTATCACATGATCTTTAATGAACAAAATAAACTGATAAACAAAATAGATCCAGAGACATAGAAGCATGGGACAGACTGCAGACTCTCAGAAGGAAGGCAGGTGAAGGTAGGTGTGAAGAGATCAACCAAGAACTTGTATGCATATATGCATAACCCATGGACACAGACAGAGGGTGGTGAAGACCTGGGGTGGGGAAACAAGGGCGTGCTAGAAGGGGTCAATGGGGGGGAAAAAACGAGACATATTAATATTGTGAACAATAACGATTTTATTTTATTTTTAAAGAGAAAAGGAAATGAAAGTAGGGACATTACTATTAATCTTACAGGAATAAGATCGTAAGAGAATACTAGGAAAAATTGTATGAAATGGACATATTCCTTGAAACATACATTTACCTAAACTGACTCAAGAAGAAATAGAAAATCTCAAAAGACTATACAAATAAAGATTGTATCAGTAATTTAAAACCCCCCAGCAAAGAAAAGTCCTGGAACAAATGGTTGACAGATTAATCCAAGTGAACTTTTAAGGAAGAATTAACACAAATCTTTCTGAAATTCTTCCAAAAAATTGAAGAGGGATAAACACTTCCTAACATTCTATGCAACCAGCATTAATCTGATATCAAAGCCAGATAAAAACATCACAAGAAAAGAAAATTACAGATCAATATCCCTTATGAATATAGATACAAAAATCCACAACAAAATATTAGCAATGTGAATCCAAAAGCATATTAAAAGATTATTTTAAAAAGATTACTCACTGTCAGAGCCATCAAAAGCACTGCATAGATCTACTGCTCTGAGTTTCTCTGAGTCCATATATTTTTCTAAATTCTTCCTGACTACTCGAGGGCAGGTTTCTTCTCAAACCATGCCCACTACATTAACTATTGGGAACTTAGTACAAATTCCTCCTTTATTCTCTTCTCACTGGTTACAGGTGTCGGGTCCAAGACCCCTGCTAGGGCTGGACCTCCTAGGACGCTGGGTCTTAGATGGAGAAGCTATGAGAAGTTATCCTATATAATAAAAGCCTAATATGTTAAGTGTCTGGTAGATTGGTCAGCTGTTCAACCAAAGCATAATATGCTAATGATATGCAAAGGCTGCTCAATCGCTTGCTATGATGTGCACTGACCACCAGGGGGCAGAGAGACGACCAGTTGCTATAATGTGCACTGACCACCAGGGGGCAGATGCTCTGACTGCTAGGTTAGCTTGCTGCTGGGGTCCAGCCAATCAGGACTGAGCCAGTCCGGCAGGACACACCCTGGAGCCCTCCTGTAGTCCCTCCCTGGTTGGCCAACCTCTCATGTCCCTCCCCGGCCTGATCATGCACCGGTGGGGTCCCTCGGCTTGGCCGGCACCCTCTCGCAATCTGGGACCCCTCTGGGGATGTCAGAGAGCCAGTTTCGGCCTGATCCCGCAGGCCAGGCCGAGGGACCCCACTGGTGCACGGATTTGTGCACCAGGCCTCTAGTGAGTATATAAGAATGCATCTTTATTGCAGAAGCCAATGGCCATATAGCCATCAGACAAAATAGTCCTTCACAGCAAGTCCTGTACAGGCAGGGAGCTGAACATCAGCTGGATCCTCTTTCCCACAAAGCAGCATTAGTCTCTGTACCCACAGCTACTATCTGAGCAGCCATAGGCTGCCCCCTAGACTCACCACCTCACATCGCAGTGGTATCTAAGTGCTCTGGCTCTGCAGCTTCTCCTGTCTCTCCTGCCCAGCACACTCTAGCTGGTTAACATGGTAGCTATATCTGAGCTCTCTATGAACTCTTAGCCTTATGTTGTAGGAGTACCAGCTCTCAGCTCTGTCTCTCCAGCACACTTCACACTCCAGCAGACTAGCTGGTCAGTAACCTGTATATTACCCCAGAGACAAAGAAGGCTAGTTGCCAACAGTGACATCAATCATTTGGGTTACAGAAGGGCACAGCATACCGTGAGATCGCTATGGCCTTGCAGCTGCTTATGGTATGTTAGCCTAGGTGCAGAGTGGCCTTGGACATTCGGCATACTATCAACAAGTTCTCCACACTGTAGCCTTGACTATCCAGGGACTCTGGTGTGGTTCCCACACTCACCATAACTAAGTGGAATTTATCTAAGAATATGAGTGATTCAACATAAGAAAATAAATCAAAGTAATACATTAATAGAATGAAAGGGGGGAAAACCACATGATTATCTCAATTGATGATGAATGATATTTGACAAAATCCAATCTTTTCATGATAAAAACTCTCAGAAAACTAAGAATAGAGGGAAAATTCCTCAACCTGATAAAGGGTATTATAGAAAATTCACAACTAACATCGTACTCAATAGTGAAAGACTGAAAGCTTTCCCCATAAGGTCAGGAACAAGACAAGGAAGGATGCCTAGTTTCAGCGCTGCTATTCAACATTGTACTGGAAATCCTATCTACAGCAATCAGACAAGAAATTTGGCAATGATACCAAAAAAGGCCCCAAATATCGAGTTATACTCCATTGTATAACTCAAAGCCACCCTTGAGTTCCCACCGATGCCAGACAGTCCAGTTTCTCCCTGTATGAGTGTGGGTCCCCAGAGACTCGCCCGGAACTGGAGTTCAGAGCAGTTGGGAGCTTGAAAAAGACAACTGTGCCCTCAGTTGCCAGGCCTTTCCGCACGCGCCTACGTACCTCTGCACTTTACTTCCGCGCCTCCTCTGAGTCTCAGTGTGCTTTTGTCTTTCCTTCTAGTTGTAGAATTTCCACTCAGCCAGCCTTCCTGTGGTTCTGGATGATGTCTGTTTTGTCTTTTAGTTGTATTTTTGAAGTGGTTGTGTGAGGCAGCAATTTCAGGTGTTTACCTATGCCGCCATCTTGGTTTTTGGGGGAAATCTTAATGATTTCAGATTTAACGGTGATTTCATAGCTATAATACTAAAAGCATAGGCAACAAAAGGAAAAAATAGATAAGCTGAACTTCATCAAATTAAGAACTTTGTGCATCAAAGAACACTATCAAGAAAGTGAAACGATAACCTATAGAATGCAGATTATTTCCAGATTATATTCTAGACAAGGGATTACCATTCAGAATACAAAAGAACCACAACTCAACAACAACAAAAAACAACCCAATTAAAAAATGGGCAAAGATTTTAAATAATCTGATGAACAGAATAAACTGGTGAATAGACATTTCTCCAAAGAAGATATACAAATGGCCAATAAGTACATGGAAAGATTGTCAACATCATTAGTTTTCAGTGAACTGAAAATGAAAACCATGATGAGATGGTACTTTGCATCTACTGGAATGGCTATATTCAAGAAAGGGGGAAAGAACAAGTGTTGGTGAGGATGTGGAGAGTTCGGAACCCTCCTGCTCTGCTGTAATATAATGTAAAAGGTACAGCAATATGGAAAACAGTTTGGCAGTTCCTCAGGATAAAAAATAAAACAACACTGTTGGGGGAAAGCCCCAAAAGTCTAAATTCAGGATGGATTCCAAAGAACTGACACGTAGCCTTATTTGATTCAAAAGAGCTTTAAACAGGGGCAAAGCAGCTGCTTGCTCCAGTGGTGGCTGGCCTGGAAGAGAGCCACCCCTTCCCAGGACAGGGTCTCTTTTTTTATAGGGGATTGAGTAGTAAAACCACATGGTGGGGAGTCACCTAGACTACGAGAAAGAATAATGCATCTCTAAGTTAGCAGATAACATCAGGCAGCTATCCTTACTCCATATATTCGTCAACTCCCTTCCTGGGGTCTGACATTCATCTTTGGGTGGCAGTCCTGCTTTCCGGGTAGTCAGCCAAATCTGAGGCTACATAGAGTTAACCAGTCACAGAAAGTTCAACAGAGAGTCCAACATTTCCCAGACACCTTTACTGCTGGAGACATGCTCATCTCTGAGCTCCCCTACAGATTTGATATAGGAATTCCACTCCTAGGTATATATCCAAAAAAATAAAAAGCAGGTATCTGTACACCAAAATTCACAGCAGTGTTATTTACAATAAGTAACCCAAGTGTCTCACAACAAATAAATGGATACACAAAATGTGGCATATACATACAGTAAAATACTATTCAGCCATAAAAAGAAATGAAGCTTTGTGATATATATACTACAACATGGATGGACTTGGAAACATTATGCTTAGTGAATAAGCCAGACACAGAAGGACAAATGTTATATGATTCCACTTCTATGAGGTACCTAGAATAAGCAATTTGATAAAGAAAATAGAATATAGAGATAACTAGGGGACGGGACAGGTAGGATGAAGAGTTATTGTTTAATTGGTACATAGCTTATATTGGGGATGATGAAAAAGTTTAGGGTGATGAACATACCAGTATAGTGGTGATGAGTACACACTGTTGTGGGGAGCCGATATAGGGTTAAGCCTCGGACTGACCTGTTAGCAAAATTACAAACAAGTCTTCTTCCGAGTCTTAAACAACCCAATCCGAGAGGTGGCCGCTGATTTACACGCGCTGTCATTTAAAAAATAAAAATGGGGGAATTTGCTGGAAGCCGATCCACCCTTGCTGCTTGACGCAGTCGCTGCAGGGAAGAAACATCTGCACAGCTTATGTTTCAAGGGACCTGGCATATATGACATATGGTTGCTCCCCCTCTTAAGTGCTATGTGTTTTAACCAGGACCACCTCCCCGAGAAAGGTTGTTTCCCCAGGTTAGGGGTTAACAGGACTAAGGAAGAGAATAAATCAGTAAATCCCCCTAGTGTTACAGAAATACCATGTACTACTTATGAAGAACTTGGACTTATGACTGTTGGCAATAAATTTGGGACTTGTTGGGCCCGCATCCCCAGGGGTCTGTCCACCAGGGAAAGCACCAAAACCTATACCCCTGGAGATCCACTGACACAGGGCAGTCCCAGGGAAGGCAAGCAGCGAGGCTGGGAGGACATAACCTTTACTGGGTAGGATAATCTCCTTCAGTCACTTCCTTGTAGCTTATCAGTAGAGCAATAGAATAGTGACCTTGGAATAGCCCTTGTAATGGAACACAGAGATTAACCTAGACAAGATTAAAATCAACAGAACTAGATAGAGATAGGATTATGGAAATGAAACTAGAAACTGTAGAAGGTTTCCCAAAACATACCATGATGTAATTATAGAGGCATGCTTATGGGATCAAATAGTATAAATATAGATGTAATAGAACAATAAAGAGAGAACCCAGCCATGCTGATCAACTGAACGCTGTCTCCGGGTCCTTCCTTCTTCACCGACTCCGTCCACACCTTTGGGAACCCCTGGACCTGCTGGGGCTGGCCCCCAACACACTGTGAATGTAATTAATGCTGAATTGTGCACTTATAAATGGTTAAAATGATACATACATATTTTGGTATGTATATTTTACCACAAAAATATATTTTTTATAAAGTGGATGTGAAAGTTGGGAAAGGATCTTGAAATTTCATATAAAGTGGCCAGGAGAGAGGTCACTGCAAAGGTGACCTTTAAGTGAAGCCCTAAAGGAGGTGGAGGATCATGGGGCCACCTTCCATAAGGTGTCCCTGCGGAGGGGGTAGGAAGGGCAAGGGCCAGAAGTGGGAGTGTGAGACATTCCACAGGGGAGGCCAGGGTGACTGAGTGAGGGGTGAGGTCAGAGACGGAGCAGGCCACGGTTTAGTATTTTGGTTTCTGCTGGGAGGGGGAGCCACAGGAAGGTTTGAGCAGAGGTACGTGATCCTACTTGAGTTTTAACAACGTTAAAACAAAACATCCCTGGTCACCGAAACGGCCAGCCAGTTAGGGAACCCCGGAGTCCAGTCGGAAGCGCAGTGTTTCCCAGGACGCGCTTCCCCTATCCGCCATCGCGGGGCAGCAGAGCCGCGCTGCGCACCCCGCGCTCCGGTGGCCTCGCGCCGCTCCGCCCTGACGCGCAGGTGGTCTAGTTCTCGGGAATCGTAGCGGAAAACCCGTCTTTAGTCTGCGCCTCCGCTGGGCCCCTTAAGAGCCAGAGTTTCCGGAGGCCTGACTTGGGGCAAGCGATGCCCCGGGGGCCAAACCACGAGATGGGAATGGAGGGAGGCGGAGAAAACTTCGGAAGTAGAATTCCAACTTTTCCTGGGCCTGATTCCCTGGGCTTCCCAAGAGGGGCAGAGCGTCCCCTTTCAGGAACCTCGCTTAGTTTTTTAAGTCAATGCAGTATGTGGAAGTCATGGCACTGGCCAGGTAGGCAGTTGGATAGAGCGTCGTCCCCATACCCTCTGATCCCGTCAGGGCACAAACAAGAGTCAACCAAGAATATATAAATAACTGGAACCACAAACCGGTGTTATTTCCCCCTCTTTCTCCTATCCTCTCTCTCAAATCAGTCAATCAGTAAATTTTAAAAAAGTAAGTGAAAGACACAAGAGCACCTCGTCCACCGGACTCACTCGTCCCGCCTCGCAGGGTGTATCCAGGCGGGTCCATCGCCAGCCCGGGAGAGGGGAGAGAAGGAACAGGTGCGCGCAGGGATCCTGCCCGCTCAACAGGTGAGTCACCCCAGCTGAGTCTCTGTTCTCGTGAGTCACACTCCGCTCGGCTGGGCACGAGCAGAAGACAGGATCCCAGGTCTGTAGGCGCGCTCCCGGCGGGCGGTAACTTGGTTCCGACCCTACGGGCCAGCGCGCACCTGGGCCAGCCCACTTCCGGGCAGGGAGGTGGAGGAGCCCCTTCCACCGCCCACCCCCTTGCCCAACCCTCTCTTCTCACTCTGTGTACCTGGGCCGATCCATTCCCCAGAGCGCACAGGGGGTGGAGTGACTAGGAGAAACACAGTGAGTCAAGCAAGTGTCTCCCCGAAAAGCTGGAAGTGTTCTTCATCCACGCCGTTTCCGCTCATTGAAACCCTAGAACCGGGCAGGGTGGCCTGGGAATAGGGACAAAGATCGGAACTGGGAAGAGGAGGAGCATGTACCCCTCCCAGCCTTGGTGCGCGCCGCGCCCCCTACCCTCCGGGTACCCAGCAGGGGACGCGCGGACCGGACGTGCCCAGACGGCCGCGATGGCGCCAGGGGCAGGCGGCCGGAGCTGGGTGCTGGGCTCCTACCCGGGCACTCCGGGTTGGGGCGCGGTCGTCTTTATGTGGCTCTTTCTTGGCACTTTGTGCACAGGTACGGAGAGCGGGGCCCCTGGTGCCGCGGAAGGGCGGGAGGGCATTATAGAAACGGGATGAATGAAGTTCTGCACCTCCGAGGAGGCAGGAGAGCTGGGGGAGGGGAATCGGGAAGACCAGGACCTTCCGATCCCAGGGTCTCCGAGATCCCTGGTGTACGGTGTGAGGGGAATTCCGATTCGCGTTGGAAGCGGTCCCCCGCCCTTGTTCGGGGATAGCAGGAAGTGAAACTCCGGGACCGAAAACCCTGGAGCGCAAGGAGAATGGAACTCTGTGAGGGCAGGGGCGAAGGGACCACCCGATCAGCGGGAAAGGCCGGGAAGGAGACGTGAGCACACGCGGACATTTCTACGTCCTGGGGCAATGGGGAGCCGGCACTCGAGACCAAGAAACAGTGCCCAGGCTTCTGGTGGGTGTCCCTCAGGCTCGAAGTATCTGTGCGTAAGGGTCTGGTAGGATGGACTTCTAGAAGGACTTGGTTTGAAACCATCTTCTGCTGGCAAGTTTTCGCTGGATCGGATGTTTGTTTGGGTGGGGACGTGGGGGGCGGATTTTATCTTTCTGCAAGCACTTTGGGCATATTTATTTGAAATGGCTTTGGGTAGGGTGAGATGGGAGGCTGATGGAGACATTGTTGAGCTTTACCTACTCCATGACAAAGCAGTTCAGACAACTCCAAAATTAACCCTCCAGTCCACAAAAGTTGGGGTAATTTGGACCAATGGTTTTGAAGTGGGGCCTCCAGCACTTCAGCACTTGCCTGTATGGGCCACAGAGAGGAGCCCTTTCTGTGAGAGATTGGGCAAGGGAAGAGGGGGCTGGGGTGGTTCAGAGGACACACTCTGGGAAGAGAGGTGGCAGGATGTTCCAAGAAATCTGGCCATCTGACCTTGCACCTGTCACTTCAGCCCCACGGGTCTATAAAATGGGCATGATTATCAGAGCTGCCCCACCAGTCCTGAGGATTAAGGAACAGTGTATGCCAGGCTCTCTATAAAACCATACACTTGTAAGTGTCGAGTTGGTGACAAAGGTTGTTGCTTATTTCTGCTGAAGCACATTCCAGCGTTCGTAGTGGTCCCTACTGACTCTCCTCTCGCCCTCAGCTCCTGCCAGTGCCATCCAAGTGACTGTGTCAGACCCCTACCACGTGGTGATCCTCTTCCAGCCCGTGACCCTGCCCTGCACCTACCAGTTGACCACGACCCCCACAGCACCCATCGTGATCTGGAAGTACAAGTCTTTCTGCCGGGACCGCATTGCTGATGCCTTTTCTCCAGCCAGTGTTGACAACCAGCTCAATGCCCAGCTGGCAGCTGGTAACCCGGGCTACAACCCCTATGTGGAGTGTCAGGACAGTGTGCGCACTGTCAGGGTTGTAGCCACTAAGCAGGGCAATGCTGTGACCCTGGGCGACTACTACCAGGGCCGGAGGATCACCATAACAGGAAGTATGTTGGGTGGGGCAAGGGAGAAGGCAGGGGATGGGGCTGGGGACGGCTTGCGCAGGCTCCCTTGTGTGCAACCTGGAGTCCCCACCTGGAAGCTCGTTAGCACCAGTGTCTGAAATGACTGACAAAGGGAGGACCCTTCCTTCTATCCATCCATCCATTCCTTTATTTAACAGCAAAGACTTAAGGAGCACCTAACAGACACCAGGTGTTGTTTGGTGCCTTGGAAATACAGCAGTAAAGAAAATTATTAAATTCTTTCCCTTGTGGAGCTCGCAATCCAGTGAGGGAGACAAGATAAATACCACACATACTCTCAAGTGCTTGGAAATAAAGACGAGTGGGTAATGGAGAGAGAGGCAGGGTTCTATAATACTAATGTAATAGTAAGTAAAATTTCTGTAAGTAACGACTTAAAAGGACCTCCTATGTGCCAGGCTGTAATTCCAGGCTTGTGGGGATTAACTCATTTAGACTCCACAATTGTGTGAGTAGATTCTGCTACTGTCATTTTACAGAGGCCCAGAGAGGCAGCATGACTTGTACAGGGTCACAGAGCTGATAACAGCTGGGATTCTAAGTCAGCCTCTTTGGGTCTAGTCTCTAAGCTGGTAACTCCTTTGCTTGACCAGGGTGGGGTGAGAGATTTTAATGGAGAAGGTCTATGACTTGCCAGCGCATTACATTATTCTCCCACTGAGTCCTTACGTCCACATTTCCCACTCGAAAACCGAGGCACAGAGAGGTTAAGTAGCTCATCTAAGCACACAGAGCTAGAGCTGGGATTTTAACCCAGGCAGCCCTGGGAGCCCTGTTCCGTGACCTTAATTCTGCCTAATGATGGGAAGTGCCTGTTAGGACTAAGTAAGGGGTGGAGGGGAAGTTGTTCGTTCATTCATCTGTTCAGATAGTATTTATCGAGCATTTACCAAGTACTAGGCACGGGGGATGGGGTGGTGATCAGGACATCTGATAGCCCTGCCCTCAAGGAGGTGACGGGCTAGTGGGGTGAGGTAGATAGTAAACATCAGATAAAGAGTAAGAGAATATTAGAGAGTATAAGTGTTACAATAAAACAGACCTGGTGTTGTGCTGTATGGAGTGACTCGAGTGCACACCTTAAGAACTACACAAATGTAGTTTGAGGAGGGACTGGGACTGGGTCCTAAAGAATCTAGAAAGCAGCTCTAGCCGGTTTGGCTCAGTGGATAGAGCGTCGGCCTGCGAACTGAAAGGTCCCAGGTTTGATTCTGGTCAAGGGCACATGCCGGGGTTGTGGGCTCAATCCCCAGTGAGGGGTCTGCAGGAGGCAGCCGATCAATGATTCTCTCTCATCATTGATGTTTCCTCTTCCTTCCTCTCTGAAATCAATAGAAGGCAGAGAGGAAGGTGATGGGAAGCAGTGGGTGAGGAGTGAAGGCTCACCCATTTAATGGACTTATCCTTTTACTGTCTTAAAACAAGATTAAAGTTTTAGTCTTGGGCATGGGGGCTGAGGAGTGAAGGGAGTGTCCCTTTGCAGACCCCAAGAGACCAGGGCCAGGGCACACTCCTCCCCTCGCTCTGTAGACCATGGATGAAAGGCAAGGTTCCAGTACTGAGCCTGTCAGTCCTGTTTCTAGGAGAGACCAGATCTGCTTGCCCTGAATTTCCATGGGCAGTTCAGCCCAAAGCATCCTGCTGTTCTTGAGGACAAAGGGCTTCTTGGGGGTTAACCTGTCCTGTACCTTTCCCGCTCCCGCCAGGACCAGGTGGGACAGCCTGGCTGGCTGGAATCATGCCCGTGCTGAGTCCAAAGCTCCAGAGTGGCCCTCAGGCTCCAGCTGGGGCAGATTCTTCATACCCTGGAGGCCTCACAGGCCCAGGTCTTTCAAGCGGCCTTGATCCGGCCCATGTTTGATGTAGGCTGTGGGCATCCATTGTATCTACGTCCTCTCAGGAAACCCAGTAGCCATAGGAGCTTCCTCCATTTCAGCCTTGAAAGTAGAGAAAAGTTGACTTTCCTGTGGTGTCCCAAGGGTCACCAGCATCAGGTCTTAAGTGAAAGTGGTTCGGGGCAAACTGTAATGTTAGTTCACCCTCAGAGTCTCTCAGCTCAGTGGGCCCCCACCGCCTTCCATTCTTCCCTGCTGTGGGTGATGTGGGTGCCTGGATAGGAGCTCTGTTTCTACCTCAGGCTGCTTGGGGTCCATGTGTCACCCTCCCACTCAGTAACATGACCAGAGAGCCCATGGGGCCCCCGAGATTGTAAGGGCCCTCTGTTGTGTGCTGATACGGAACCAGAGGCTCAGAGGTGTGGAGGAGGCCCAGCTTCTGTTTCCAGCTGGATACCAGTGTCTTCTCCCTGTACCTAAAACACTTGGAGCAATGCCCAGCCCCGTGTGTCAGGACCAGACATAATACAGGGAACAGGGCGCGCCTGGCAGGAAGGAGGTGGGCCCAGGCCTTAGAATTGATCAAAAGAAGCTGTGAATCCATATTTTTCATGGGTTTTAGAAACATCATGCAAGCCAAACAAAACACGTCAAGGCCCGGGTGTGAGCTACAGGAGCCCAGATTTCATCTCCTGGCCCATAAGCTTTTGCTATGGCATGGGGTTCCTGTCCACCTCTTCAGTGTTGGGCAGGGACCTGTCCTGGAGCTCTGGTTTGGAGAGGTGTAGTCAGAGTCTGGTTTGAAAGATAGGCTGGGAAAATGATGGTGTTCTGGAGAGTCCAGAGCGTTTGGGAGAATAGTTAAGAGTTTTATGAGGATTCAGTGAAAGAATATGTGCAAAGGAACCCAGCACATAGCAGAAACTCCGTAATTGGTGGCCAGATACCTGACCATGGAGGGGTGCTGTGTCCCCCACTCCTTCATGTCTGCTGCGAAGGTCACCCTCCTTAAACTTGCACAACCCCCTCCTCCACACTGGCACTTTCTGTCTTCCCTGATTGTTTTTCTCTGTATTGCTTGCCACCATTTGACATGCCATATATTTAACCTTTTTTATTTGTCTCTCCCAGTTAAGGACTGCTATAAGGGCAGGGGTTTATATCTGTGGTCCATAGCAGAGGTTCTCAAATTGTTAGTTTTAGGGCCTCTACTCTTTTTTTGTTGTTAATCCTCATCTGAGCATATTTTTCCTTTGATTTTAGAGAGAGTGGAAGGGAAGGGGGGAGAGAGAAACATCAATGTGAGATAGACACATTGGTTGCCTCTCGCATGCGCCCTGATTGGGGGAGGGGGGAGATCAAGCTGCAACCGAGGTATGTGCCCTTGACCCGAATCAAACCTGGGACCCTTCAGTCTGAGGGCTGACACTCTATCCACTGAGCCAAACTGGCTAGGGCTAGGGCCTCTACATTCTTAATTACTGAGATCCTCAAAGAATTTTGTTTTTATAGCTAGCAAACTGAGAGAAGTTTAAAAAATATTTAAGCTGACAGTGATAAACTCTTCATAAGTTAATATGGATAACATACTTTAATGAAAATACTACCATATTTTCCAAAACAAAATAAGAAACTTTAATGAAAATTGCATCGTTGCTTTATAATTTTGCTCATCTCCTTGAAGTCTGGCTGAGTAGAAATTGTGATAGCGTGTGTCATGTAGCCTCTGGAATACTCCACAGTACATTCAGAGATTAAGTGAAAAAGGCAAATAACATCTTAGTATTATTATGCAAGTAATTTTGATCTCTGGGATCCTCTGAAAAGGCCTTGGGGAACCCCAGGAGCCACAGATCACACTTTGAGAACTGTTGCTGTCGAGTATACCACATGCCTCAGATACTGCCTGGAACATAGGATGCTTTCAGTAATTATGTGAAATGTTGAATGTATTAAGGGCATATTTGAATAAAACCAGGTGCCTAGACTCCTGGAACAGACTACAAAAGCTAAGGGAGGTCGACGCTAGGAGGGAAGGGGTTCATTTCCCAGTCCCCCTGTGTCAGGCACCCGGGACTCAACGGTGACTGAGACCAGGGTCTGCTTGTGTGGAGTTCAGATTCTGGGTGGGATCAGGAGTGCTCAGCCTCTAAGCTAGCTGATACAGTGTAGCAGTGGGGCGGGGGAGCTGTGCCAGTGGAATGGAACCCGCCCTGCCAGGGTCTGAGAACACAGTGCCGGGCAGAAGAACTAGCACAGGTGCAAGCAGAGGCAGGTGTGGGCCAGCATGCTGGGCCCAGTGAGGAGGCCAGAGTGTCCAGAGTAGTGAGTGAAGGAGATTGGTGGGGGTGAGGCTGGTGTGTCCGGTAGCGAGATCATACCAAGGGCCTGTGGGCCAGGGAAGGGCTTTTGGAGTGGTGGAGGTAGACATATCGAAAGGAGGGTTTGTCTATGGATGTGAGCTCTTCTTTCCAAAGGAGGAAGGCTCCGGTTCTTTTTCATTTCTTTGGCAAGTGGCTGATGCCCTGGTGAGTGCCAGGTGCTGCAGACTGGGGCACACACAGTTACTGCCCTCGACTGTCTTGGAGAAGGGCAGCGGGTACGTGGGGCAATGTGGTAGGCAAGTCATCGGAGGCCCGAGTGCCAGAGCTTTTGGGAAGAAACTGGCTGGTGGCTGTGGCGTGTTCCTGTTGCCAGCTGGGTCCCACCTGCCCCACGCTGGTGCATACCTGAAGGGATTTAACTAATTAGGGCCTGGAGCATAGAGAGGAAACGGGAAATGCTGACGGACTTTCATTACTGGTGTAATTAACAGGCTCCTTGCCCTGAGCAGCTTCGTACCTGAGCGTCCCCAAGCCCTGGGCCTGACCTGGATTGTGGGGGCTGACGGGTGGATGGATTAGGGAACTGGGACGGTCCAGGTCTTTCTCCCTCACATACACACACCCCGTTTTTTTCTCATGCCTCCACGAATTCTGATTCCTAGAATCTGAGCTACTTACCTCTGCTCCCTTAGCCTGGGCCCACGCCCTGGGCCTACATCAGGCTCCCTGGTAGTTCACAGTGGGGGCAGTAACTTTTGCTGTGAGAGGTACAGAGAATGGCTGTTAATTCTGAATTGCTGGCTCTGGAGTCAAGGCCACTGATGAGCTGGACAACTTTGGGTGGATCAGGTCATCTCATCTATGAACCGGGAAGGGTAACACTGCCCACCTCACAGATTTCTTGAATACCCCATGTCAAGTGTTTAATGCAAAGCCTAAGAGGAAGCACTGCCTGGTCTGAATTGTCTCATAGCCACTCGCGCACCTGCAGCCCCATTCCCTGATGTCTCCATGGTGGGAGGCTCCGGCCTCCCCACAGTGGCTTCACACTCTCCTCCTGGTACAGATGCTGACCTGACCTTTGACCAGACGGCTTGGGGGGACAGTGGTGTGTATTACTGCTCTGTGGTCTCGGCCCAGGACCTCCAGGGGAACAACGAGGCCTACGCAGAGCTCATCGTCCTGGGTGAGTGGGCTGGGCCCTGAGGGCCTGGGAAGGGGATGGGAGGGGGGCCTCTTCTCCCATTTCTGCATGTCTCCCTCTGTCCTCCAGCTCACTCTCTGGGCTCTGTCGCCTGCTTTGCTCTCCCCACATGGCACCATCAGTCACTTGGGCTTACCTGTGCCTTGCACCCTAGGCAGAGACTCCCTCCCCCCACATTTCAAGTAAGCCACAGCCAAACTAAGAGTGGAAGGAATGGGGGACCAGATCTCTTCTTGTCTCATTTTTAAAAAATACAGAAATGGTCAGAGTTGGTTGGCAGTGAGTGAGGAGGGTTGATGGTATGTGTAATTGAGAAGGGAGCTGGACCAACCTCTGTCACATCTGCAGGGCCATGTCTGACCCCAGAGGCCCTTGCCAGAGCACAGGAACCTTGCCCTCTGCCTGCTGGGATGGCGTTTTGTGGCTTATTCAGTGAGTGCTTCCCTCAGGCCAGGCCCTCCAAATGCCCAGGTGCAGGGTGGGTAGCCACCAGCAGCCCTGTCTGGCCATGAGGCCCCTTTACGTGTGTGGAAGGGATGTTGCCGTTAGCCAGATGCTTTGTTCTCAGCCAACACATATAGTCTCGTGTGACGTCTATATGTGAAATGCTGCCGGGCTACACACTGCCATCAGATGCATGATACAAGGAAACATGTGTGAATGAGCACACATGCTGAGGGAGCATGCTGCAGGGGCTCAGACCATGTGACAGTTCACTCGTGGGTGACAATGCATGCACCAGTGACCAGAGAACCTCTGCTTGTCCTTGGTAAAATGTACAGTCTGCATTAGCAGTTCTCAAAATGCGGTCTCGGGACCTACTTATGCTCTGAAAAATTATTGAGGATCTCAAAAGAGTTTTTGTTTATGTTTCTGTGGGTTATATCTATAGTTGGTTAACATTGTAGAGATTGAAACTGGAAAATTTTTAAAGCAAGATATACAAGGACATAATCCATTACCATCAAAGTGATGATGTTGTGTCATCACATGTCACAATGACAGCAAAAAATGGCTTAGTGTTATGAAAATCAGTTTGGCTTTGGGGACAGGACCACACTTTGAGAATTGCTGGTTTGGATGGTGGAAAACCCCTCATGGGGCATGTGGCATGGAGTGTGTGAGCTCTGGGTAGAGGCTGGCGGAGAGCTGGGTGTATAGATGCCCCTGCGATATGCTCGTGGGCACACGTCACTGATGGCACCTGAGGGAAGGCACTAGCTGGGCCATGAGACTTGCAGATGGGACAGAATGCATGGACCGAGATGGGACCCTCATGGACTAAAGAACCAGGGCCACACTAACTTTTAGGGCTGTAGGCACTTTTGCCTTCATGGGAAGGCATTAAAAAAAAAAGATATATATATATATATATATATATATATATATATATTTATGATTACCTTGCTATAAAAACCATTTGCTATATATTTGGTATTATTATATTTTTTCTTCAGATTTAAAAATAAAAATATTTTCAAGGCCCCTAGGACACTGCCTATTATGCCTGATGGACCAGGACTGTCCTTATCACATGGGATGGGTTCAACCTTTTGGGGCAATAGGACCCATGTGTGTGGAAAAGACGAAGTGCTCAAATTCAGGTCACACCTTCAGAACCTATGGGAAATGTACTGGGACCCTTTTGGGCAACAGAATCCCCTGAGGCATGAGAGAGGGTAAATTATGTGATGGAAGCCTTCTGGAAAACAGCACCCATGTGGGTGGGGGGGCGGGTGAGGGCAGGAACCAAGTGCTATGACCCTCCTAGGCCACCAACCTATCTGATGCTTCCAG
>NW_005871292.1:1728742-1731608 GCF_000147115.1 Myotis lucifugus | reverse complement strand
CTGTAGCGTTCTTCTGGGGTTTGGGATCTGGGCAGCTGGCTCTCTGTCCCCTCTCTCAGGCTACAGCCTGTCTTGCTCTGGGCTAGGTCACCTCTTCTTTTCTGCCTTGCCCCCGCTGAGTCCAGGGCGAGTTTCTTTGGGACCGGCCTGAATTGTAGAGGAGTGGGCAGCCCTCTGCTGCTGCGCCCCAGCTTCTGGCATGGAGACTCCAGCAAGGGCTACAGCTTCCCTGACAAGCTTTGCAGATAGCTTCGCCCACCCGTCTCTGCACTGTCCTGCTGTGTCCCTGTTCCCACCCAGGCCTCCTGGCTCAGGGCCTGCTCCCATCTCTCTGCAGACTGGCTGTTCGTGGTTGTTGTCTGCCTAGCTGTCTTCCTTGTCTTCCTCCTCCTGGGCATCTGCTGGTGTCAGTGCTGCCCGCACACCTGCTGCTGTTACGTCCGGTGCCCCTGCTGCCCAGACAAGTGCTGCTGTCCAGAGGCTTGTGAGTGTCCCTCGAGTGACCACCCCCATTCAGCAACTTGCCTGGGTCCAAGGGGAGGAGGTGCTACTGGTCTGGAGGTTATGAGGTGAGCAATTTGGGAGAAAGTGGGTCAAGGAGGACCAGCAGATTTAGATTTTTATTTACATACTTTAACTTTTCATTTATTTTGATTCTTCATTTGAGTTTTTCTTTTTGAAAGTATAATCTATATGCACGGTAAGAAAAACTCAAATAGTACAAAACAGTCACTGGAGAGTAAATCTCCCTTTAAAAACAAAATCTTAAGTCAAAAGGTAAGAAACCAAACGAGGTTTATAGCATCACATAATTTAAGCAAATTAAAAACCTCATCCACACAACCTTTGGATTTTATACGGGGACTATGTTTAAAGACATGTCTAGCACATGAGTGGCACCTGGAGAGTTGGGAATGGAAGTGGGGAAGGAAGCAAACAAAGCAGGAGGGGAAAGAAGGAAGAAAGTGAGTCCCTCCTCCCGCTGCCCCCTGGCCCCTCTGCAGGGACTGTCTGGGTAAACCAGCACCTCTGCACTCAGTTGTTTTGAAGTTTTAATCAACTTTGACATGGACATTTATGTGGGCCACTTTCAGCCATACATACGTGTATCTAGTCTCTTGCACTGAAAATAGGCCATGAAAGCACACTTCTCTACTAGTCCTTAGTAAGTTCAACACTCCCACCTTTTCCTTTATCATTGTAAAGGTCACTGTATCTTTGGTTGATGAACAGATGACCTTGACAGCTAGAAACATAACTTTACACATGAGGAGCACCTAGAACATGAGACCAAAAGAGGGACAGACGCATGTACTCCAGATGGGTGTATGTCTGTGTACTTACATTTAAAGCTCATACACATGATTTCAGTATAACGCAGTCCAAGCTGCGTTAAAAGTTGAATCACAAGCGATTTTTAAGGTGGAGGTTTGCGGCCTGGCCTGCCTCCTTACCTGCTTGGAAGCCCAGTAAATCCCCCTTATTTAGTCTCCTCTTCTGTAAAATGGGACTATGGCAGAGCCCTCTGTATAGGGTGAATGTGGGAAACTGGTGTGTCCAGCATTTACTGCAGGGTTCGGCCTACATGAAGTGTTCCACACTCACTAGCCATTGGACATTGCTGCTGTCAGCATCGGCAGTGACCGAGGGCCAGAGAGCAAATCAGAGCCCTGCCACTCACACTTCAGAGCAGTGTTCCCTCTCTGTGCCTGTTTCTCCTACCTCAGGGGGTGTCGTGAGCATTAAGGGAAGACTTTGAGCGTCCCTAGCACAGGGCTGTGACTCACTCCATGCCGACTAATTCTATGGTCACTGGGCTCAGTGGTGGGCAAACTGGTTCCTCAAAATACCACTCCCTGAAAAAAATTTGCTGTTATTTGGGGACTTAAGCTATCACCTTTCTTGTCATTTTTAGTTGGGAGCTTCTGGCTTACCTGGTGGATGTTGGTCCGTTTCACAGGTGGAAAGGGACTCCCAAGGGCTATAACCAAATTTGCAGTTACCCCACAAATTAGGTTAAGGCTGGGGCAAGGACTGCAAATTATCTCCATTCTGAATCTCTGTTATCCAAACTGAGGCCCCATTAATTCCCTACCAGAGGCTGCATTACTCCACAGCTATAGTGACAGCCACAGCCCTCCTGGGCCATCTGAAAGCAAATCCCACAGCAAATTGGAAATCAGCCAGTCACCTGAGCTACTGGGGGGGCTTCTGGGGGGACCACTGAGCCTTTTGCTTCCCCACTGAATCAGCAGTGAAGGGACCTTTCTGAGCCTATCTCCTCGCCCTATTCCTCCTACCCCCCACCCCCACTCCCATTTTCCTGTTAAGAAGCCCAGGGAAGAAACAACGTGCCTAGGCAGTGACTGCTGCAGGAGCAGCCGCCAGAACCCAGCCTCTGGCCTGGAGAGGAAGGCAGCAGGGAGGATTTGCCCTCGAACTGTCAAGCCTAGAACCAGGAGGGGGTGAAGGCAGAGTAAGTGGGTATAGCCACTAGGAGAATCCCCATGACCTCGAGCTCTGGAAGATGCCATGGCGAGGATCCAGCAGGCCTGAGGGGAGCAGGCATGGGATTCCCCTGCCCCGAGATGATTTGTTTTCTAAAGCTGGGACTCAGCTGCCAACTGGAATGTTTTGGCCTGTGGGTCCAGCACATGGGTTTATCTAAAGGGGCATCTTCTCCCTTTGCTCTGTGAATGCAGGCCCCAGGTGGCCACTTCTTCTGATAAGGTGGCTAGAGAGTTGGGATTTTATGTAAAACCTCGACAAATGTTGGTGAACATCACTGCTAAAGAAAACATGTCCTGCCAGATTGGGGCTGCGGGCTGCAGCGTACATCCCTGTCCTCAAAGCTCCGTGGAGGAAT
>NW_005871292.1:1726202-1727932 GCF_000147115.1 Myotis lucifugus | reverse complement strand
CCCCTGCTTCGTGATGCAGACAGCAGTGTGACCTCTGGTAAGAACCAAGTGTTACTAAGTTGGACATGCCTGTAAGGGAGGGGGACTGGGCCAGCACCCAAACTCACCACCTCCATCTCCTGTCTCCAGAAGTCCGTAGTGGCTACAGAATTCAGGCCAGCCAGCAGGATGACTCTATGCGAGTCCTGTACTACATGGAGAAAGAACTGGCCAACTTTGACCCTTCTCGACCTGGCCCCCCCAACAGCCGTGTAGAGAGGGGTGAGGAACCTTGGAGTTTGAGGGGTTGCAGAGGTGGGGGGTGGGACACATCTCCCGGATTACCTGACCCAAGGATGCTTGCTTGCAAATCCTGGACAGGGTACCTCCTTCCCTACCATGGCCAGTGAGAAATGTATGGGACACTGCATGTCATCCCTTAACAGGTGGGAGAAGTCTCGGGCCCTGTGTATGAGGCAGTGGTAACACTGCTGGACCCTAGAGCTCCTGGCATTAGGTCCTGACCTCCCAGCAGTCAGTGACACGTCCCTTCCCTACAGCCATGAGTGAAGTCACCTCCCTCCATGAAGACGACTGGAGATCTCGGCCTTCCCGAGGCCCTGCCCTCACCCCAATCCTGGATGAGGAATGGGGTCGCCACTCCCCTCGGAGTCCAAGGAGGTGGGAGCAAGAGCCCCTTACAGAACGGCCCAGGAGTGGCTGGGGGGCCGGGCGTCCCCGGGCTCGCTCTGTGGATGCTCTGGATGACCTCACGCGGCCAGGCTCTGCTGAATCAGGGAGGAGTTCTCCCCCAAATAGTGGGAAGAGAGGCCGAGCTTATGCGCACCCCCGAAGCCGCAGCCGTGATGACCTCTACGACCAAGAGGACCCAAGGGGCTTTCCACACTCCCAGGAACCCCACTTCGATGACTTCAGGTCTAGAGACCGCCCTGGTGCTGACCCTAGGAACCGCTCCCACCGCCCTCGGGATGCTCGGAACGAGAGGTCCAGGGACCCGGACCCCCAATATGATGGTCGGCTTCTGGAAGAGGCCTTGAGGAGAAAGGGGCCAGCGGAGAGGAGACCTTACCGGGAGGAAGAGGACGCCTACTACCCCCCAGCGCCTCCCCCTTACTCTGAGACCGACTCCCAGGCCTCACGGGAGCGGAGGCTCAAGAAGGTGAGTGGACAGCCTTCCCTGGCCTGCCTTCCTGGACCCTCTCCAGCCCTAAGCTCACACACCCTTTTCTTTCTTTCTCCTTTGCAGAACTTGGCCCTGAGTCGGGAAAGTTTAGTCGTCTGATCTCCTTTTGTATGTAGTTTTGTACTTTTTTTTTTAAATTTGAGGAACTGTTGATGTTCCTCTTCTAATAAAATATATAATCACAAGGCCTAATGTGGAGGGAAGCGCTTATTTTGTTGCGTGAGGTGGGGCCCCGGAGAGCTGCCCTGCGTGTGGGCACAGGGTCCCGTGCCCCTGCTCCCCGTACTTGCCCTGCGCCCTGGGCAGGACCAGCTGTCTCCTCCCGCTCCCCTAGGCGGGGAGTGCGCACCCCCTGGCTCCGCCCCGCCCTGCGTGCGCGCCCCAGCCCCGGCCGGACGTGCGCATGCCCTTCGGGCTCCGCCTTCGCGCACTTTAAGCGGAAAGGTAGGGGCAAGGAAATGGGCAAAAGTTGCCCTTAGTTTAAAGGGGCCCCCTAAAACCCCCCTGGGGGCTTGCCGGGGCCTAGAAAGGGGGGGGGGGGGGATGG
>NW_005871292.1:1696899-1724919 GCF_000147115.1 Myotis lucifugus | reverse complement strand
GGCCCCTGCCGGGCCCTAGCGCTGGCCTCGCTGCTCTGCCCGCCCCCTGCAGGTGACATACCGCGTAGTCCAGGTGACTGATGGTCAGCTGGATGGCCAGGGCGACACGGCGGGCGCCGTCAGCGTCGTGTCGACGGCTGCCTTTGCTGGGGGGCAGCAGGCTGTGACCCAGGTGGGTGTGGATGGGGCAGCCCAGCGCCCCGGCCCTGCTGCTGCCTCTGTGCCCCCAGGTCCTGCAGCACCCTTCCCACTGGTAGGTCCTCAGCAGTGCCGGGGGGACGGAGAGGGGACACTGACCGTTTGGGGGGAGTCCCAGTGGGTGGGGCATGTGCAACACACATGCTGCCGTCAGGCTGTCAGGCTGTGTGGGTTAAATTCCTGTTCTGCACAGTGAAATCTTGGACCAGATCTTTGGAACATCGTTTTTTTTTTCTTTTTTAAACTTGGGATCATGGTAATAGAAAAGTCTCTTTCTCAGAGGTAAAAGTCAGTTGGTTCACCAAATGATTGCCGAGTGTCTGCAGGTCCCAGGGCCCTCTGAGACATCGGCAGAGTAGTACATACAGAGGGGTCCCACCCTCCGTAGAGGATGCAGCATCCATCAAACAGGGCGACAAGGGGAGAGTTTGGGGAACAAGATGGCTAAGGGTGGCCTCTGTGTCCTCCTACTCCCCAGGCTGTAATCCAAAATCCCTTCAGCAATGGCGGCAGCCCAGCAGCTGAGGCTGTCAGTGGGGAGGCACGATTTGCCTATTTCCCAGCGTCCAGTGTGGGAGATACCACGGCTGTGTCGGTACAGACCACAGACCAGAGCTTGCAGGCCGGAGGTAAAGGGAGGAAGGGGCCGAGGTGGAAGGCAGGGGAGGCAACAGGCCCATCAGGGAGGGATTCCCCAGCCATTTCTGACTCTGCCCCCAGTTTTAGCACTAACCCGGCTTTCCCTACAGGCCAGTTCTATGTCATGATGACGCCCCAGGACGTGCTTCAGACAGGAACGCAAAGGACGATTGCACCGCGGACCCATCCCTACTCCCCGTATGTGCAGGAGACCTGGGCCCAGGAGCAGGGGACACTGGGAGGGCCTGGTGTGGGGCCGAAGGAAGGAAAGGTTCTCTGGAGTAGAAGTCAGGCAGTTGAGCACGCAGTAGGCACTTGATATATTTTTTGGTCTGTTTTTGTTTCTTTAGTATAAAGAAAGTATCATTTCCTCTTTCTTCCTACATATGAATATGTCTTACAAAGGTCATTTTCAAGTCTGACTTCTTAATAGATGCTTGGACAAATGGGCCCTGAGATGACATGTGCCCATTTATCCCTCTTCTAGGAAAATTGACGGAACTAGAACACCCCGGGATGAGAGAAGGAGAGCTCAGCACAATGAAGGTAAAGTCAGTGTGGAGCCCCTGCGCCAGTCCCAGGCCTTGGCCTCACCGGCACTGCCAGGCGGGCCTTGTGTTTGGTCACAGATCACTGGGCATGCTCCACATGAGAGAGGTGTTGAATGCTGGAAAAGTAGAAACCGGTGGAGGAGGTTCATTGTCTGTAACCGATAGGTAGGATGAATGGACTGGAATGTGTTTTGTCATCCTGGCTAGTTTTGAATTAAGGGCCAGCATCAGAAATGGCAGGTTTCACTCGGCTGCAGTGGCTCAGTGGTTGAGTGTGGACCTATGAAACGGGAGGTCACGGTTCGATTCCCAGTCACGGCACATACCTGGGTTGCTGGCTTGATCTCCAGTAGGGGGCGTGCAGGAGGTGGCCAATCAATGATTTTCTCTCATCATTGATGTTTCTTGCCGTCTCCTTTCCTCTCTGAAGTCAATAAGAATATATTAAATAAATATAAATAAATAAGTAAATAAAATGGCAGGTTTCACATTCACATATGGATTTCCTGCTCCCCTGGACCTTCGTTTCCATTGGCAACTGTTGTGTTTGAATCCGTCATTTCCCTGCCTGCCTGGCTTCCGGAAGTAACTCTGGTCTGATAGTGGGCACATCTGAGGATGAAACTGCAGGAACCTGTGCCTTTGGCTAGCCAAGGCTGGAGCATCCTGCCCTTATAAACACCAAATCCAACCTAAGGTCATTTTTGGCCCTTTTTGCTGTCCCCTAGTTTCCCACTCAACCTCTGCCTCCAGTCAGTAGCCACTATGATCGATGTAGGAGCATTCAAGTCCAGGGGAATTCTTACATCCAAACAACTGTCCTTTAGCAAATATTTCCTGAAGATAGATTCTGGGCCAGGTATGGGGCATGTAGAGTGTCAGGGAAGTTTAGGAGTTCAGGCTAGTGTCTGACTGAGCACTGACCACCAGGGGTTGTCTTTGGGAGGGCCTGCCAGACAGAGGGAGCACAGGCTGGAAGGGGGGTGGCAGAGAGGAGTCAAGTTGCTTTGGAGGGTACTGGCTTGGTTGTTGCAGAGGTTCCATGTGGAGTGCTTGGAAAGGGAGCCAGGAGAGTCAAGGAAGGCCCTGAAAGCCAGGGTGAGACCCCACAGTCCTAAAGGTCTTCAATTGGGGATGGCTCTGCAGCTTTGATCTAAGCATCTCACTAAATTGAGGCATTCATTCAGCACGTACATACGATGTGCCAGCCCGTTCTAGGTTTTCAGATAGTGGGTAATCGAACAGATGAGGTCTTGGCTCTCGTAGTGTTTATTCTGGTAGGAAAAACAGAAATTGCACAAAGCTACAATATGACGTCAGATAGCAGGAAGGAAGATAAAGCTAGGTAATGGTGGCAGGATAGGCCTCTAAGGTGACATTTGAGCAGAGGCCTGAACAGACCTTAAGGAATGGGCCAGTCAAATACTGGGGGAGGGTCCCAGGCAGAGGGATGAGCAAGTGCAAACACCCAGGCCTGAGTCAGAACAGACTTGGCATGTATGAAGAAGAGCAGAATTCAGGAAAGGAAAGAGGAAGTTGGCAGAGTTACAGGAAGAATGGTCGGGCCAGATCCTTGTAAGAGGCCCTCCCAGTGTCCCTGCTCTTGGATATTTATTGTAGTTTGAGGGGAAACCAACAGAGGGTTTGTGTATGGAGGTCAGATAGTAGAAAAATAGGAGGTGACTGCAGGTGTCTGGCCTGAGACAGGCTGAAGAATCAGGATTTCATGAATCAGGGTTTCATGATGGGGTCAGGTTGGTTTGAAAAGGGAAGGAGTGAGTGAGTCTGAGCTTGGTTTTGGGGTGTGGCAAGTTTGAGGGGCCTCCTGTAGGCTACCCAGCAGTTTTGTATCTACTGCTTAGGTTATATGACCTCGGACTGATTCTTAATCTCTGCACCTGTTTAGTCCTCTCAGTAAGATGTTAACCCATCTCCTGCAGAGGCTCAGAGTGAGGATGCACGAGCTGAGACGTTTGAGTGCCCGGCAGTGTGGTGTGCCCCCCAGTGAGACTGTAGCAGACCACTCCTGGGATACCATCTAGCCACCCTCTACCTCACTCTCATTCTTTGCCTCTCACAGTTAATCCACCTGCAAAAAGTCTGGAATCTTTCTCCTATAAAAAAGTCTTTCATAACCTTGCTTTTACCCTCCAGCTGTATCCTGCCCTCTCCTAACCTGCAGAGTATTTGGGCCACCTTTTACCCTTCCTGTACCTTTGGCAGTCTGGCTCTTTTCTCTACCAAAATGGCTCCATTTAAGGCTATCCTTGACAGCCTCATTGCCAAACCCATTGGCTTCCTTCCCTGTCTGTGCTGTACACACCTGACCCTGCCTATTCCCAGCATTTTGGTAATGATCCTTTCTGCTCTACCTGCTCTGATTCTCCTACACTCTTTGCCTCTTTTTCACAGCCTGCTCCTTAGAGCAGGGCTTCCCAGATGCTCCGGGAAGCTTGTTAACAATCAAGGTCTCCAGGGCTGTCCTCACAGTCTTTGAATGGGTAGGACAGAGGGAGTTCCAGAAGTCTGTATTTTGACAAGTTCCCCACATGATTCTTCACATTGCGCAAGGCTGGGGAACTGCTTTGGCTTGTGGTGTTTCTTAAGGTCTGATCCGTCTCAGGTCAGTCTCAGGAGAGTGAAATGTTAGGCTCGGGAATTGTCAATATCCCAAAGCCCCATCCCCAGTTGTAGGTGCTCAGTATTTCTCTGAGGGGTTTCTGCTGGCTTTCTCCTATGGGACTCCAAAAAGGTGAAACCTGCCCCTCTATGTCCCTGCGGGGCTTACTTGAACTCCAGGCTCATTTTGAGCTGCTTGCTCAAAGTACCATTTCTGGGTGTCCTTGAGACACCTCAGACTCAGTGTGTCCACACAGAACCGCTGTCTCTCCTCCCTAAAGGCTCCCATGCAACATTCCTTTTCCCACTGCAGCAAAGGGCACCCCTGTCATAAGTATCCAGGCCAGAACTGAAAGCCAGGCCACCTTCAACTCTGCCCTCATCCCCCAAACCTGAGATTCTTTGCTGAAGTGGACTTCAGATCAGCTTCTCTTTCTCCTTTTTACGTCTTTCCCACCAGTTCTTGGTACTGTGGGACCCGTCTCCGGCCTCCTCATGAACTGGGGCGTGTGTCCTGCCTGAAGGGTGGCCTTTGCAGCACCCATTGCTGCCATGTCAGTTTTGGGTCCACTGTTGTGAGAACCTCTTCAGTAGCCAAAAATCCAGATCTTTATGTGAAATCTGATTTTTTAAGATGGACCTGCTTTCTTTATTTCATTAGTTTCCACTCTTAATGCTACTAATTCATTCCTTCTACTTACTGAGGGTTTAATTTGCTAGGGTTTTTTTTCTTCTACTTTTTAAAGATCATTTTAAACTTTTTTTCCCAATACAAACCTTTCTAGTTACAAATTTCATTTTAACACTTGCTTTAGCTACATCCCATTTGGATATGTCGTGTTTTCATTATCTTTCAGTTAAAAATATTTTCCGGTTTTCCTTGTGATTTCTTCTTTGACTCATGTTTTATTTAGAAGTGTGTTGCTTAATTTCCTGATATGTGTGGATTTTCTAGATGTCTTTTGCTATTGATTTTTAATTTAGTTTTATTGTACTCTGTAACTTTAGTTCTTTGAAATTTATTAAGATTAGTTATGTGGCCCCGAATGTGGTCTGTCTTGGTGACAGTTTCTGTGGATTTGCTGGTGTTGCGGAGTGTCCCCTCAGTGTCAACTTGGTCAAGTTGGTTGACAGTGTTCAGGTTTCCTATCCTGATTTTTTTGTCTTTTGTTCTATTAGTTACTGAAAGAGGAGTGTTGATGTCTCCAAGTATATTTGTGAGTTTGTTCACTTCTCCCTTTTGTCCTGGCAGATTTTACTTCTCAATTGTGTTTTAAGTGTTTGTGGGTGTAACTGAAGCACTTCTGTGGATACATGTGGCCTTGGTCTTAACTAGTCTTCCTCCATTTCAGATGTACCAGAATGGTCTTCCCAAGCCCCAGGTCTGACCACATCACTACCTGCTTAATGAAAGGCCCCAGACTCAAGGGCCTGAACTCCTAGAGTAAGAGATAAGGTCCAGACTCATTAGCAGGCATTCAAGGTCTTCACAGCCTATTTTTACAACCTTTTCCTGTCACCCTGTTCCATGCGCCCAAGTATTTCAGTGTCACCATTTCTGGGATCTTGACACCTCTGCCTGATGCCTCTCCCCTCGGAAACTAGCCCAAATATTTCCTCTCTAAGACTGTGAGGCTACACCCTACCCCACTCTCAGGCAGAGACCATTGCTCTACCCTGGAGTTCCCAGGCACTTGGCACAGTCTCCAGTTATAACACATACCCTCGAGTGTTTGTACCATGTCCCCTGTTCACGTGCACTTCACAGTGGTACCAGCAGGACAGAGACTGAATTGACTGTGGGTTCCAGCCTCTCAGAGTGCCACGGCAGGCAGTACTTTTTTTATTTTAATCCTCACCTGAGGGCATGCTTAGAGAGAGGAAGGAGGAGAGAGAGAAACATCAATTCAGCTGCCTCTCTCACACACCCTGACCGGGGATCAAACTGCAACCCAGTTATGTGCCCTGACTGGGAATCAAACCAGCAACCTTCAGTGCACAAGACAATGCTCAACTAACTGAGCCACTCCTGCTGGGTGGCAATATGTTTTTAAGAAGTAAATGCAAACTAGAGATGTGCCACACTCCCTGTCTCTGCCCCCTGGTGGCTCGAAATGAGGAGTACATGGGAGATACTGCTGCAGCCTAGCGCCCAGGCTGGTGAATGTTGGACTGCATGAGGGTAGGAAAGAAACCACGAAGGCATTGCTGTGAGTGCCTCAGCTGAAACCTTGGGAATGGAGCAGGCACGCAGCTGAGGGATGTGGGGCCTGGGCTGCACTCTTGGCTCTGCTGCAGATTTTGGCCACCGAGTTCCGGAGACTCTAAGACAGACAAGGCTGTCCTTGAAGGGAAGGTTCTTCTCACACCCCAGCAACAGGGCCCAGGGCTGGAGTCAGACGAAGCTCTGTACTGGACACATTCTTGTCATGATATTAGGAAGGTTTCTGAGGAAAGAGGAGAGCGAGGGAGGAAGAAGGGCCAGGGAGGAGGAGAGTCCACAGAGGAAGGTGTTGTCACCCAGGCCAAAGTGGAAGAGCCCTGAGAGGTAGGAAGGACTGGTCAGCAATGAGTGGATAAAACCAGTGCCAGGAGAAGATTTGTCTATCAGTGGCCAGGTGTGTTCTTTGAGGGAACACCAGGGTCAGGGGCAGTGCCAGCCTCAGAGGAGGTACTGGCCAACCCCTCCTTTCCCACCCTCCCTCGGCCCCCTCCACAATCTCCCATCAACACTGCCCAACCCTGAGAAAATATCTTCTCACCCTCCTTTCCAGATCCTATTAGCCCAGTTCCCTCTCTACAGACACTGCCCACATTTGTCCACGGGAACTGAGAGTTGGGGGATAGCTGGGCGTCTTTGTCTCCACAATGCCTAGTACTTGGAAGGTAAAGAAAGGCTGAGACAGGTTTGCTTCAATGGGCCCCAAACCAGGGGTGTCAGGCTCCAATGCAGGCAGACCCCAGGCCGCTGTCGTAAGTCAGGATGTGCAGGCCAGGTGAGAAGCCAGAGAGGAGACAGGCCCTGCCCGAGGGGGCAGCTACTGCTCAGCTCAGCTGGCAGTGTGAGTGTGGCGTTTTATAAAACAAAACCACAAGTCTGGGTATTTTTCAAGTGAAACCTTCCATTAATTTGCCATCCCTGGTCTTTAAGAGGATTCATGTTGTTCCTGGGTTACCCAATGCCCTGATAGGCCAGGCCCCTGAGAGCCACAACTGCCAGTCTGGAGATGTGGGGCATGCTGTCGGGGCCCTGGAGAAGGGTTTTAAACAGATGAGACATGGCCAGACTGTGACTTACAGATGAAGAAAAAGCAGACTCGGGACGCAGTGCCCTGGGGAAACCCGAGGACTGTGGACAATCACGTACAGGGGCTGTGGGGCCAGTGGGGGCTCTCAGTTCCCATGCACAGGGACTCCGGCCCATTCTTGCCTCTCAAGAGTACATGCCCACTGTAGCCACAACTCCTTTTTTCCAAAGATGTTAACTATTATGTGAAATTTCCTTATTTTAAAATGTTGACTCAAATTTTAAAAGTAGGCAAGCAAAATGAACCCACTGTCCCCCATGGTTAATTCTGCTTTAAAGGTCTATGTGGTCCTTGAGAGCGAGGCTTTCTTTGTTTCTCTTGAGAAGCACTGGGAAGCAGGCGGGGAAGCTGGCGGCCTGCCTTCAGATCTTGACTCTAGATTTGCTAGCAGTGTGACCCTGCCCAGGGCCCGTGCCCTCCCTCAGCAGTCTGGGGTCTGCCGGCACCTGCCTCGGGAGGCAAATCGCCTAGCCGCACAGAAAGTGCTATAAACCTAGCTGTTGATACTGCTATTGTGCCTACAGTGGAGCGGAGGCGGAGGGACAAGATCAACAACTGGATTGTCCAACTTTCAAAAATCATTCCAGATTGTAACACAGACAACAGCAAGACAGGAGCGGTGAGTGCCCCTGGCGCCACCCAGAAAGTCTGCCTGGACCACTGGGGTGAGCCAGTAGGCAGAGGCCAGTGGGCAGTGCTCACTCTAATGCTCTTGCCCGTCCCCCAGAGTAAAGGAGGGATCCTGTCAAAGGCCTGCGACTACATCCGGGAGCTGCGCCAGACCAACCAGCGCATGCAGGAGACCTTCAAGGAGGCCGAACGGCTGCAGATGGATAATGAGCTCCTGAGGCAACAGGTGAGTGCCAGGGCTGGGAGTTGGGTGGAGGACCCAGGACCCCACGGTGCAGGGAACTATCCCTGGCCCCTTGTGCCCTCTCATGTCTGCCAGATTGAGGAGCTGAAGAATGAGAATGCCGTGCTTCGAGCCCAGCTGCAGCAGCACAACCTGGAGATGGTGGGCGAGAGCAACCGGCAGTGACGCCCTTCCCGTCGTGCGGCAGGCCCTCCTCTGGGACTGCTGCCCCCTCCCCCAGCCCTTAGCACAGAGAGGGACAGATGCCCCTCCCCCAGCTGCGTTTTTTTATAGTAGATTTTTAACAAAAAAAAATGGGGAGAAGTAATGCATTTCTTTGGATAAACACCCACTGCTCTCCTGGATGTGGAAATGACCTCCCTCCCCCATCTGTCTGCCCCTTCTCCTGGCCCTCACTAAGCCCCAGCACTTCTAGTGGTCTCGCCTGGAGGCAAAGGGGAGGAGGACAGAGGCCCTGCCATATCCTGCTGCCTCTTTTGGCCTCTAGAGGTACTGACATGGTGCTTACGGGCAGGAGGGGAGCCTTTGGGGGGCCATCCCTGGGACCTGGACCTAAGAAGGGAGGCCATGTCTCACCCCACCTCTTGTTTCTGGATTCCTGCTCCCCTTTGAGTATGTGTGTGTGTGTGTGTGTGTGTGTGTGTGTGTGTGTGTTTTAATTTTCTTTATGGAAAAATGGACAAAAAATAGAGAGAGAGGTATTTAACTGCAATAAACTGGCCCCATGTGGCCCCGCCTTGTCTGTTTGCGTATTTGTCCATCTCAGGTATGGGCAGGGGTCATGGGGTCTGTGCAGAGCTCTATCAGGGCAGGGCCTCAGCTGCTGTTGGTGGCTCTGTGCCAGTCCCTGCCATTCTGTACTGCACGGGACCCAGTCTGTTGGCTGGCTGGCTGGCTGGCTGGAGGAATTAAAGAATGAATATCCTCTTTGAGGCCCCAGGTGTGTATATGTATGTGGGGGCTGGGGAGAGGTTGGGTCAAGGACCTATGTCTTTGGAGGAGAGGCTGGGGTCTCCTGTGTCATCAGTTCCTAAAAACAGGACTGGCTCCTGGCTCTGCCCTTCTGGGCTGAAGCCCTTCCCTCTGCATCAGCCAATGGTGGGGCCTGGCCTTGAGCCCCCCACCCCCAAGGAAGGCAGAAGGCCAGGAAGCCAGGCTTGGCCCGTCAGCCTGTCGCCTTGCACTGTGGCTCTGGCGCCTGTGCTATGACCCCTGCCCCTGGCTGATGATGAAACCTGGCCTGAGTGGAGATGTAGTGACACCAGGCAATGTTGGGGGATGCTTCTGGGTCTCCCTGTGGCCAACTGTGCAGCCCCCATGCAACTCCATCCACTCCCAGGATCTAGGCCTGCCAGTCGCCACCGTGCTGAGTTCACCATGCATGCACCCCAGATATCCCCAACTGGTTTCTTCCCGCTGAGAGCCCTGTCTCCTTTTCCTGGCCATTACTCGGTTTGAGTCCCTCTGAGGGTGTGTGCAGCAGGAAGAGCCTAATGTGATGTGAATGGGGAGGCAGATGGCAAGGAGCAGCCTTGATTTCCCAGGGGCCCCCATCTTACTGTTTTGAATGAGCTCGGCTATAGTTCAGGGCAGGGGAGAAGTTTTCATTCCTTGGCAGCAGCATCTTCAGGCTCCAGTGGTAAGGTTGACACTGGATGATCTGTAAATGAGTCAGAGCCAAAATGGCCAAAGTCCCATCTCTGGAATTAAGTTTGTGGGTCCTCTGGGCTGTGTGTACCCACTACCTGTGATTCAGGTAGTGGCTAGGACAGTCAGGAGCCTTGGTTCATCTCCCCACCCAGTGGTGTTCTAAGGCAGTGGTCGCCAACCGGTGGTCCGTGAGGTCCGAAAGGTTGGCGACTGCTATTCTAAGGGACCAGCTCTCCCCCCAAAAGAACCTTGGTTTGTAGTGTTGGCTGTTGTGTACATACCCCATTGCTGGTGTCCAGATACCAACATGCTGCCACTGAATGTGGAGGTGGGATGAGATGTGCACAGTGGCTCTGTTGAGCCAGTATGAGCCAGGTCTAGCACAGCCCACTGACATCCTGTGTTTGGGGGAGGCAGGAAAGCCTGGTGATAAGAGCACAGGCCTGAGTCAGGCTGCTTACTCTGGAGTGCCAGCTCTGCCTCTGATCTGGGCAGAGCCCCATCTTGGCCTTCAGTTCCTCTCCTGTCAAGTGAGGAAAGCAAGCCGGGTAGGCATGGTGGGCTCCTAAGAGGGAGCAGCGCCTGGGAAGCCAGGGCTGAGTAGGGAGCTAAGGCCCTGAATACAGTGCAGAGCCCAGAATGGGGCAGCAGGCACTGCTTTGAGGACAGGTGGTCCTGGCTAGGTTAACACAAAAGTGAGTCTACACCTGCTGGGGCATGAGGTGAGCCACTACTGTTACTGCTATTCCATGGTCTGAAGTTCACAGGAACGTTTTCCAGATACCAGGCCACTTCTTAAGGTTCTGACACTTATAAAAGACCACGCTTGTGCCATCTCAAACTCCTGCATCTGGCTGTTGCAGTGTTCCCTACAGAACAGAACCCGAAGCTGGGGAATGGTATGGGGCACCCCAAAGGACCCTGGTAAGTGACAGCCATCCCCCATGTGAACGAGGAGGGGTGGGGAACAAGGACACCTTGCTCCTGCTCATTGACCTGTGCAACCTCTGTGGCAAAAGGGGGAATTTTTTCTGAGATCAACAAGGTGATGTCATCTTAGGGAAAGTGTTTCCCAGGTGTCTGGCTAGAGGCCTGTGTCTGTGGCCCCATCTGCCCCACCCCCTGTACACACCTCTGCTGGCTGAGGTTGACACAACCCTGTTCCCTGTCACTCTGTTCCCGCTTATCTCCCGCCTTTTCGGCGCCACTACCTTCTTGGAAATGAGTTAGGACAAAGGGGAGGGGGCTTAGCACCTCCGCCTCTCCTAGCAGGCCCCATAAAAGCGGCTGTAACGGCCCAGACACCAGAGCCCAGACACCAGAGCCGTCCTAGACTTCACAGCAGGACAGCTAGCCAGACGGCACAATGGCACTGACCGTGCGGATCCAGGCTGCCTGTCTGCTGCTCCTCCTCCTGGCCAGCCTGACCAGTGTCTCAGCTCTGCACCAGGTGAGAGCCCACGGGGCCGGGGCCCAGCAGGCAGCCACATGGGAGAGCCAGGCCCTCGGAGGGGACTGCTGAGGGCAGTGGACTGGGCAGATGGAAAGGCAGGCAAAGGGGGAATGGGCAGCTGCCTAAAGTACAGAGATAGGGTCCAAGTGGCAGGGACTGGGGGTCCCAAACTAATTCTACATTTGAGTGCCTACTCTGTGTAAAGTCCTATTCTAAACAGTGGGGATCAAGCAATGAACAAGGGAGATGAGAGAAGATTTTTGCTCTTATGGTGCATACAATCTGGTCAGGGAATTAGTAAAAACAAAAGATCATGGTGTTTAGTAAATGCTACTCAGGTTTAACAAAAAAATTGTAGTGACCATGGTGGTGGGAGGTGGAAGGGGATAGGTGAGATCAAGAGCTGGCAGTCAAGCAGGAGTGTTTTGTGAGAAAATGGTATTTGACCTAGAACTTGGAGGGTGAGATGGAGATGGTAAGCTAAAACCCGAGGTGGGGGCAAGCATGGTGTACTTGATAATCAGGCTGTAAGAAGTGGGTGCTGGTGCTTGGAGCTGAGATTGAGCGGTGGGCATGCTGAGTCTTATGGGCAATCATGCAAACCCTGATTTTCCTCCAAGTGCAGGAAGAGCCCTGCAGGCTTTTCTAATGGGTAAAGCCACAACATGACTGATATGTGTGGGAATGGATTGTAGGGGCAAGATGGAGGCAGGTTTTTTTATGGGTGAGGGGTGGCATCCAGGCCAGGGAGGGTGATGTCCCAAAGAAGAGCAGCAGCTGTGGAGAGAGTAGGAGGCCTGGGTGTCTGCAGGAAGGAGATTGCCTGTGGGGAGGTGAGAAAGGCCAGAAAGCAAGGCTTCCAGCTGAGGGAAGAATGGGTTGGTGCGCAAATGAAGCTCTGCCGGGCCCCTGCCATCCTCAGTATTCCCTTCTGCTTTCACAGACAACACAGCTTGCAGACCTCCAGACCCAGGATACAGCTGGAGCCACAGCTGGCTTGATGGTGAGAACACCTGGGCCTCCTTTCAGAGCCTCACAGCCTTCCCTGAGCCCACACCCGCTCACTCTTCCTTCCTTCCTACAGCCTGGGCTGCAGAGACGGAGGCGGCGAGACACTCACTTCCCCATCTGCATCTTCTGTTGTGGCTGCTGTTACCCATCCAAGTGTGGGATCTGCTGCAAGACATAGTCTCCCTGCCCTCACGCCCTCCCTTATTTATTCCTGCCGCCCTCGAACACTTGGTAAATGTCTCAGAATAAAATGACTGTTCCAGCTTTTATTTTCCAAACCAGCGTGTTGCCTTTTCTCCCTGCCCAAGGCCTATGCCAGAGGCCTGCCTGGCTACTGTCTTGTAAGGGTGTACTCACTGGGATGTGCGGGGTTGTTGTGTATCGAGGTTGCAAGGAAGCTTGGTGAAAGAAATTTGTTTTCTGCTCTTCCCCTTCTTTAAGCCCCACTTCATAAGACCTAGAATTTTTGTTGCTACAGCAGGAAATAAAAACTAAACAAAGTGCCGTTACCGGTTTGGCTCAGTAGATAGAGCGTCGGCCTGCGGACTGAAGGGTCCTGGGTTCGATTCCGGTCAAGGGCATGTACCTTGGTTGTGGGCACATCCCCAGTGGGAGATGTGCAGGAGGCAGCTGATGGATGTTTCTCTCTCATCGATGTTTCTAACTCTCTATCTCTCTCCCTTCCTCTCTGTAAAAAAATCAATAAAATATATTTTTTAAAAAAACAACTAAACAAAGTTTCTTCTTTAAGTCTTGAAATGGGTGACAAACTCAAATGCCTAGCGAGGGTTCTCAAAGTCAGGTCTGGGGCTCCATCCAAGGCCCCACAGGCGGACACTATTAAGATGTTACTATTTCCTACACTCTCATTCTCTCATGAGTGTGCAGTGGGGTTTTCCAGAAGCTCTGTGACATGATGACATCATCACTCTGATGGCTAATGGATTGTAGTTGTGCTTTAAAAATTTCCCAGTTTCAATTTTTAATATGTTAAGCAACTGTACATATAACCCACTTAAAGTTGTTGGAGTCCTCAGTAATTTTGCAGAAATGGTTCCTGAGACCAAAATGTTTGAGAACCACTGGCCTTGCAGACAGCTGCAGTAAATGAGGGAGGTGTGGATTTGTTTCGCAGGAGCATATTAGGTTGTAATCTCTCAATAAGGACACACTTTGCACATGACACACAGAAGAGAATACCGTTCACCTTCACAAGGAATTAAGGTCCCTCCCATTCTTTTTAAAAACTATATCCCTCTCAATTTATCCAATTTTCCCACTTTTGATAGAAACAAAGATGCATTTCACTGTCTTCTTAGCCTATAAGAAAACATCAGCAGTGGTGTGATGTTGAAGGGTCTTGGCCATTTGGCTTCAGTGTTGTGTATGGACAGGAAGTGGGGAGGCCTGATCCCATCTAAAGTGGCTGCGGGTGAAACATGGCTAGAGCTTCTTTCCCAGAGAAGGTGGCCATCCTTCCTGATTGTAAAAATTTTGGCAACTGATTAAAGGAATTTGATTTTTTTAAATCAACACTCTGGGAGCTAAACTAAACCCAACTGGGAGCTGGATCAGTTTGGTAACCCACATACTTCTGCTTTCTGCCTTCGAAGCCATGAGAGGCTCCTCCTCTGAGAGGATTTCCTGAACCAAGACTAAGGGGTGGGAGAGGAAGGCAAGCTGGAGAGCCTGGCCTCATTTGCTGTAGGATGGAGCAGGCATCTTCTCTCTACCCCCACCTTCCACCCCCCGCTCTGAACCCCACCTCCTCATGTGTGAAAGGACAGAAGTGTCCCTACAGTGTTCAGCTGATTGGGCTGTTGAGCAGCTCAGCAAGGAATGAGTGTGAAATGGTTTTGGAAACTGTCAAATGCCTCATCAGTATAAAGGATCAGTATAAAGGGGAAGGAAGAGGACTCCGGACCCCCTCAATAAATGCCTGGGAGGTGGGAAACCTGAAACGACTAAATACATTTCATGATGCTGAGTACTCTTTGCTCATCTTAGCAAGTTCTCCAGGTGGTCCTAGAGAGCGGCAGAGGTGCTCCAGTTTCTGTGGGCACCAGAATCTGCTAGGGGGCAGATTGCCAGAGTTGCTGACTCTGCAGGGCTGGGGTGAGGCCATGGAACTTGCATTTCTACACTTGATCTTAGCCAAAAGGCCGAGAAGCGATAAACTTGCATTTCTAATAAGCTTCCAGGCAATACTGATGCTGCTGGCGGGTAGGGCGGGGCAGTACAAAGCTGACAACTCCTGGTACAAAGCTGACAACTCTGGCTGAGCGCTGAGACCAAGAACCAGCTATCGATCAAGAGAGCTTTAAACAAGTGGGCCTGAGGGCTTGATCTGCCTTGAGTTGACTTTTGCTTGCAGTGCACAGTATTTTTAGATACAATTGGGCTAATACCTAAAAAGCAAGGTATGGCACATAAAAATCTGAACTCCTGATATTATGGGCTAAACTGTGAAGATTTAAATCCCAGTACCTCAGATTGTGACCTTATTTGGAGAGAGGGTCTGTAGAGAGGTAATTAAGTTAAAATGAGGTCATTAGGGTAGGTTCTAACCCAGGAGGACTGGTGTCCTATAAAAGGGGTTCTTGGGCACAGAGGCCCTCACCCAGGGAGAACGCCTGCTGAACATGAAGGTGGCCATCTGCAAGCCCAGGGGAGCCTGAAGGGAAGGAACAGCTCCTTTCCCCCAGCCCTCGTAAGGAACCGATGCCCAAATGCTGACTTCCCACTTCCAGCCTCCAGCAGTGATATAATAAACTTTCTAAGCCATTCGTTTTGTGGTACTTTGTCACAGTGTCCCTAGCCTTGAAGGGAAGGACTGGGTGATCTGGCAGAGTTGGGGGCTGGGTGTGAGTGGCACCGCTCCCCTGTAGGCAGGCCTGTGCTCTCTGGTCCCCCAGTCCTCCTGTGTTCTGGACACCGGGGTTTTCAGATTTCGGTAATAGTTGCCAGTGCTGTCTATGGGACTCACTCGCCTGTGCATCCTTCTCTCGGGGACAGCCTTCAATTCACACCCAGAAAGATGTACCCCCAAAACAGCGCAGGTACATGAACCCAAGGGGGTTGGTGCTGACACTGGAGGCTGTAACGTGAGTATCCAGGTCATGGTGCCCTCCCCCAAAGCCCAGGCACCAGGCCCCTCTCTTCTCCAGGACCCAGGCGTTCAAGCCCTTCTCCAGGACCCAGGCGTTCAAGCCCCACCCCACTCTCAATGGGCCTTTGTCCCTGACTGGGAAAGGCACGGGCAGAGTCTGACATCATAAAGCCTGATGTGGGGATGGGACTCTCCTTCCCTCCTCCATCCAGCCTTCTCTCCTCAATTCCCTGTCTGAGGGATTTCCCGCCCCTCAGCCCGCCATCCACCCAGGTTCTCCCTCCCCACAGAAGATGCCCCAATGTGACTGAGCAGCTCACAGTCAAAACACTACTGCACTTAACCAAACCACTGCAGGCTCCCACCACCACTTTGCAGAGATCGTGCCAATGGAAGGGTCTGGATGGCAGGAGGATCACGCGGAATCTGCCCACAGCGGGTCCCTACCCTGCTCAGAGTCAGCACAGCCCCCAGCAAATACCCTTGGGGCTCTGTTCTAGGGGGGTAAGACAGACAGACAGATAGAAACACTGCCCTCTGGAAGCTCCTGGCTAGTGGGGAAGGAGCTCACCGATTGTGCAGATGAGCAGATGTGCTGAGGGGTGTGGAGGGACAGTCACATGTAAATGAGGGACTTTGGCTTGGTGAGAAGGCAGGCCGGCTTCCAGAGGAAGTGGCATCCACTCGGTGGCTCTGGCTAGGCAGAGTGGGCGTGGGGCGAGGTAGAGGAGCTTTCCAGGAGGAGGGAATCGGTGCAAAGGCCTCCAGTCAGAAGGTGCCACAGGGAACTGGACAGATACGTGCATGCATCCACCCTTCGTTTATGAAGCTTAGCTGTGCCAGGAGCTGGGCTACAGCAGGCAAAGCCCTCGTCCTCCTGGAGGTCATGTTCTCATGAGAGGAGATAGTCAATACCTAAGGTCATTTCTGATGACAAGAAGAGCCTAGAAGCAAATAGACCAGGATGCAGGCACCACTGTGACCAGGGAAGTGACTGTGAGGGAGGGTGGAGGTGACACTGAAGCCCAGAATGGCAAGGGCCTGTCTCCTCTCCCGCCCACACCGGCCCCTGTTGCCTCTCCTGACCAGGGTTGTACCTGTCATTGCCACCAAGATTCCCTGGATGCTGAGGACAACGCCTTCTGTTTCTCAGTCTGAGATGTTCAGAGATATTAGAACGCCCTCTCAGGGACTCCGAACCAGGGTGCACAGCAATGCAGGAGAGGGGAACAAGTGAGGCAGCCCCCCATCCCCTCCAGGAAGGAGCTAGTAGAACCCAGGCATCAGGCTGCCCAGTCGAGCAATGGTGACAAGGGCCCCTTTGTGCCCCCCTCCCCCGGGGACAGGGAGGAGCTGGGCCCTGGAGGCAGGCGGTCCCTGGCACCCACGGGGGGAGGGGGGTGGTGGCGGGAAGGAGGGGCCGGCAAGTGGGGGCCTAGACCCTGGGAGGCCAGGGGACTGTTAGCAGGGGTGAGGAGCAGAGGGTGCAGACACAGGAGCATCCTGGTGAGTACACAGCAGCCAAGAGGGGCTGGGGACAGGGTGGGAGCAGAGGGCCATGACTGAGAGGGTGAAGCAGGGGCACCGGAGGTATGTGCAAGGTGAGGATGGCACTGTGAACTGCCACTAATTTAGGATGGGGAGGGTGTTCCTTGGGACTTTGGAATGAGCTGGGACCATGGCAGGACAGTGACAGGGCTTTGGGAAGAAACTACAGAGAGAGAAAGAAGGGCCCTTCTCAGCACCCCTCCTGGTGGAGGTTCTGCAGGAACAGCTGCCCTGGGGCTTCCCAGTTTGGGGCAGATGTGGTGGAAATGCCTGGGGCTGGGTGAAGAGCTGACTGATGCCCAGGTGATTAGATACCTGCATCCTGCCCTCTGGGAGGCAGTGGGGTTGGAGTGAGCAAGTTCCAGCACCTGGGAGCTGTGCGTGTGTGCGTGCGCGTGTGTGTACACGTGTGTGTGCGTGTGTGTGCGTGTGTGCGCGTGTGGGTGTGTACCACCCTGGGTGGGTCTGAATTTACATCAGTGTTTGTCAACCTTTTTTCATTACACCCCCACCAAAAAAATTTTTAGACCTGCTCTTCCTAAAGCCCACTGGGCCTGTGAATTTCACTACAGATGTGCCGTGCACGTTTATGTACTGTGGCCCTGGAGGGTCACCATCACTGCCATCATCTGCCTTGTGTCCATCAGTATGTGTCTGGGCAGGTCTGTCCTAGCTACATGTCAGTGTGGGTGTGCAGCCGTGTGTCTTTGTGAGCATGGCATGCAGGCAGGTCCACGTGCATGCCTGAACGTGGTGCCAATGTCAGTGCAGGTGTGCTTCTGTGACTGTGTGTGCCAGCACAGTCTACGAACACAGGGGTCTCAGTGCCTGTTCACATTGTAGGGTCCTGACCAGGTGTCCACATGAGTCTCTGTGGCCCAAGTCTGCTCCTCTGGCTGGGTCTAGATCTATCATATTTCAGAGCAGCATTTGCATGTGTTTGGCTGTGTATGCATCTGTGTCCGTGGGAAGAGGGTGGTGAAGGCCTGGAAAGGCAGCTCTTGGAGACCCTGTCTCCAACCCTGAGGGGGACCTACAGAGCAGCCAGGAGGGTCTCCTGACCTCCCAACCCCTGGTCCTTCCTGGCCCCACATAGAGCCCAGCCAGGACTGTGTCTCTTCTCTCACCCCACCTACCCCAGGAGTCCCCCAAGATGCAGCACCCTCCCCCTGAGGGAACAGGGCTCTTTTGTGCTGGGCACTGGCCTCTGCTGAGGGTGGGGACAGCAGGGGCCATCTGTGGGGTGGGAGCGGGCGGCAGGAATTCACACGGCATGTTGGGAATGCTGATGCTGTGAAACCCAGTCATTGATGGCCCTGAGTCTCTGCCTACCACCTCCAGGTCTCCCCCCACTCACCACATCCCCTTCCCCCCACAAGGCTCTGTCATTCCCCTTTCCTTCCCCACAGTTCTCCATGGCAGTTTGGTGGGGTGGGGAGTGACCCTATGTAGAGTAGCTGCTAGGCTGTGTGGGAGGGGCCCGAGCATCCACGGGCAGGCAGCCTTACGACAGGCAGCAACTCATAGCAGATGCTGCGCGGGACAGGGGTGCTCAGGCTCCTGCCCCCTTGCACCTGTCTGACTCTTATTCCAGGTTGGCAGGCTGACATCTTCAAGCGGGACCAGAAGACACCCCAACTCAGGGAGACTGAGGTGAGGGGCCAGGGTTCCTTCCTCCGGGCTCCCCCTTCTTCCTGCTGCTGGTCCAGCTTGGCTCTGTCATTACTTCCTGAGGGTCCCCAGGGGCACCATGGTGCTGAGGATCATTGTCAGCATCTTAGGACCACGTAGAGACAGGACAGTTGGGGGTTAAGCCTGCACACCTGGAGCCGGGCAGATAGGGCTTGGCCTAGTTCAGTGATGGCGAACCTTTTGAGCTCGGCGTGTCAGCATTTTGAAAAACCCTAACTTAACTCTGGTGCCGTGTCACATATAGAAATTTTTTGATATTTGCAACCATAGTAAAACAAAGACTTATATTTTTGATATTTATTTTATATATTTAAATGCCATTTAACAAAGAAAAATCAACCAAAAAAATGAGTTCGCGTGTCACCTCTGACATGGGTTCGCCATCACTGGAGTTGATACTTATGAGCTGTGTGGCTTGGACAGGTTACTTAACCTCTCGGGAACTCAGTTGTAAAATGAGAATAATGACTGCACCTGCCTCAAAGAGATCGAATGAATTAATACGGCAGAGTAAAGCACTGAGGACTGGTACCTGGTCAATGCCATAGAAATGTTTGTCTTTATCAATATTAATGGCAGCACCTACTGTCTGAACAAGCCCCCTCCTGAAGCCTTAATAGAAGAACCCCTTCCCTAATCCTTAACCCCTCCTGTCCCTCCTCCAGCTGTCATCACACGCTGTACAAAATGATATTCCTCACAGCACTGCCTCTGTTTTGGATTATGATTGCAGGTACTGGCCGGGGAGGGGGGTGGCTGGGGATTCTGGGGCCTCGGCCCGAGCAGGCTGCGCTTGTTTCTGTGGGCCCCTGGATCCCTCAGGCTGGGGGAAGGTGACGAGAATGGGGCCAGGTGATTCGGTCAGGACATGTCCCTTGGCCTCAGCAGTCCTACTCACCCACAGCCTCTCGAGGGGGTCACTGGGGTGCCTGGATGCCCTCGTCCATCTCGGCCTTCGAGGGCACATGCGTCTCCATCCCCTGCCGCTTTGACTTCCCTGACGAGCTGCGGCCTGCCGTTGTGCATGGCGTCTGGTACTTCAACAGCCCCTACCCGAAAAACTACCCCCCGGTGGTCTTCAAGTCACGCACCCAAGTCGTCCACGAGAGCTTCCAGGGCCGCAGCCGCCTCCTGGGGGACCTGGGCCTGCGCAACTGCACCCTCCTGCTCAGCAACCTCAGCCCCGAGCTTGGCGGCAAGTACTACTTCCGCGGGGACTTAGGGGGCTACAACCAGTACACCTTCTCCGAGCACAGCGTCCTGGACATCATCAGTGAGTGCCCGGGGGTTGCACAGCAGTGGGGCGGGGGCATCCCTGGGGCAGGCAGGGGTGTAGCAGCACAGACCCAGGGACTTGTTTCTTAGGCTGGGAGGTGCAAAGCCCGGTGCCCACACAGACCAGGCGGATGACAGAAATGAGCAGAGCAGGGCCCCAAGCAGTCTCGTGGCCCTCAAAGGGAAGGGAGGGGGATAGGGCTAAGGTCTCCTGATCACTGCGTTCGCTGGGCAACTGTGGGAAAGTGACTTAACTTCTCTGAGCCTTGGTTTCCTCTTCTGCAATGGGGGGCAGGGGCAGCACTTTAAGCTCAGTGAGTGAGTGCTTGTCAAGTGCTCAGAGACGTGCCTGGCACATGGCACTGGCTCTGCTCGCCGCGCTGGGTGAGAATGCAGAGCCATTGCTCCCAGGCAGTTTGAACTTGAAAAAGAAACCAGAATTGTGTATTTTCCTGTGATCTCCTAATTCCTAAACATTAGCTGCTGGTTCCGATATATATATATATATATTTTAATTCCTAAATGTAGGCCAAATAAAATGCAGCTCTGGGCCAGATTTGACCATCAGAGTAGGACCCACTGCTTGATTTCGGACATTCCTACTGCCGAGTGCCTGAGAAGCCCTACTGCCTGGGGCTCTTAGATTCAGGCTCCTGTCAGCAGTGAGTCTAGCTGGATTACAGGCCTGATCCCTCCAACACACACACACACACACACACACACACACACACACACACACGCACGGAAGTACACCAAATCAAACATGGGGAGGAGACAGGCTTCTTAAGGAATATGTTGCAGTGTCAAGACACAGATGATCAAGCCAGAGTGACAGGGTTTGAAGCTCAGTGTTACCAGCTGTGGCCTCAATCTCCTCAACTGCAGAATGAGTAAAGTAATATTACCTACCTGCTAGCATGGCTGGGAGGCAAATTCAACGCTGTGAAGGACTCAGACCAGCAATTGTTGTTTTCATTACCATGACACCGTGGTTGGATCGTGCAGGGCTCTGGGTGAAGGTAATCGGTCAGAGAACGTTTCAGGGAATTCTGTATCCAAGGGGAGGGAACCAGGTACCAGGATTGGAGTTGGTCAAGGTGGGGATGTCTGCTTCCTCCGTCCTCCTTCTCCCTGCCCATGTAGACACCCCCAACATCGTGGTCCCCCTGGAAGTGGTGGCAGGCACGGAAGTGGAGGTCAGCTGCCTGGTGCCTGACAACTGCCCAGAGCTGCGCCCAGAGCTGAGCTGGCTGGGCCACGATGGCCTGGGGGAGCCGGCTGTGCTGGGTCGGCTGCGCGAGGACGAGGGCACGTGGGTGCAGATGTCGCTGCTACACTTCGTGCCCACTAGGGAGGCCAATGGCCTTCGGCTGGGCTGCCAGGCCTCCTTCCCCAACACCACCCTGCAGTTCGAGGGCTACGCCAGTCTGGACGTCAAGTGTGAGCCTGGGTGCCACCCGGGGGTGGGGGTGGGGGCCGTGGCTCCTGCCTGCTGATTCCACTGTGTGGTTGGCCTTAGACCCCCCTGTGATTGTGGAGATGAACTCCTCGGTGGAGGCCATCGAGGGGTCCCACGTCGGCCTGCTCTGCGGGGCTGACAGCAACCCGCTGCCGCTGCTGACCTGGATGCGGGACGGCACGGTGCTTCGGGAGGCCGTGGCCGAGAGCCTGTTCCTTGAGCTGGACGAAGTGACCCCCGGGGAGGACGGCGTCTACGCCTGCCTGGCAGAGAACGCCTACGGCCAGGACAACCGCACCGTGGAGCTCAGCGTCATGTGTGAGTGGCCGCCCTGCGGACTCGCTTGGCACTGTCCTGCAGAGCAGGGATTAGGGGAAAGGGGCCCTGCCCAGGGCGGGCTGGGCCATCAGGGACAGAACTGTGGTTGAGGGAAGATGGAGAGGAGGGTTGTGGGTCAAGGCATTCATTCATTCCTTCGTTCTTTGCACAAATATCTAGTGAACACCTACTCCGCACCACTCTCACCCCTGGGACAGGAGCAGAAGACAGATGTGGTCCCTGTCACCCAGGAAAGCTGGTTTTATTCCGTTTCCTGGGGCAGCCTGGCTGACCTGGGAGTAGATCAGGGCCTGACCCTACGAATCTGAATTTTAAATGAGTCCCATTGCAGTTCTAATGGGAGGGCTGGGGGACCCCAGGCCTCACCCAGCCCATTGTGTGCACCTGTACATTATGAAGCCCCAGAGGAGGAGGCTAATCAAACAGGATTCTTAGCTAGGAACCCAGGAGAGGTCATTCATTCATTTTTCATTCACAAATACTTATTGAGGCAAAATGCCAGGGCTGTGGATAATAATAATGACAGCTACAGCCAACATTTACTCAGCAGTTTCTGACTACTTTACACAAATGCTCTTCCCCCAGGCATCCCAAAGGCTGGCTCCTCCCACCTCCTTCTACTCTCACTGAAGCCTTCCCTCACCATCCTAGTTAAAACAGCAACCACCCTAACTTCCCATCCCTCCCTTCATTTTTCTCCAAAGCACTTATCCCGAATTTGCCAATGACACATTTTATTTACTTACATGGCAACTACCCACATGGGCAGGGATCTTCCTCTACCTCGTTCAGGCTGGAACAGTGCCTATTACTTAAGTTCTCAGTTACCCCTATGGAATTAGAACTATTATTAAGCCCATTTTCCAGATAAGAAAAAATGAGGCCCACAGAGGTTAAGACACACAGCTGGAAGGAGCAGGGCCTGGATTCAGACACAAGCATTCTGGCTGTAGAGCCCCTGTTCTTGTAAACAGGACAGCCAGGCCTGGGGTTCCCCGAGCCATCCTGAGCTGCTGTGCTTGGATTGGGGTTTATGGGTCACATTTGGGGGTAGAGGTTGGCTGGCAGAAGAGGTACCTCCTGGCATCTGACCATCGCCCCCTGTTCTGCCCCTAGATGCACCCTGGAAGCCAACGGTGAACGTGACATTGGTGGCTGTGGAGGGGGAGACGGTCTCCATCCTGTGCTCCACACAGAGCAACCCGGATCCTATTCTCACCATCTTCAAAGAGAAGCAGATCCTGGCTACAGTCATCTACGAGAGTGAACTGCAGGTGGAGCTGCCGGCTGTCACACCTGAGGATGATGGAGAGTACTGGTGTGTGGCCGAGAACCAGTATGGCCAGAGAGCCACCGCCTTCAACCTCTCCGTGGAGTGTGAGTATGCCCCCTCCAACCCCCATCCCCTGCTGAGAGCGGGCTTGACTGGTGTCTCCCCTCCACCTGAGGTAGATGGTTCAATAGGGGACGTCTGGGTAACCAAGAGTTAACGTTGCACCAGCAGGTAAGGATGGGGAAGGCAGGAAAGTGGAATCCACATAAGAAAATACAAGTCCCACCTGAGAACACTTGTCTCCACATCCTGGAGTATGCTTTTACCCAGGGAGACTCTGGATCCTGTGGCCACTGCCCCTTTAACTAAAATAGTAACCATGAAATCTAACCCTGTGGGGCATCCCTATGTACCAGGCATTGTTGGAAGCTCTGTATAGGGACCCACTCATTTCATCCTTATGACATCCCTATGAGGGGGTTCCATTACTGCCCCTAGTTTCTAGAGAAAGAAGCGGAGGCCCAGAGAGGTTGTACCACTTGCCCAAGGTCACACAGCTAGGAAAGGGCAGAATTTTAAGATTCAAATCTAGGCAGTTTGGTTCCACTCTTCTGTGCTGCCCAAAGCTTACTTCATCCTGCATTATTACATCAGAATACAGTCAGTGGTCTAGCAGTGGTTCTGTGCAAAGGGCTGTGTGGCTCTGTGAGAGGTGGGGCATAGCACCAAGAAGACACCAAGCTTATTAACAGATATAAGCCAGGGAGATGAGATGGATGCACATAAAAAGCTAACTGCCTTGGAAATGAAACTCCTTGTTCCACTGCCAGCTGGTGCCTCCCCAGCATCCTCTCTATGGACAGCACCACTAACACACCGACGCCCACCCTGGCCACCATTCTGGGCTGTAGCTCCCAAGTCACAGTTTTGAGCCCCCCTCCTTCAGCAACTCTCTCTGGAATGTCACCTCCATATTTCCATTTCTCCTGCTTCCTCCTCAGCTCTGACCTGACCTCTGGCACTAGTCTCCAAACTTCACTACTCTCAACCTCAATTACTTCACTTATAATGGTCCCCCGACACAAGTTTGCCAGAAGATAATGAGCACAGCCCATACATCATATTCTGCATGTATGGTGATAACCAGTACATGGTAGCTATCGATCATTCCCGGAGTGCCATCTTCCAGGGCAATGCCATGGCCATCCACTCCTTTGCTGACCTTTCATCATTGGCCACATTCCCTTCAGTCCCTGGTCACTCACAGCATCCAATGTGGTCACCATGTATGGGCTTTGTGGCACTGTCTTCTCCGTATGTGCCCTTCGGGCCCAGCTTCCCTCTTCTGATGTACCTTTTTTCTGTCACACCCCAAGCCAGTGGTCCTTAAGTTTAAGAGTCAGAACCCACTGAACATACACACAACACCGTCTCATGTACATTGTCAGTCACCCTTCCCCCTCCGCCCCCCGCATAGTAAGAGTGGTTGCAGCAAAAGGCCATAAAGGGCCTATTCCGGGTCACGATTCCATCCTCTACAGGTGTGGCTTTGGTGGGTCCTCCTGGTGGCCCTGTGAAGCAGGTGTGTGTTAGCCTTAGTCCTTAACTAAGTAAAACGAAGGTCAGAATTCCCCCACGCTCATGCAGCTAGGAAGGTTGGTCAGAGCCAAGATTCTTCTGGACTCCCGTCTGCCCCAGATGTTACCTGGTAAACCTTGGCTGCTTCACCTCCCTGCAGGTCTTAGCACCCAAGGACTCACTTAATCCGGATTTTTTAAAAAAAACAACAACTCAATTTGGAATATAAAGCCATCAACCCGCTGGAGTAGCAGAACAGCTATGACATTTCCCCTCCCTCCACCCCCCTGCTAAGCACCTCAGGCATCTCCAAGGCCTGTGTCATAGTGTGTTCCCTCTGGGAGTGCAGCCTCAGCCCTAAAGTCTGTGTCCCCTAGCACCTGGCTTTAGTGCTCACTGACAATGGTGGGTACCCAGTCTGGTGCAGGGTTCCCAGTCTTACCTGCCCACCCCTGAGCCGGCATGGCTTGGGCACTGCAGGAGGCTCTCACCCTTACAGAGTGTTTGCAACATGCAAGCGACGAGTATTGGCAATTTTATTCTCACAACAATGTGATTGGGAAAGGGGACTGTTGTTCTTTACCTCAAACCAGTTTAAGGAAACTGGAATGTTACTGGTATCAAGTACCCGAGAGCTGAACCACCCTGGGTCTATATGCCAGCTCTCTCTCCGTCTTGCTGCACCATCTCAGACAAGAGACTTCACTTTTACTGAGCCTAAATCATTTCCTCTGAAAAATGAGTGTGATAAGAGTATCTTACTCCAAAGCTGGGTATGAAGACTACGGAAATGATGGTGATCTTCCACAGCATCTGACACTTCCTATATGTTCCGTAAGTCTTAGATATCCTCATCGCTTCCCACCCATCTTTCCTTTGGACTCCAGGCTGGATGTCCGCCCTGCATGCTGAAGCCAAGGCCTTGCTCACATGCTCCCTCTGCTGGAATGGTTCTATTTTTCTAATCATTAGTCCTCGGGTGGATGTTAATTTGTCTTCACAGCACAATCCTGTGTCTATCTTCAGAGTTCCTGTAGCCCCTGTGAGTTAAGGACCATTACCCTGTTTGCATAAATAAGAACTCCATCTTGGAGGCCCAAGGATGCTGAGGGCCTGATTGAGGCCACCAGCCAGTAGATGGCCACTTGGGGTTTGTCTAGTGTCAATTGGGGTGTCCCAGGAGGCCTGCAAAGCTTGGAAAATGCTGAGCACATGCAGGCAGGTGCCAGCGTTCCCGCAGCATCTCGGGCAGACATTGTCACCGGAGCACTAGCGGTGCAGTCTTGAACGAAAGGGTTTTTTAAAAAATTTAATTGCTGTCCATTCAGGTTTGTCATTATTGGTTTATTTTGTAGTGTGTTAATTCGTTAACACTACAGCAAGCCTGGTGTATGCCTGCCTAAACAGAATTGGGGGTATTTAACTTTTGATTTACTAGACTTAGATATGTGTACGCATTGAGGTTCTGATTAGAACCATCTCTATTATGTATACATCTGGTCACGTGACTCCCTGGCCCATCACTGTCACCTGCATATTCTTTTGCTGGAAAGTGAAAATACTAGTAAGTGGGCTGGCGAGCTGAGGGTCTTTGGCCCGTGTGTACGTGGGTTTTGGTCAGAACCGAGAACCAGAACTCAGGCTATGGTGAGCAGAAGGGAGTGCTCGACTCTCCAGGAGGAAAGAGAATATAGTTTTAAAAAGCAGCATTCAAATTTTGATGATAATTTCATATTTTGGAAAATGAAAGAAAACCATCATACCTGTACCATTTTAAAAAATACAAAGGCAGTAAAGCAAAGCTCAACAGAACCTTGGGTGGAGGGTGGTGCTGGGTTCGAGTGGCACTGGGACTCTCATGAGGGGGGTCAGAATGCAAGGGGGCTCTGGAGAGTCAACAGGGCCGTCTGCAGGGTGGCCTGAAAGGGGGGCGGCAGAACTCAATAGGTCACCCCACAAGTCTTCCCAGAGCTCTGCTACGTGAGAGACACGATGTAAGTGTGGGCAACAGAGCGAGACAGAATAAGAGCCTGTCTTGGTGGAAAAGAGAGACAAGCCGTATCAATATATAACCCGGGTAGGAATGAGTGCTGGGCAGGAGACTTAGCGGGACAGGAGTGATGTCAGTGGAGCGAGTGGTAGAGGAGGAGAGAGTATCTGAGTGGTCTGAGTAGAACCTTCATGGAGCGAAGAAGAGAGTGGGAAGGTGCCTTCAGGGAGTGTTCCAGGCTGAGGGAGAAACACAAATGCCTGGGTGGGAAAAGCTCCATAAACCTGAGAAACAGCAAGGAGGCTGGTGTGACGGGAAGGAATGAGCCTTTCAGGGTAAGACACGGAGGTCAGAGTGTGGCGCAGTCCCGCAGGGTCTTGCAGTCCAAGGCAAATAAGTTGGATTTTATTCTAAGTGACACAGAGCGATTGGAGGATAGGTTTGAGCAGGGCGCACCATGATGTGATTTATGTTTTGGGAGAACAAAGTTAGCCGTGTAAAGGAGAAAGCGCAGCTCACCTCGATGACAGCTATGCGGCTCCGGCCCTCAGCCAGGGAGTCCTGGCTTCTGGCTGTCTCCAGCCACTCCGTCCGATTTTGCCCCTGCAGTTGCTCCCGTGATCCTTTTGGAGTCCCACTGTGCAGCGGCCCGAGACACGGTGCAGTGCCTGTGCGTGGTGAAATCCAACCCGGAGCCGTCTGTGGCCTTCGAGCTGCCCTCGCGCAACGTGACAGTGAACGAGACAGAGCGGGAGTTCGTGTACTCGGAGCGCAGTGGCCTCCTGCTCACCAGCATTCTCACGCTGCGGGGACAGGCCCAGGCCCCGCCCCGCGTCATCTGCACCTCCCGCAACCTCTACGGCACCAAGAGCCTGGAGCTGCCCTTCCAGGGAGCCCGTGAGTGGCGTGGTCTGGGGCTGGGAGCCACAGGGAAGAGGGGGCTCCTCTTGGATCCAGGCTCCTCTCCCCAAGGCTGGCTGACCATCAGCCACCGAGCTGGGTCAGGCTACTCAGGTGGATCATATGGTAAAGAGGTCCCTCTGGACCGGAAGGAGAGGCCGCCCTGAGTTTGCCTGACTGTCCTGGGCCCTCCAGGCCCTCCAGGCTAGTCAGTCAGTGAAGGATGTGCCAGCTGTACAGATATTTTTCACTGTCACTGATGTCCCAGTCCGTCTCCTAAGAACCCAGGCGTGTTCGCTCCCACCAGCAGTCTGAGGGCACCTGGGTTTTCTCTCTCCTCAGACCGCCTGATGTGGGCTAAGATTGGGCCCGTGGGAGCCGTGGTTGCCTTTGCCATCCTGATTGCCATCGTCTGCTACATTACCCAGACACGCAGAAAGTGAGTACCCCGCCGGGGCCAACCTGGGGGAGGGGAGAGACTCTAACGGTGGGGGAGGGGTGGAGGGAGGCTGAGGGATAGGCAAGGGAGGGCAGCCCTGTGTATGTGGGAGGTG
>NW_005871292.1:1664903-1696449 GCF_000147115.1 Myotis lucifugus | reverse complement strand
CTACAGGTCAGCATGTGCCAGTGCCTGAGCCAAGCACTTCCCACCAGTCATTTCCTGTTTCTCCACTCTGCCCTCCTGCCCTCCAAGAGGTGTGATGGGGAAAGCCAGCTTCCCTGCTTGCAGCTATAGCATCGGTCACAGTTGGTTCCAGAAGTGCCAATGACTACCCACATCTGTGGCAACAAAAGTGCTCCCCAGCCCAAACCACACCCACCTGCCACCACTGTGCTGCTGTTTTCCTTCCTTGTGGCTCTACTGAAAATGAGTTAACCTCCCTGCTCCATATCTTGGCAGCAAGAGGGGTAGACAGACCCAGAGCAAATGAAGAGAACCTGGAGAAGCCAGGAGGGTCCTAAAAAGTGGTAGAGACCAGGGGTCACAAAACAGGGGAGGGATGGACGGTGGTGGACAGGAAGGCTGGTCATTGTAGAGCCCGTCTGCCCCATCTTAGAGAGATTGGTGGGACCAACTCTGGAGTCCCTTGGGCCAAATTCCTAAGGTAGATGAGGGTATAGAAAGGGAGGGGGAGGGAGGCCTGGGAGTCCCACTGGGGCTCTCATTTCCTGCCCAACAGAAAGAACGTGACAGAGAGCCCCAGCTTCTCCGCAGGGGACAACCCCCCAGTCCTGTTCAGCAGCGACTTCCGCATCTCGGGGGCACCGGAGAAGGTGAGGGCCAGAACCCTGTGGCTCCAGGCTAGTTGGAACCTAAATGTCAGGGACACTGGGGTCCTGGGAGAGGCCTGGGAGGCCAAGGGGCAGAGGGGAGGCCATGCCCTTTAGGAGGGACAAGGAGGAAGTATGGAGGGCTGGCTTGGACCTAGGCTGGGAGGGGTGCTGAGGCTGAGACTGTGAAGGGGACTATGGGGCTCAGGCCCAGGGGAAGCCCTCATGTAGGTCTATGACAGCATTTCCTTCTCCAATAGTCCAGAGTGGTCTCTACCCTGGAATGAGCACCCAGGAGGTAGGTTCCGGGGGGGCCTCAGTGTGCCTGCCTCTGGGCCCTCAGTGGGCCTTGGGGCTGTCATGCATATGTGTGTGTCCCTGTCAGGAGTCCAAGATGGTCCCTGGTTAAGTCTGCCCTGCCCAGCACTCCTAGCCTTGTCTATTCTGTCCCACTGCTACTCCCTTCTGTCTGTCTGTCTTTGGCCATTGTTCTATGTGTCTGTCCAAAGGCTTGTGTGTGTGTGGGAGGGGAGTATGAGGGTGGGGTGAGGGTGGTGGTAGAAAGCATGAAGGGGAAGCCAAAGCCACACCTACAGGATCACCAAGATTGAGGTGTACAAACATTTGGAAAGGTGAAATCTGACCAGGTGGCTTTACTCTGGAAAGGTGTTATGGATTGAGTTGTGTGCCCCCAAATTCCTATGTTGAAGAAGTTTTCCTGAAGACATTGAATTTGTAGGCAACTTTCAGGCTAAGCGATGAGGTGGGTGTTGTGAAGGGGGATCAGCATGGGAAAAGGCTCTAGAGTGGACGCGGGGACTGTGGGGCTGGCTGGGCTGGAGGTCCTTGAGAAAAGAGGTTCATATGGAGCTTTGGGACTTAACTCTAAGGTATGGGGTGCAAGTGACTCCAGCCTTTGGATCTGGAAAAGGTGGAACGGGACCCTTCTAATGGGTTGGTTCCCTTCATAGAGTGAGAGGCGCCTGGGATCTGAGAGGAGGCTTCTGGGCCTTCGGGGGGAGCACCCAGAGCTGGACCTGAGCTTTTCTCACTCGGACCTGGGAAAAGGACCCACCAAGGACAGCTACACCCTGACAGAGGAGCTGGCCGAGTATGCGGAAATCCGTGTCAAGTGAGGGAGCTGGGGGCAGCCTATGTGGCCGCCACCCTCGCAGCGCCCTCCCTGGCCCACACTGGCTGCGGGCTCCCTTCCTCCCTAAAGTACTGGGGGCTGAGGCAGGAAAGGGATGGAGCAGGTGACAGCAAGGTCCTGGGGGTCTGGCCCCCCATCCTTCCCAGCTGCCCCTCCCCGGCCAGCACCGCATCCTCACAGTGTGGCTCTCCTCTAACCTCCTTTAACCTCATCTGTCTGGAGGGGAGTTTTGTCTGTTTGTGTTATTTATTGCTATCCCCTGCCTGGTCTCCTCCCCTACACCTGGCCCCAGGGTGTATACTGAAGGGACATGGAATAAATGCCCCAAAGCCAAATGCCTGTCTAGATCCTGATGATTTCTGACCTGTCCCTGTGGGAGACTTCTATCCCCCTCCTTATCCTCTGCTGGGCCCTGTGTGTGGGCAAGGCCCAGGGATTCTAGCCCTGAGCCCAGGCCAACCACCATTAAGTTGCTCCCACTCTGAGCTGTGGGCTGGATCTGGCTCACAGCATGCCTTATTTGACTTCTGGTTTATTTCACATAACAACCCTCATTCCTGCCTCCGCCACAGAGTGACTGACAGTGTTGCACTTGCACTTGACCACCACAGCTGTGACTCACTGAAAGAGAAGGGTTATGGGCTCCCTATACACCGCCATAGTTCCCACCATTTCCTATTGTCCCACACCTGGCTGGTTTCCCTCACTCACTGACATGCTCTCCTGTGCCCTGAAGGTCAGGGGTGACCCGAGGCCTATTCATGAGCCTGTATTGGTTTGACTGCCATCCTTAACATTCATGTTGCACTCTGCAACTTCAGTCTTCAAACTACTCCATTTGGTTTAAGAAACATTACTTAGGTTCCAGCTGTGCGTTGAGCCCATTCAGGAGGCTCAGGCTATCCTGGGAAGGGACCCCCAGGACAACCCTCTGAAGAAGAAAACACTGGGGCCAAGAGAAGCTAGGTGATTTTTCCAGGGTCCTGAAGCTAGTAAATGGTGTGGCCAGGCTCCAGACCCTGAGTGGCACACTCACAGGAGATTTACTAGCCACACCCTACCTCCTGACTTCCCAGTGGCCACGCTTTGTCGAGGTTGCAAATTTGTCAGCTGGCTGTGGACAACCTGTGCCTGTGGTCCAGACTCTCTTGGAAGACTCTTGAGATGGTTTGGGCAGACACATGGAGAGACTTGTTGGGTGGCTCTAGGGTGGGGGCCATGTTCCCCTCGCACACCCAAGCAGCACTACTGATCCTGTGCACAGTCCTCCCTTCCCATGGCTAAATCTTGGTCTGTTTCAGCCTAATGAACTCTGCTGACCTCACTCTGATGACTCCCTAAGACCCTGCCAACCACAAAGGTCCACAGGTCCCTGGAAGGTGGCAGGTGGCCTTGGTGTATCCTGAGACTTTTGCTGAGTGGCCTCAGACCCAGCACTGGTGCTGAGTTTGAATCTGTATGAACCTGGTGAACACCACTCGCCCCTACCTGGTCACTCACTGAGAACCTACTTCATGCAACTTGTGTACTGCCCAGAGGCTTTTTCATGACTGAGCTTAACAGGCAGCCAGCAGGAGGAGGTGAATCTAGGATTTCAGGTGTCTGGGGCCCTTTGCTGACCAGCTTGATGCTAATGGAAGATGGTCTTGTTATGTAGCTTGACACCACCCATGTGCACAGGCCAAGTAGAGGTAGCCACAAACTGTGGATTGCTTTGTAGCTCCAAACAGGTAGCCCAGGGATGATCACAGAAAGTACCTGACATTGAACTGTACCAGAATCCCTTCCAAGAGGCCTCAGAAACAACACACTTGGTGGCAGGATTCAGACCCCATCAGAGCATGACCCAATTACCTCTACAACCAACACATCAAAAGAGAGATCTTGGCAGGCACCAGACCCTGCTGGGATGAATTCTGCTATGTGGGGTCAGCCTCTTCACAGTAGCTCATACACTGTGGTCAGGGTCAATCCTCATAGTCAACTGGGCTGACTATGGGCCAACAGCAATCAAGACTCAACTACAACCAGAGGCTCACATAATCCTCACAAGTTTCCTAGAGCAGGTGATCAGGGAGATTCCACCACCAAGCCCAGAAAACACCTATTACATAAGGCCACCATGCCAAGACTGGGAACATAGAAGATCTACCTAATGCACAGAAACAAATACCGAGAGGCAGCCAAATTGGGAGACAAAGAAATATACCCCAAATGTAAAAACAATAGAAATCCCCAGAAAAAGAACTAAATGAAATGGAGGCAAGCAATTTAACTGGTACAGATTTCAAAACAATAATTATAATGATGCTCAAGAAATTTAGGGTAAGAATGGATAAACTCAGTGAGAACTTAAACAAAGAGATAGTAACCATAAAAGAGGACATAGAAACTATAAAAAAGAACCAGTCAGAAATGAAGAATACAATATCAGAAATGAAGAATACTCTAAAAGGAATCAATATCAGGTAAAATGAAGCAGAAAATCAAATCAGTGATTTAGAAGACAAGGTAGCAGAAAACTCCAAATCAGAGCAGAAAAAAATTTTTTTAAATGAGGATAGAGCCTGGCTGGCATGGCTCAGTGGTTGAGCGTTAACCTATGAATTGGGAGGTCGAAGTTTGATTCCTAGTCAGGGCACGTGCCTGGGTTGAGGGCTCAATCCCTAGTGTGGGGTGTACAGGAGGCAACTGATCAGTGGTTCTCTCTCATCATTGATGTTTCTATTTCTCACTCCCTCTGCCTTCCTCTCTGAAATCAATAACAATATAATTTAAAAAATGAGGATAGTTTAAGGGACTTCTGGGACAACATCAAGCATAACAACATTCATATCATAAAGTACCAGAAGGAGAAGAGAGAGTGAGCAAGGGACTGAGAACCTAGTTGAAGAAATAAATGACTGAAAACTTTCCTAACCTGGTAAAGGAAAAAACCCCACACAAGTCCAGGAAGTGCAGAGTCCCAAACAAGATGAACCCAAAGAGGCCCACACCAAAACACATCATAATTAAAATGGCAAAGATTAAAGACAAAGAAAGAATCTTAAAAGCAGAAAGAGAAAGACAGTTATCTGCAAGGGAACTCCCATAAGACCATCAGCTGATTTCTCAACAGAAGCATTTCATGCCAGAAGTGATTGGCACAAAATAGTCAAAGTGATGAAAGCAAGGACCTACAACCAAAATTACTTTACCCAGCAAAGCTATCATTTAGATTTGAAGGACAGATAAAGAGCTTCCTACACAAGAAGAAGCTAAAGGATTTCAATACCACCAAACCAGTTTTTTTGTTTTGTTTTATTTTGTTTTTAAAGAAAGAGACGTTTTATTAGCCTTGTTACGGCAATGCATTAAATGAAGGGATCCTCAGTGCACAGCCCACCCAAGCTGCAAGCAGATAAATCAGAGAGTGGAACCGATTATTGTACACAAGTGCAGACACAAGATCACCCTGAACCTCAAACAGAAGATTGAAAATCACTTTACAAAAAAAAAGTAAATAAAAATAACACCCATTTTTCTATTTAAAGAAGTGCCAGCTCTTGAGTGGCAGAGCATGGAAAGACCAATCGCTTTAATGCTCAGCTGTGCAGCCTGTGAGGGCCAGGCCTGTCTTGGCTTCTAAAGCTTAATTTAAGCATTCTACAGTTTCCTCTTTTGAAGTACTTCTGTTTTAGAATTTTCTTTCTCTACTAATTTATGAACTGTGTCAGTCTAACAGTTAGCCAGCCTTCATTAGTTGTAAGTGTTAAGACCACAGAACCTCCCTTTGTAAGGCTTATATCTGAGTCAAGAATGAAGAGAAACTAGATACCAGAACCTTAAAAAGTCAAATGACAGTAGAGCCAGTGCCCATTTAGAAAAGGACTCTTACCCTCTCCCCCTTAAAGTTCTACTTTGGTAAATATTAACATATAACCAATTAGGAAAATATTTAACCCCGTTAGCAAAATTAACACCATCATTGCGAGAGTTACTCTTTTGTGCATAGTAAATGTTGCAAGATGAACTTCACATTGGATAAAGCAGATCTGAAAATCAGTTTGCAATAAAGTGTGCCTCCCTCAACGTCAACCTGAGCTCAGGGAAATGAACAGAGCCCTGCAGCTTCTGCTGGTCTGCAGCCACGCTAAATCGTCTGGTAGCCGGCATGGCTCCTCTTCCTGCCAATGAGGTACGTGATGAGGACGATGAGGACGATGAGGACCAGCCCTACCAGGGCACCACCCACGGTGATGGGGATTGGCATGTTATTCTCATCCAGCTGACATTCTTCCACAGACCCAAACTTGCCACCTTCTACCTGGAAAGCCTGGACCCACACTTTGAAAATGTTGACAGAAAAGGCCTCTGTGACCCAAATGTGCTCCTTGGCATTACACTTGTAGGAATTCCCTATAGTGGCCTGAAGTGCTCTCAGTAAGCTGTTAGTGGCCTTGAAGGTGGGGTCTTTGGTGTCGGGAAGAGTCATGTTCAATTGGATTTCTTGAAAAAAAAAAAACACCCCCACACACAAAAAACAAAACAGTTAGAACTCACATTCATTCCAAACTGGAAGACTAGGAAAGTGCTGGTCTCACTCTGGAGCTCAAGGGTCATGAGCTGGATAGTGCAGCTCCCACCGACTTTGGTGTTATCTGTGTTAATGTTGAATACTCTGGTCACAGTCTTGTCTTCCTTCTTCTTGTAGGTGACATTCAGCTGCACCCAAGCTGGCAAGCAGACAGGTTCCGTTGGTCCCACTCACATTGTACTTATGCACCGAGGGGCTCTCAGGCACTGGAGACGGTGGAGTGGGAGGGGTTGGTGAAGGTTGGGAGGGGAAGGGCGGGGAGGTGAAGAGTGGGGAGGGGATGACGAGATGTTGGTGAAGGTCCATCTTGCATACAGCATGTCTCTTCCTTGTTGAAGCTATCATTTGAAAGGTTTGCCTAGATGGTGACAGTTACACTATTCATGTGGACCTGGTTGCTGCTCACACATATGTATTTTTTATTTATGTCTGCCATGATGTCAGTTATGGATTTTATAGTCTTGACTCCCTGGAAGCTTGCATTGGGGAAAATCTGTGTGTCTGACAAGTCATAAAACAGAACGCATCATCTGGACACTGTAACGTGTAGCATTCCTTGCTAAATTGAGGGTCAGTGTATGTCTTCTTCCAAAAGCAATCATGAGACTGGGGTTAGAAGCTCCTCTTTACCACAGGAGCTGCTATTTAATGCTTTGCATTAGGTGACAGGTCGAAGATCTCATTCTTAGAGCCACTCTTGGTATTATAGTTGATTGAGAAGTCAGCAGAGAAGTTGGCCATTATACAAGCTGTCCTGTTGCCAACCTTCACTACAAACAACACTGCTGATGCACCACACAAGGCCTGCGAGTAACAGCAGGAGCAGTGGTTGCCTCCGGGGGTCGCCATGGGCACCAGGGCCACGGGAATGGGAACTTGGAGGGGTCGGGTGGTTGGGCCACCAGAGGGTGGGCGCTGGGGAAGGGCTGGGGGCCGGTGTGAGAGCAGCAGGTTCTGCGGTCAAGAGCACCACCAAACCAGTTTTATAAGAAATGTTAAAGGGACTTCTTTAGGAAGAGAAAGAGAAAAAAAATAGTTATAAAAAACCAAAATTACAATAAATGCACACCTATCAGTAGTAACTTTAATTGTAAATGAATTAAATGCTCCAATTAAAAGACATAGGGTAGCTAAATGGGTAAGGAAACAAGACCCATATATATGATGTCTACAAGAGACCCACCTCAGAATGAAAGATACACACAGACTGAAAGTAAAGGGATAGAAAAAGATATTTTATGCAAATGGGACCAAAAAAGAAGCCAGGGTATCAATACTTATAACAGATAAAATAGACTTTAGAACAAAGGCTATATTAAGAGACAAAGGAAGACATTACATAATGATAAAGAGATCAATACAATAAGAGGATAGAACCCTTGTAAACATTTATGCATCCAACCAAAGAGCACCTAAATATACAAAGCAAAAGGGAGAGAGCAACAATAATAAAATCATAGTAGGAGATTTTAACACCTCACTGATATCAATGGATAGATCATCCACACAAAAAATCAACCAGGAAATAGCAGCCTTAAATGACACACTAGACCACATGGATTTAATTGATATTTTCAAAATATTTCTCCCCAAAGCAACAGAATATGCATTCTTTTCAAATGTACATGGAACACTTTCAGGAATAGGCTACATGTTAGAACACAAAAAAAGTCTCAGTAAATTGAAGAAGATTAAATTCATATCAAGCATCTTCTCCAACCACAATGGTATGAAACTAGAAATCAATTACAAGAAAAAAACCTAAAAAACACAAAACACTTGGAGGCTAAAGCACATGTTACTAAACAATGAATGAACTAACAATTAGATCAAGGAAGAAATCAAAATATACCTGAGACAAATGAAAACACAATAACCCCAAATCTGTGGGACATAACGAAAGCAGTCCTAAGAGGGAAATTCATAGCATTATAGTCCTACCCCAAGAAGTAAGAAAAACTCAAATAAACTAAATTTATACCTTAAGGAACTAGAAAAAGCACAACAAGCAAAGTTCAAAGTGAGTAGAAGGAAGGAAATGATAAATATCAGAGTGGAAATAAATGAAAAATAGTCTAACAAAAACAATATGCAAAGTACAGCATAGAGAATAAAGTCAATAACATTGTAGCAACTATATATGGTGCCAGGTGGGTAACAAGACTTATGGGGGGAGTCACTTTGTTAAGGTATATGAATGTTTAACCACAATGCTGTATAATTGAAACTAATATAATATTCAATGTCAACTGAAATTGAAAAAATAAAATATAACCTTATGTTGTCATCACAAAAAAAAAAAAGATCAGCAAAACCAAGAGCTGATAGAGATAAAAAGATAAACAAAATAAATAAACCTTTAAGCAGACTCATCAAGAAACAAAGAGAGCCCTAGCTGGTTTGGCTCAGTGGATAGAGCGCTGGCCTGCGGACTGGAGGGTCCCGGGTTTGATTCCAGTCAAGGGCACATGCTTGGGTTGCGGGCTTGATCCCCAGTAAGGGGTGTGCAGGAGGCAGCCAATCAATGATTCTCATCATTGATGTTTCTATCTCTATCTCCCTCTCCCTTCCTCTCTGAAATCAATAAAATGTATTTTTTAAAAAAATAAACAAAGAGAGAGGACCCAAATAAATAAAATCAGATATGAAAAGGAGAAGTAACTGACACAACAAAAATAAAAATTATTATAAGAAAACTAGAGGCCCAGTGCACGGATTCATGCACGGGGTGTGTGTGTGGGGGTCCCTCAGCCTGGCCTGTGAGGATCGGGCTGAAACTGGCTCTCCAACATCCCTCGAGGGGTCCTGGATTGTGAGAGGGTGGTTCTCTGGTGATGCACCCCAGAATCAGGCTCCCTCCTCTCTGGTTCCAGGTGTGTCACTCAAGAACCGCGGCTGCCAAGTCACTGCAGCTTGGCAGCTCCTGCGTTGAGAGTCTAGCCCAGCCGTGGGCAAACTACGGCCCGCGGGCCGGATCCGGCCCATTTGAAATGAATAAAACTAAAAAAAAAAAAAAGACCGTACCCTTTTATGTAATGATGTTTACTTTGAATTTATATTAGTTCACACAAACACTCCATCCATGCTTTTGTTCTGGCCCTCCGGTCCAGTTTAAGAACCCATTGTGGCCCTCGAGTCAAAAAGTTTGCCCACCCCTGGTCTAGCCCCTGGTAGTCTGTGCATGTCATAGCTACCAGTTGGACGGTTGAACAGTGGGCCAGTCGCCTAGGCTTTTACATATATAGATATTATGACAACAAATTGGATAACCTGGAAAGAATGGATACATTCCTAGAATGCACACAATCTTTCAAAACTGATGCTCAACCACTGAATTAAAAAGAAAAAGAGAACCAAGATGGTGGCATAGGTAAACACCGGAGATTGCTGCCTCGCACAACCACTTCAAGAATACAACTAAAAGACAGAATGGGCATCATCCAGAACCACAGGAAGGCTGGCTGAGTGGAAATTCTACAACTAGAAGGAAAGAGAAAAGCATACCGGGACTCAGAGGAGCTGCAGTTTGGAAGTTAAGTGCACAGGTACGGAGGCGGACGCGGAAAGGGCTGGCAGCTGAGGACATGGTTGGCTTTTTCAATCGGGAGGGAGTCTCAAACTCCCAACTGCTCTGAACTCCAGTTCCGGGCGAGTCTCTGGGGACCCTGACTGATACGGGGAGAGGCTAGACTGTCTGTCATCATTCACATCTCGAGGGCGGCTTTCTCTCAGAGGTGCTTGCAGCGATTACCGGGACACTGAGACTCGGGGCCTCTTAGGGCAGGACTGACGATCAGCCATAGCTATTTGCTCCACCCTATTGATCCCCTGGGACCCCGCCCCGCCCAAGCTGTGCACGGAGGCTTTTGCAATCTGAAAATTACCTAACAAACTTGCAGCTGGCCCAAGGCCCCAGGGCAACTTGCATTTCTTCACAGCTGAGCTCCTGCTGAGTAGCCTCAGGCAAAGGCTAGATTAGCACCTCCTGAAAGATCCAGGAGCCAGTATACCCGGTGGTCAGAGTGGGACCATCCAGATTGCAACCCCTCGGACCCATAAGGGACACACTCAGGGGGCAGACTCAGTGAGCACCAAAGCCCCACTGAAGCAAGTCTTGCCCCATAAGGGTGTCTTCAGCACAGAAGTTCTCCCACTGCAGACACAGCTGATTCTCACAGCCAATTGGCCTGGAGGCCAATTCCTCCCAGTGATACCTACAACAATCAAGGCTTAACTACAAGACTGTGCACACAGCCCACAAGGGGGTGTACCAAGAGTGTCCACCTCAGGTAATTGGGGAGGCTGAGCCACTGGGCCCTATAAGACACCTAGCACAGAAAGCCACTCCATCAACACAGGGAAGCACAAAAAATGCGGAGACAAAGAAATAGGACACAAATGATAGAAATGGAGGAAAGCAAACGACTGGATATAGAGTTCAAAACCACACTTTTAAGGTTTTTCAAGAACTTTCTAGAAGCCACCAATAAATTTATTAAGACCCTTGAAAATACTGGTGAGACCACCGATAAATGTAGTGAGATTCTCAAGAAATCTAGTCAGACCCTCGATGTTATGATAAAGGACCAACTGGAAATTAAGCATACACTGACTGAAATGGAGGCTATTATACAGACTCCCAACAGCAGACTAGAGGATCGCAAGAATCAAGTCAAAGATTTGAAATACGAAGAAGCAAAAAACACTCAACCGGAAAAGCAAAATGAAAAAAGAATCCAAAAATACGAAGATAGTGTAAGGAGCCTCTGGGACAGCTTCAAGCGTACCAACATCCGAATTATAGGGGTGCCAGAAGAAGAGAGAGAGCAAGATATTGAAAACCTATTGGAAGAAATAATGACAGAAAACTTCCCCTACCTGGTGAAAGAAATAGACTTACAAGTCCAGGAAGCACAGAGAACCCCAAACAAAAGGAATCCAAAGAGGACCACACCAAGACACATCATAATTAAAATGCCAAGAGCAAAAGACAAAGAGAGAATCTTAAAAGCAGCAAGAGAAAGAAAGTCAGTTACCTACAAGGAAGTACCCATATGACTGTCAGCTGATTTCTCAACAGAAACTTTGCAGGCCAGAAGGGAGTGGCAAGAAATATTCAAAGTGATGAATGCCAAGAACCTACAACCAAGATTACTTTATCCAGCAGAGCTATCATTCAGAAGTGAAGGTCAGCTAAAGAGCTTCACAGATAAGACAAAGCTAAAGGAGTTCATCACCACCAAACCAGTATTATATGAAATGCTGAAAGGTATCCTTTAAGAAGAGGAAGAAGAAGAAAAAGGTAAAGATACAAATTATGAACAACAAATACACATCTATCAACAAGTGAATCTAAAAATCAAGTGAATAATGTGATGAACAGAATGAACTGGTGATTATAATAGAATCAGGGGCATAGAAAGGGAGTGGACTGACTATTCTTGTGGGGGGAAAGGGGTGAGGGGGATGCGGGAAGAGACTGGACAACAATTGTGCACCTATGGATGAGGACAGTGGGGGAGTGAGGGTGGAGGGTGGGGTGGGAACTGGGTGGAGGGGAGTTATGGGGGGAAAAAAGAGGAACAAATGTAATAATATGAACAATAAAGATTTAATTTAAAAAAAAGATATTTGTACTGACAGGTACTCAAAACACATTTGGACTGACAAATTTGTCTTGAATTAGCTGATTCAAAGCCACTCCTCAACTTATATAAATGTAGGTTATAAATTTGTTAATAATTTTTTATAAATAGTAATCATTTTATCTTATTGAAAACATATTTGGGTTTAAGCTTACCAAAACGGATGTTTTGAAAATTAGGCAATGATGTATTTCATGTAAATGATAATTAACTATTTGTCCATTTTTGTGATTTATTTCACAGTTTGTAAAATATTTTACATTTCTCAGTTAATTTAATTTTTTCAAATAACCCTATGAGTGGGATTAATTTATTTTACATATAAAAAAAACAAGTTCTGAATGCCCAAACTAACTAGGTTTAGTAATATAACTTTGGGTTTTAGGCCAGTGGCTTTCAAAACACCATTCACTTCATATTAGTACACAATATATACTCAATAAATATTTGTTTCAAGGAATATTATTTAAGGCTAAGTACAGTCTTATAGAATATGAGTATGTATGGCATAAAATTATGTTTGATGAGTGAATATCATCAGATTAAATCTATGTAGAAATAATTATGTAGACTATGATTCTTAAAACAGAAAATGTAGAATTATCTAAGACTTTATCTGTATACAAATTTTATGTTCTGCATGACATGCCTTTCAAAACATATTTGAAGGATTCAGATAGAGGTCCTCTCTGGACCCAAAAATCTCTCTAGATCTTTTCACTTCTAATATTGAGAATGTGCTATTGAGTTGATGGGTAGCATTCTTATGTGTATGGTTAATAAATTCATGGATTTTCTAAGAAAAAAAGAAAAAAAGAAAATCTGGACAGATCAATTACAACTAATGAAATCAAAGCAGTAATAATAAAAAACACTCCCAACGAACAAAAGTTCTGGACCCAATGGCTTCACAGATGAATTGCAGCAAACATTCAAATAAAGATAACACATGCCTTCTCAAACTATTCCAAAAAATTCAAGAGGAAGGAAGACTCCCAAGCTCATTTTAAAAGGCCAGCATTATCCTAACTCCTAAACCAGATAAAGATATTACAAAGAAAGTAAATTATGATCCAATATCCCTGATAAATATAGATGCAAAAATATTCAACAAAATATTAGCAAACCAAATTCAGCAATTAAAAGATCATACACAATGATCAAGTAGAATTTATTCCTGGGATGCAAGGTTGGTACGCTATATGCAAATCAATTAATGTGATATACCAAATAAATAAAATGAAGGATAAAAATCATATGATAATACCAACAGATGCAGAGAAAGCATTTTATAAAATCTAGCACCCATTTAGGACAAAAGCTCTCAGCAAAAGTGGGAATATAAGGGACATGCCTCAACATAATAAAGGTCATATATGACAAACCCATAACTAACATCATATTCAATGGGCAAAAACTAAAAGCATTTCCCTTAAGATCAGGAATATTACAGGGATTCCACTTTCTTTTTAAAAAAATTAAATATATTTTTATTTATTTCAGGGAGGAAGGGAGAGGGAGAGAGAGAGAGAGAGACAGAAACATCAATGATGAGTGAGAGTCAGCTATTGGCTGCCTCCTGCAAGCCCCATACCAGGATCGAGCTTATAACCAAGGTATGTGTCCTGACCAGGAATCGAACCATGACCTCCTGGTTCATGGGTTGATGCTCAACCACTGAGCCACACCGGCCAGGTGGGATGTCCTCTTTCATCACTCTAATTCAACATTAGAGGCCCGGTGCATGAATTCGTGCACGGGTGAGGTCCTTAGGCCTGGCCAGAGATCAAGGCCTATTGGGGCCATCTTGCCCAGTTCCGACTGGGGCCTGGCCAGCCAGGAGTGGCCTGCTGGCTGCTGGATGGGGGGAGGGACCACAGGAGGTTTGCCGGCTGCAGGGACGGACTGGGGGAGGTTGGCTGGTCATGGGAGGTTGATTGTGGGAGTGCACTGACCATCAGGGGGCAGCTCCTGCATTGAGCATCTGCCCCCTGGTGCTCAGTGAGTGTCATAGCGATCAGTCGTTTGGTTGTAATGGTCGCTTAGGCTTTTATATATATAGACTAGAGGCCTGATGCACGAAAATTCATGCAAGAGTACGCCTTCTTTCCCCAGGCTGCCGGCACTAGCTTCCCTCTGGCACCAGGGACCCAAGCTTCCCTCCTCCAGCTGCCTGCAGGCACCCAGGACCCAGGCCGGCTTCTCCTGGGCCGCCAGCAGGCACCTGGGACCTGGGCTTTCCTCCCACCAGCCAGCCACAGGCACCCAGGACCCGAGCTTCCCTCCCTCAGGCTGGCTGAAGGCACCCGGGATCACAGGAAGTTTCCCCCAGGCCAGCCACAGGCACCTGGGACCGCGGGCGGCTTCCCCTGGGGCTGGTCCCTGGCTTTGTCAGGAAGGACATCCAGAATGATGTCTGGAAGATGTCTGGTCTAATTAGCATATTACCCTTTTATTAGTATAGATAGTACTTGAAAGTCCTAAACACAATAAGGAGACAAGAAGAAGAAATAAAAGGCATTCAAATTAGAAAGGCAAAAGTAAAACTGCCATTATTTGTAGATGACATGATACTGTATGTATAAAATCCTAAAGATTCCACCATAACACTACTAGAACTGATAAATGAATTTAGTAAAGTAGCAGGATACAAAATAAATATCCAGAAATTGGTTGCATTTTTATATACCAATAATAAACTGTCAGAAATGGTAACTAAAGATAGGAACAAGATGGCAACATAGAGACTCGCTGGTATTCGTGACCTCCCACAACCACATCAAAATTACAACTAAAATACAGAACAACCAACATTCAGAACCACATGAAAGCTGCCTGCATGGAAGTCCCACAACTGGAGAAGTAAAGAAAAAAGCACGTTGAGACTGGTAGGAGGGGTGGAGGTGCAGAATGGGCTGATCTGGCACCCACGTGGGACTTTTTAATCCAAAGATTGTCCCTGTGGAGGCTGCTATGAGAAGCAAAGGGTCCCAGCCTCACACCAGACCCCCCACCCAGGGTCCCAGAACTGAGAAGAGAAGTACCATAACTTTGGATTGTACAAACCAGTATGGATTGTGGCTGAGGGACACAGAGGCTGCCAGAAACCAGGAGCCCCTTTTAAAGGGTTAGGCACAAACTTACTTGGACTCACTTTCTCTGAACTCCAGCACCAGGAGGCATTGGGGGACCCAGACATATATGGGAAGGAACTGAATTGTCTGGCATTGGGGCAAGAACTCGGGGGAGGCTTTCTACCAGACGGAGATACTCACAGGGGTCATTGTTCATATGCTGAGACCTGCCCTGTCCCAGGGATGACTGGCAACCATATCTGAATCCCCATCAACCTGAGCACACTGTTTGCTCTGCCCTGGTGATTCCCTGAGGCCCCATCCCATCCAATTTGCAACCCCACCCAAGCTGTTTGCAGCAGCTTTTCCATATGAATGGCCTGTCCTGGCTCAGGCTTCAGACTTTGCTAAAATCTCTCAAACAAGTTGCAGCTGGTGTCAGTGTGCTCCAAATCCTAAATAATAAAAGGCCAGCCACCATAAGCATAACGACCAGAATAACCAGAGACCAGAACCACCACGGCCCCTCGCTGGGCTAGCCCCTCCCCCAAGAAAGCAGTTAGGGGCAATCAGGCAGGCAGGCAGAGTGGTTAGGGGTGATCAGGTAGGCATTCCAGTGGTTAGGAGAGATCAGGTAGGCAGATGGCCCCTCGCCAGGCTGGCCCCGCCCCTAAGTAAGTGGTTAGGGGTGATCAGGCAGGCAGGAAGAGTGGTTAGGGGTGATCAGGTAGGCAGGCAAGTGGTTAGGGGTGAGCAGGTAGGCAGGTGAGTGGTTAGGGGCAATCAGGTAGGCAGATGGTCCCTCGCAGAGCTGGCCCCTTGCAGGGCTGGCCCCGCCCCCCAGCAAAGAAAGAGGGAGACCCAGGCCACTGGCAGCGACTCTCTGGCAGGTGTGCGGTTAGCCTGCAGAGGGAAGCCCAGGCCAGCCAAGCCATCACATCCCATGCCTGTCGCCTGCAGAGGGAGGCCACCAGTGGCAGGGGAGGGGGGGCAGCACTGCATAGATGGCAAGCAGTGGCAGTGGTGGGGGGTGGGGCCAGCTGCCTGCAGATGGGGGAAGGAAAGCTCCGATAGGCCCTGATCTCAGGCCAGGCCTAGGGACCCTACCCAAGGGGTCCCGGATTGTGAGAGGGTGCAGGCTGGGCTGAGGGACCACCCCCACCCGCCGAGTGCACGAATTTTTGTGCACCAGGCCTCTAGTCTATCAATAAAAAGTCCAAGACCTGGCACCAGCACCAGCCTGCCTTGTTTCACAGCTGGGCCTCACCTGGGCACTTCCAAACCCTATAAAAATAGGAGGAATCTGCAGATCTCTCTGTAGCTTCTGCCACGTGGTTGACTTTGCATCTCCCTGGAGACCCAAGAGCCAGTACACCCAGTGGACAGCTTCAAACCATACCAGGTTACAACTCTACACATCCACAAGTGACACACTCAAGGGCCAGACTCAGTGAGCTCCATAGCCCTACTGAAGCAAGTCCTGCTTCACAGGGGTGTTTCCTACACAGCAGCTCTCCCACTGTAGTCACAGCCAATTGGCCTGGTGGTCAATTCCTTCCAGTGACAACAAAAGCAATCAAGTCTCAACTACAACAAAACTTCCACATAGTCCACAAAGGGGTGCACCTAGAGTACCCAGCTCAGGTGACTGTGGAGGCAAAGCCACTAGGCATTATAGGACACCTACTACACAAGACCATTCTACCAACTCCAGAAGACATAGAAGCTCTATCCAATACATAGAAAAAAATACAAGGAAGCAGCCAAAATGCATAGACAAAGAAGTATGTCACAAATTAAAGAAATGGAAGCAAGCAAACTACTGGATACAGAGTTCAAAACTATGGTTATAAGGTTACTCAAGAATCTTCATGATACCTTCAAGGGACTTAGTGAGACTTTCAAGGATCTTAGTGAGAATGCCAAAGACATGGAAAAGAACTAGTCAGAAATTAAGCATACACTAACATAAATAAACAATAATTTACAGGCATTCAACAGTAGAGTGGAGGATTCTGAGAATCAAATCAATGATTTGAAATACAAAGAAGCAAAACCACCCAATCAGAAGAGCAAAAAGAAAAAAGAATTCAAAAATATGAAGATAGCATAAGGAGACTCTGGGACAACTTCAAGTGTACTAACATTTGTATTATGGGGATGCCAGAAAGAGAAGAGAGAGAAAGATATTGAAAACTTATTTGAAAAAATAATGACGGAAAACTTATACCTGGTGAAAGAAATAGACTTACAAGCCCAGGAATCACAGAGAGTCCCAAACAAGAGGAATAAAAAAAACAACAACACAAAAAAACCCCAAAAAAACCCCACACCAAGACACATCAAAATTAAAATGCCAAGGGCTAAAGACAAAGAGAGAATCTTAAAAGCAGGAAGAGAAAAGCAATTAGCTACCTATAAGGGAGTACTCATACAACTGTCAGCTGATTTCTCAACAGAAACTATGCAGGCCAGAAGGGAGTGATAAATGCTCAAAGTGATGAATAGCAAGGATTTACAACCAAGACTACTCTACCCAGCAAAGCTATCATTTAGAATTGAAGGTCAGGTAAGAGCTTCACAGACAAGAAAAAGCAAAAGGAGTCCATCACCACCAAATCAGTATTACATGAAATGTTGAGGAGTATTCTTTAAGAAGAGGAAAAAGAAGAAGAAGAAGAAGAAGAAGAAGAAGAAGAAGAAGAAGAAGAAGAAGAAGAAGGAGGGGGAGGGGGAGGAGGAGGAGGAGGAGGAGGAGGAGGAGGCGAAGAAGAAGAAGAAAAATGAACAAAAAATGGCAATAAATACATATCTATCAACAATTGAATCTAAAAATCAAAATAAATGAATTGGAAATCTAATAAACAGAATTAGCTGGTGAATAAAATGGAATCAGAGGTATGGAAATGGAACAGACTGATGATTCTCAGAGGGAATGGGGTTGGGGGGGCAGAAAGAGATTAAACAAAGATCTGATATGCATATATGCACTACCTATGGACACAGACAATAGGGTGGCAAAGACCTGGGGAGGGATGGGAACCAGGTGGAGGAGGCCAATGCAGGGGGAACGAGGGGGGGGCACATCTGTAATACTCTCAACAATAAAGATTTTTTAAAAAAAAGAAATGGAAGCTAAGAAAATAATTCAATTTCCAATTGCATAAAAAAATACTTAGGAATAAATTTAACCAAGAAGGTAACTGTACTCATTTTCCCAGCCAGGTGACTCAGTTGGAGTGTTGTCCCATACACCAAAAGCTTTCAGGTTTAATCTCCAGTCGGGGCATGGACGGGAGGCAACTGATTTATATTTCTCTCTCACATCAATGTCTGTCTCTAATATTGGTGTTTTTATCTCAGGCTCTCTCCCCCTTCTCTATCTCTAAAATCAGTAAACATATCCTTAGGTGAGGATTTTAAAAAAGGCCTGTACTCAGAATATTATAAGACACTGAAGAAAGAAATTGAAAAAATATAAATAAATGCAAGCATATATCGTGTTCATGGTTAAGAAGAATTAACATCATTAAAATGTTCATGTTACTCAAGGCAATCTATAGATCCAGCACAATTTCTATCAAAATACCAATGCTGCCCAGGCCAGTATGGCTTAGTGGTTAGAGTGTCAACTTGAGCACCAAAGAGCACGTACCTGGGTTGCAGGTTTGATTCCCTGGCCCCAGTTGGGGTGTGTGCAGGAGGCATCCAATCAATGTGTCTCTTTCACATTGATGTTTCTCTCCCTCTTTCTGCCTCCCTCCCTCCCTTCTTCCCTTCTACTCTCTCAAAACAAACAAACAAACAAACAAATACTAATGGTGTATTTCACAGAACTGGAACAAGTAATCAAAAAATTTCTATGGAACCACAAAAGACCCCAACTAGCCTCAGCAATCTTGAGACAGAAGGACAAAAATTTAACATATCACACTACTTGATATCAAACTATACTACAAGGCTATAGTAATAAAAAACAGCATGGTATTGGCATAAAAATAGACATATAGTGCATCGGAACAGAATGGAGAGCCCAGAAATAAAACAACACATATATAGTCAATTAATATTTGAGAAAAGAGGCAAGAACATACAGTGGTAAAGACAGTCTATTCAATAAACGGTATTGGGAAAATTGGACAGAAAAATGAAACTAGAACACTTTTCTACCCCATATGCAAAAATAAACTCAAAATATATTAAAGACCTAAAGTAAGACTTGAAACTATAAAGCTCCTAGAATAAAACATAGGCAGTAAAACTTTTTGAGAGCTTAAAAATGATGGCGGAGTAAGTGGAAGTTACACTGACACTCTCCCAGGACCAAACTGGAAAAACAACTAAAATATAGAAAAACCACCCTGAAAAATCTAATGAAGACTAACTGAAGAGAACCAAGGACAGAAAGTGGAGACTGCATAGAGACTGGTAGGAAGTGCGGAGATGTGAAAGGGCTCACTGGGCTCCCACAGATAGCAGCTGAAGGTCCGGAGGGATATCTCAGCTGGCGGGGGGGGGGGGGTTCCCACTGAGAACTCTGGGGTCTAAACCCCAAGCTGGGCTTCCCAGCAGAAAGCACCACAACTGAGAAAGGTGCCTACAGAACATCTGGCTGTGAAAAGCAGCAGGGTTGCTGTCTGACAGAGAGAGATGGCTAGAAATGCAGGCACCTCTTAAAGGGCCAACACACAGAATTTCGTGTGCAGCCACTCACCTTATGCATTGGCAGAGGGAGGGCAGAGTCGACTGAGCTGTGTGAGGAGAGTCCAGGGTTGGGGATCTGGTGTTGGAGTTCAGAGGGCAGCCACCCCGGTTTCCTGTGAAGAGTCATTGCCTCCTGCTGCGGAGGACATCTTTATCCATGGACATTTGCTATCCAGGCAGTTTGGCCTTGGGGGGAAGACAGCTGCTCCACCCTGTTGGGAGACCTCTTGACCCACCCTAGGTCCATAGCCTGAGGCAAATCAAGACTGAGCGTCAAATGGACTGCAGGCAGAGGCGGATCTCTGGAGGTGTTGAGTCTATGCCTGATCTCCTTCTGGGGCCAGGGTTAGGAAAAGCAGACCCTGGTGCATATCTTGGTCCTTTCCAAAGACAGAAAGCCCCAGAAGAAGGAGCCACAAGCTGTGGATTGCTGATTGCTCCAAACAGGGTACCCAGCGCCAGTCAGAAACAGCCGCTGACCTTGTCCAGCACTAGAGATTGGAAGTCATAGCAGATCTACCTAATACATAGGCACAAACCCAAATAGGGAGCCAAAATGGGGAGACAAAAAGACAAACCCCAAGTGAAAGAATAAGAGAATTCCACAGAAGAAGAGCTAAACAAAATGGAGATAAGAAATTTATCAGATATAGAGTACAGAATAATGACAGCAAAGATGATCAAAGTGTGAGAAAAGGTATCTATAGTAATAAGAGCCTAGGTGGCCCTCGTGCCCTCGTGTGATCCCTGATGTCATCACAAGATGGCCACCCCCACGTTGTCACAAGATGGCCACCACAAGATGACCGCCACAAGATTTATACTAATAAAAGCCTAGGTGGCCTTCTCACCCTCGTGTGACGCCCTCACGTCATCACAAGATGGCCACCCCCACGTCATCACAAGATGGCCACCACCATGTCATCACAAGATGGCCGCCACAAGATAGCCGGCAGGGGATGGCAGTTGGGGGCCATCGGGCCAGCAGGGGAGCAGTTAGGCATCAATCGGGCCAGCTGGGGAGTGGTTAGGAGCGATCAGGCTGGCAGGCAGAAGTGGTTAGGAGCTAGCAGTTCCGCATTGTGAGAGGGATGTCCGACTGCTGGTTTAGGCCAGATCCTCACAGGCCAGTTTGAGGGACCCCATCGGTGTATGATTAATGAAATAAGAGAATCACCATTTTGCAATCATCATGGTAACAGTTGGTTCAAGCCAAAGTCTTCAATGAATTCTAAAAACTAAAGGGTGAAGATTTGAAGACTAGGCTCTCTGCATAGTTCACAATATTTCCCTGTAAATTACACAATTACTTACAAAGGCAAAAAGACAAACTTTACAATGGAAAAACCTGACAGACACCTTCTTACCATCTCCTAAAATGGGACAAAACCAACATGTGTCTCCCTACATGATGCACTAAGAAAGACATAATGGCACTTCTGTGGTCTTCCTGCCAAAGCACATAATCTGTATCTCATCTTTAACAAACATCAGACAAACCCAAGTGAGGAACAAGTGACAAAATTATGGGCTTGGACTCTTCAAAAATGGCAATGTTGTGAAAAAAAGAGAAAGGCTGAAGAACTCTTGTGGATTGAAGAGATTTATGAGACACGAAAGCTGAATGCAGTGAATAATCTGGAATTGGATTCTGGGTGGAGGGGAGGAAGAGAGTGGGGGAGGGGAAAACTAAAAGGGATATTGTTGGGTTAATTGATAAAATTTGAGTACCAGCTGTGGTTTAGCTAATGGCATTAGATGTCTTGATTTTAATCCTTCTATCATCGATATGTAAGAGAATATCCTTGGTATTAAGAAATGCAGCCTGAAGTCTTTAGGGATAAAGGAGCATGATGTTTACAGCTTATTCTTTTTTTTTTTTCAAGCGAGCCCGTCGGGGAACCATGGCACCCGGGACCCACACGCATTCTCAGGGAGAAACTCGGGACGCAGAAGGTCTTCCTGGCATGTGGTGTCCTCCGTGCCAGCCACCAGGAGGCCACGGTCAGACCGCCGGGCCTGGGTGTGCGCCCACAGAGCCCTGGAAGATCTGCCTGGGTTTCGCTATTCCGTCCCACATTGGATGCGTCTGCGCCTGCCAGGGTTCCCTAAGTCCCCTGTGGGACAAGCGGGGTGCAGCCGCACGACCTCCTTGCATCCCTTCCGAACGGAGGGGCTGGCATTTGCCCTGCACCCAGGGGAGATGGAGGCCCAGGGAGAAGGGCCGGGACCAGCTCTCGGGGCTCCACGCCCATGCTCCCCGCTGGGTGCTCACCGGAGGGCCCTCGGCCCCTGCTGCTATAACGCACAGCCTGCAGGACGCCCTGTCTGCCCGCGGGCCCTGGCGGCCTGCCCAGACGCTCCAGGGGGCCTGGGTGGCCGAGTGGCGCCCACTTATGTACAACTTATTCTTAAGTGGTTTGGGGGGAAGGGAGGGAATGCATGTATGTGTATTATGTAAAAGTAGGTTTACAGTTGTTTGTATGGAAAATCTATATATATAAAAGCCTAAGTAACTGTTAGGACTGGATGACTGGCTGGTAGCTATGATGCACACTGACCACCAGGGGGCAGATGCTCAACACAGGAGCTGCCCCCTGGTGGTCAGTGTGCTCCAACAGCCAACCTCCGTGGTCCCTCCCCCCTGCCTGCTGGCCCCAATCGGCCTGATCACCAGCCAGGCCGAGGGACCCCACCCGTGCATGAATTCGTGCGCCAGGCCTTTAGTCTATAATAATAAAAGCATAATATGCAAATCAACCGAAGGGCTGAGCAGCAGAATGACCATCCAGATGACCACACTATGATACGCACTGGCGCCAGGCTAGCCAAGGCAGGTGCGATGCGATTGGTCAGGGGGCCGCCATCGCCCCAAAGGAGGCCCAGGCCACCCTCTGCAGGGTGATCCATGCAAGGAGGCGGGGGGGGGGGTGGGGATTCCACGATCGATTGCCCACAGAGGGAGGCCCAGGCCACCAGCTGGCGGTCAATAGATGGGGGTGGGGGGCTCCAATTGCCCCAAAGAGGGAGGCCCAATCCATGAACATGGGGGGCGATAGATTGGGGGTGGGGCTCCACAGAACTGGGGAACCGGTTGTGTGTGGCAGTGGATGCGGGCTGCGCCAGGCCAAGGCGGGTGTGGGGCTGAGAAAGAAAACAGACCTGGGTTCAAATTACAGGCAGACCAAACTTGGGGTGAGAAGAGGTCTTCTGCTTGGCTACTGCCCAGCCTGCAGGCTGAGGTTGTCACCTCTGTTCAGGGAGCAGATGGAGTTGAGAGAGAGGTGGGCGGGAGAGAAGGAGGCTTAGAGCTTTGCTACAGCAGTGCTGTGAGCACCCAACCCCAACCCAGGGGTGGAGATTGGAGCAGCCAGTGCAGACCTGAAGCCCTTTCCTCACTGAGAATGAATGAGGGTCCTCAGGACAGGGTCATTTTTATTTCTTACATTTCTTCAAGTCAATTCAATTGATTGAATTTTTTTTTAAAAAAACTTAGCCTTTCCTAAGCTTGTATAGAAAAAAAAATCACCAGTGTGGTATGCTGGTTTTCTTTTGTTCTGATACACACTAAATAAAGCATAAATATTAGTGGAAAAATCATTCCTAGCCCTTCCTTGAATCACCTGGCTGTCTGGCGTGGGGGTGGGGTGGGACTTCAGGCAGCACAGGGTTACCCAGAATCCCTCATTATTGACATTGTTCTGCTCCTTAGGGCAAAGTCCTTAAGGGCATTCCCACCAGGCCAGACCTGCTGGAGCCAGGCTCTGTTGTCAGGGGACAGGTGTGTCAGGGCAGGGCCCCTGTGTGTGCAAGAGATCTGGTAGAAAGTTCCACTGTGGCTGCTGTGAGCCCCTACTATTCTCTGCCTCGTCTCATACCACCTAGCCTTAGTTCAGCTCCTGGAATTTCCCCAAACTCGTTCCCACTTGAGGCTTTCACGCAGGGTGTTCCTGGGTAACTTTCCTTCCACAGGGACCTCTGACCACTGAGGCCCTAAGGCATGCTTCTGTTCTATGCTCTAAAAGTACACTTTGCATTTACCTTGGGAGCGGGTGTCACAAGTGGCAGTCAGGCATTATGTGTAAGGTTATTTGTCTACTGTTCTTCTCCCTGGGAGACTGCCAGTCCTGTGAGGAAAGGGCTTGGGCAGGCTGCAGGGCAGGGGCCCCTCCCCAGGGCTCACAGCCAACTACCACTGCATCTCTTCCTTTCTCCTGCCTAGGGACAAAGCAGCTTCCTTCCATCACCTTCCCTCCCAACTTGGGTTTGGTTATTCCTGCCTCTAGACTTTGACTTTGACCTCTGTTGAATCCTCTGCCTTCTTGGAAAAACAGAGGAAAGCTGCCTTCCTCAAGAGCCACCCGAATTTTGTGCAGCCCTGAAGCTCTCTTTTTACTGCTCCCTTAGCACCTTGGGGCCTTGGGGCTCCTGTGGCTTCTCACCAAAATGGCAGTGGAGCACAGTGGTAAGGGCATTGACTGAGGAGCTGGGGCTCTGTGTTCAAATCAGAGCTGCACAGTTACCAGCTGGGGGACCCCAGAGAAGTGATTTAACTTCTTGCATTGGCTCCTCCAAACACCTGGAGGCCTCATCAAAACACAGAGTGCTGGGTCCACACCAGAGTTTTCCATTCCTGCAGCCTGGAATGGGGCCTGAGAATTTTCCTTCCAAACAAGTGCCCAGGTGATGCTGTTGCTGCTGGTGCAGGGACTCCACTTTGAGAACCATTGTCATAGTTGCTATAGAAGGTACACGGAGATGAGTTAATATAAATCAGGTAGAATCATGTGGCAGGAAGTAAGTGCTAACAACTGTTAGTTATTAATACCACTTACACCAGAGGATCTGAGCTTCTTTATTTTTTCTTGTTTGTTTGTTTATTTATTTTAAGTGAACTTTAAATTATATTTTTCAATCACAGTTTACATTCAATATTATTTTGTATTAGTCTCAGGTGTACAGCATAGTGGTTAGACAATCATATATATTACAAAGTGTTTCTGCCAATATTTCCAGAACCCACCTGGCACCATACATAGTTATTTTACAATTTTAATCATTTTTTATTTTCAACTGTAGTTGACATACAACATTATATTAGTTGCAGCTGTACACCCAAGTGACCAGACATTATATAACTTAATGAGTGATCACCCCAATAAATCCTGAACATATACCTTCACCTTTTTCACCTAACCTCTCAATCCCCTCTAATCTGGCAACCAACAAAAAATTCTCTATGAGTCTGTTTCTGTTCTGCTTGTTCATTTTGTTTGTAGATTCAATTGCTGATAGATATGTATTTATTGCCATTTTGTTGTTCATATTTTTTATCTTCTTCTTAAAGAAGACCCTTCAGCTTTCATATAATACTGGTTTGGTGGTGATGAACTCAGTTAGCTTTTTCTTGTCTGTGAAGCTCTTTATATGTCCATCAGTTCTAAATGATAGCTTTGCTGGGTAGAGTAATCTTGGTTGTAGGTCCTTGCTTTTCATCACTTTGAATATTTCTTGCCACTCCCTTCTAGCCTACAAAGTGCCTTTTGAGAAATTAGCTGATGGTCTTATGGGAGCTCACTTGCATGTAACTAACTGCTTTTCTCTTGCTGTTGTTAAGATTCTCTCTTTGTCTTTATCCTTTTGCCTTTTGATTATGATGTGTTTTGGTGTGGGCCTCTTTGGGTTCATCTTGTTTGAGACTCTCTGTGCTTCCTGGACTTGTATAGGGTGTCCCAAAATTCACGCAAGAAGTACTTTTGATAGAAAACACAGGTTTATAATTAAAAATTGTAATTTTTTTATTGATTCATAAAGTATACAGTATAGGGTTATGTATGGAATAGCACATTGGGTAAATGGCCTCCATGGCTTTGCTGGCACATACGCAAAACTGTGGTCTTCATTGGTCTTCATTGTCCCTGCTCCTGGGCCATAATTGGTACTTGGTAATGCTTATCAAATTGAAGGGATTGAAATCAAAGGGCAACAGATATTAGCATCTGATTCAATAAACCAAGTAAAATTAGGCTTTTATTTTTTTTTGTTGTTGTTGTTAATGCTCACGTAAAATTCAAATCTTGCGTGAATTTTGGGACACCCTATATGTCTGTTTCCTTCACCAGGTTAGGGAAGTTTTCTGTCATTATTTCTTCAAATAGGTTTTCAATTTCTTTCTCTCTCTCTTCTTTTTCCAGTACCCCCATGATGCAAATGTTGGTATGCTTGAAGTTATCCCAGAGGCTCCTTATATTATCCTCATTTGGGGGAAATCTTTTCTCTTTTTGCTCTTCTGATTGGGTGTTTTTTGCTTCCTTATATTCCAAATTGATGATTTGATTCTCAGCTTCACCTATTCTATTGTTGAATCCCTATAAATTATTCTTTATTTCAGTTAGTGTATCCTTCATATCTGACTGGTTCATTTTTATATGCTATTGAGGTCCTCACTAAGTTCCTTGAGCATCCTTATAACCAGTGTTTTGAGCTCTGCATCTAGTAGGTTGCTTGTCTCCAATTTGTTTAGTTCTTTTTCTGGAGTTTTGTTCTGTGTTTTTTTTTCATTTGAGCCATGTTTCTTTGTCTTCTCATTTTGGCCCCTTCCTGGTGTTTGTTTCTATATATTAGGTAGAACTGCTATGTCTCCTAGGCTTGGTATCATGGGCATAGGGTGCCCAGGCAAGGCCAAGCTGTGAACCAAGGCTGGCTGCTGCTAGTGCTGGGCCTGGGACTACTTAGTGAGAGGTATGGGACTTGCTGAGGCAAGATGATGCTTGTTTAAGAGATTTTAAGAAAATCTGAAGCATGAGCCAAGACAGGCCATTCCTGTGGTAAACCCACTGGAAACAGTTTGGGTGGGCCTGGAAGTTGGTGGGACAGGATCTCAGGGAATCACCAAAGTGGGGCAAACAGTGTGAGTCAGGTTGAGGGAGTCTCAGATATGGCACCTGTCTACAGGCTCCATGGGGGAAGGGCTCATCAAAAGAACAATGGCTTCTGCCAGCACTTCTGTCTGGCAGAATTTTGCCCCTCCAGCTCTCACCCTGATGTCAAATAATTTAGTTCCTCCCTCTATGTTTCTGGTGGCTTCCAAGCTGCTGCCCCCATGCTGGAGCTCAGAGGAAGTGAGTCTAAGTTTGTGCAAGGGCCCTTTAAAAGAAACTTCCTGGGACTCCAACAGCCTCCATTTCCCTCAGACTCAAACTCTGCTGATTTTTACAACCAGAACTTATGGTGAATTCTCTCCCTGGCACTGGAATCCTGAGCTGGTGGGCCTGGTGTGGTACTCCTCAGGGGGTACCTTCACAGCTGAGATATCCCTCCTGATTTTTATTCACCAAACATGAGTGTGGCACCAGCCTTCTGAGTCTCTGCCCCTCCGACCAGTCCTGATGTGGCTTCTTCTTTAATTTCATAGTGGTAGGACTTGCATTCAGCTCAGTTTCAGGTGGTTCTAAATGATGGTTGTTCTGTAGTTTAGTTGTAATTTTGATGTGATTGTGGGAGGAGGCAAGTACTGCATTTGCCTACACCTCCATCTTGACTCAGTTATTACAATATTATTGACTATATTCCCTATGCTGTGCTTTATATCCCATAACTATTTTGTATCTACCAATTTATATTTCTTAATCCCTTCACATTTTTCACCCAGTCTGCCATTGCCCCCTCCTCTCTGTCAACCATCAGTTTGTTCTCTGTATCTATGAATCTGTTTCTGTTTTGTTGTTCATTTATATTGTTCTTTAAATTCCACATATGAGTGGAATGCTGCCTATGGTTTCTTCTAGGATTTTTATGGTTTCACAACTTACATTTAAGTCTTTTATACATTTTGAGTTTATTCTTGAGTATGGTATAAGTTGGTGGTCTAGTTTCTTTCTTTCTAACCACCACTGCCTGCCAGCCTGATCACCCCCAACTGCCCACCCCTGCTGGCCTGGTCACCCCCCAAACTGCCCTCCTCGCCAACCTGGTTACCCCAACAGCCTGCTGGTCAGTGCTTCGGTTGTCCCTCACTAACCCTCCTGCCGGCCTGGTCACACCACGCAGCTGCCGTGTGATTGTTACTGTTACTTTTCGGTCATCCCATCTGGTCGTGACAGGCCTAGGCTATTATTAGTATAGATCAATCAACCACTGTAAAAAAATAAAATAATTGACAGTTTGGTGTTTTTATTTGTTTGTTTGGTTTCATTTCTCCATTGACAAAGTTACTCACATTTTAGTATTATAAATAAGTCATAGCTAGTCCTTGCAGTGGTAGGTACAGTGATGAGAAGACATGGTGTTGATCTTAAAATAGTTAGCATTTATTTGCCCCAAGAGTTGTTTTCCTGTTTTGAAACACATTACATTAGGAGGGAAAAAGAGGCCAATGACCCTCTTTGAGGGCGCAGAGTTGAACCCACATTTCCCATGAACAAAGACAAGTGCTTAGGTACAAAATAACGTCAGTTATTTGCACAGTATTGCTATGAATCTACACACATTTTAAATGCATTCAAATATTTTGTATTTCTTAATAACGTCTTCTTAAATTTATTATGTTTAACTAGAGGCCCAGTGCATGAAATTCATGCACTGGTAGGGTCCATAGTGGCTACCGGCTGCTGGCTGGGTACTCCCTCCCTTCCCCTGGCCACCTGCTGCTACCAGCTGGGGCATCCTGCCACCACTATCGGTCAGGGCCTCCCTGCCTTCCCCTGGCTGGCCCTACCCCCTGGTCGAACTACTGGATGGACTCCCGGTCGAGGGGACAATTTGTATACTAAACTTTTATTATATAAGATTTTATTTTTAATATTTCTCTTTTCTTTTTAACTGTAAGAGACCTTCATTGGGTAAATTACAGAGGTAGAAAAAGTAATCCTAGAAGAAATGAACTTAGCAAACAAGTTCTAGAGTTAAAGGAAGGGCCCTTGGAGCTTGGGAGTGAGGAAGCTAATGGTAATGTGGTGGGGGCGGGGAGGGGAAGGGAAAACATGGACATGCTCATGGGAGGGAGAGTGCTCTCTTTTATTTTTCATTATTTTACTTTTTAATGGCAAAATTGCCTTATGGCCAGTTATATGGCAAAAACATTTCTGGCAAAAATTCTTGAAGGAAAGATGCTAGAATCAAGGTATCTAGAACCTCCCAGGACATCACTGCTTTTTGAAGACCTTGTTCTTCCCTCTTTTATTCCTAATGCCCAGCAGTCAGCAGAGTGGTGTCAGAGTGAAGATTTCTCAGAAGCTTCCCTTATCATCTGTAGGATTTGCATGGCTTTGCCTATTGTCCAGTTCTGGTTTCAAATACTCACAGACTAGACACCTGATAAAAGTGGTGAGGTTTTAGTTCCAAGACTTGCCCATATAATCATAGTTCACATAAGTTATCTTCTTCCTTTCTGATATCTGTGGGCTCTTTCTCAACCCTTGGGGGTTCCTGAAACGTCAATGTTCATGGTCGGATTCCCTACCTTTCAAGCCTATAGAACAGTGATGGCGAACCTTTTGAGCTCGGCGTGTCAACATTTTAAAAACCCTAACTTAACTCTGGTGCCGTGTCACATATAGAAATGTTTTGATATTTGCAACCATAGTAAAACAAAGATTTATATTTTTGATATTTATTTTATATATTTAAATGCCATTTAACAAAGAAAAATCAACCAAAAAAAATGAGTTCGCATGTCACCTCTGACACACGTGTCATAGGTTCGCCATCACTGCTATAGAATAATTGGATGGTGAAACTAAACAACAAATACTTTCAAGTTGACCTGTGCCTTTTCCAGCAGGCTGACAGTTCTAATCTGCTTGGATTGAGTCATTGTCATTTCCTAAGAGCTGGATACAGGGGAACTTGTGGAGGAGCTCACTCTGAAACTCATCTGATGTAGAAACTCCATACACTGAGAAAAAACTGACCAGACATTTGAGTGTTCCTTCCAAACTGACTCCAAGCCCACATCCCCTTCATTGCCTCTTTTCCCCGCTTCCCAGATCGGCATGCCTCTTAGTCACCTTCAGAGCCACTAAGAGGCAGGGGGTGTGTCCAAAGGGTGAAAATTAGTTACTGAAGACTTCACTGTGCTTCCCCTTTCACTCTCAGATGCTGCCAGGGTCTCTGAAGAGAGAAGACACCAGGAAACAGGTAAAAACTATTTTTGTTTTGGTGGTTTGTGTGTGTGTTATTTTTTTTGCATTCAACAGGCAAGTATAGAGCAGCTACTGTGTGCCAGGCACAGTTCTTGGGGTTGGTAGTACAATGGGACCCTCTCCCTCTCTTGCTGTGTTATAGCAGGTTGTAGAGGCCTGTCTTTGAGCATCTCCCCTGCTGGGCTTGGTGAGCCTCTGAGAATAGGATGGTCACTGGATGTCCAAGAGGGAAGAATGAACTCAGGGAGGCTGGCTCTGAGGTCCTGAACAGTGTAGCCTTGTCCTGAGTCTTTGTGCCTAATGCCTACTGTCCCTAGCCTCCACACTCCACCATGCTTTAGCAGCCTTTCAATTCCAGGCCTGGAGCCCACTTCTTGTGCCCCAGAGACTTTCTGGAGCTCCTTCAGGTAAGCACCCAGCCCCTCTCCCATTCATCCTGGAATTATTAAGCCAGTTCTCAATGAGAGGGTGGATGCTGGCTGCTGGCACAGCGGCCCAGCTGCTGAAGGCTAGTCTTTGCATGGAATCTGGCCCTTGCCACAGACCTTGTGCAAACTCAAAGGGGTTCCAAAGTGCATCTCTAAAAACACTGACCCTGCAACCCTGCTGAGTTTTTCATGGAAAATGTAAAGTAGTCCCCATGGCTAAAGAAGTATGTACCCTAACCCCATGCTGGGAAATGTATGACACTCCCCCTCCCCCACGGACTCCCCACCCCCCACCCCCCACCATTGATTGAAAGGCCTGCAGTAAAGTCTTATATAACTTTTTAAACCCAGTTTCTCTCAAATGGATCTGACCTTGAAGACTTTTTTTGTGTGTGTGTGTGTGTGTGTGTGTGTGTAACACTATTAGTGCCTACAGAGCTGGTGTCAGCTCTGCCTGGAGAGACTGCACCCGTTCAGATCCCTTACCCCTAATCCCTGCCTGGGCCAAGCCAGCACAACCACTACCCCTGGGGACAGACCCCTTCATGCTTTCAGCACACCAGGTACTGCATACCCAACAGCCTTTGGCAGAAGCCACATAGCTGGTGGGGGGTGGGGGACACTGATGTGTGGGAAATGTTGGCTGGGTGGGTGGGAGGGGCACGGATCTGTGCTGAGAAAGGAGACACACTCTGTGGACACATCCTGCCTGACTCCCCAGGGACGGCATTGAGGGCACAGCCATGCAAATTAAGACTTAAATTTAACTTTATGTAAATGTAACTTTGTAAAAGTATAGTAAGGTGGTGGCCAGCTCACTGGAGAGAGGGAGAGCGACAGAAAGAGGGAGAGAGAGAGAGAGAGATGTTGAACATTGGCAGTCCTTAGACTGTCTGTGGTGCACAGACAGGCTGCTTGTTTATGTTTTTTTTTAAGCAGGATATTTCACATGGCAATTTGGCTTCTCTTAAAACAGTGGAAGATCAGGTAGTGCTGAGCCCATATTCCCACTTGGCCACAATTGGCTAGACCCAGGATCACCTGGTTGATTTATGTTTCCTACCCAGCCCCTAGAGCATCTGAGAGGGACCCCTGGACTTCTAAGTCTTCTCAGACCCCTTAAAGATCTCTCCTGATATCATACTTAATTATTAGGTCA
>NW_005871292.1:1576539-1664493 GCF_000147115.1 Myotis lucifugus | reverse complement strand
TCTGCCCCAGGCTCCCTGCTAGACCCAACACCATGCCTCTCCTTGCCCCTTGTTCCTGCTCCTCGGTAAGGATTGTGGTCTGGGCTGGTGCTTGGGTCTGGGGTGACTGTGGAGCTGGAGGAGGAGGAAAGATCTGGGGTAGAGAAGAGTAAATGTGGGGTAGGCTTTGTGTCTTGCTGTGTGTGTGTGTGTGTGTGTGTGTGTGTGTGTCTCCCTCTCTCTTCAGAGGGGATTCTTTACTCCTTTGAAAGTTCTCCATGTCCCTCAATAATGCTTTCTGATCATTGTGGTGGGTTTCAGAATACTTGGCTTTTTCTAACTCAAGCACATGGAACTTTGCGCACCCGGCCACCCTCTATGCCTGGGAGGGAGCCTGTGTCTGGATTCCCTGCCGCTACACAATGCCAGAGGATGGAATGGTCCTGGAAAACCTGACTGTGTACCAGAATTATGTGTTTGACAGCAAGACTATGGACTACAGTGGGACAATCCTCTATGAGAAGACAAAGTCACAGGGAAGAGTGAAATTCCTGGGAGACAACAAATCCAACTGCACCCTTCGCATCCACCCTGTAAAAGCCCAAGACAGCGGTCAGCTGGGGCTGAGGATGACGTCAAAGAATGAAAAGAGGATGGGGATGACATCAAAGAGTGGAAAGTGGATGGAGGAAATAGTCCTCAACATCTCCAGTAAGGCCCTGGGCATGGTGTCCTCTACCTCAGGCAAGGGTAGGAGGGAAGTGGGAAACACCGACTCCTGGGACAGGGCCTGAAAACCAGGTGGCCTACAGAGGCCAGGCAGGGGGTGCCATGAGTGACTCAGCAGCACAAGACAATGGGGCTGTGGCCAAATTGGAGCATGCGCTCTTGTTCCTCCTCAAGCACCCACTTGCCACCCAGCTTCTGCCCATCCTGCAGTCTGGATGCCAGGTGACCTGATTTTTCAAGGGAAAACTCTAGATTTTTAAGTAAAATCTTGCAATGTGTTAATATCGGTGATTAATTCTAACTGGCCCTTCATAGATAAATGACATGTGTAGGGGCAGATAAAACACAGATCTGAGGCCTTCCCCTGGGGCATGTGCTCACTCCATTTTATAGCCTGTCTTGGTGGGGGGACTAGGCAGCCCTATGTTTGGAGTAAGAGATGTAGCTTCAGACCCTGCAGTTTGAGGGTAGCCCAGCCCCGGGAGAGCCAGGATTGACTGTCCACCGTCCTGCTCCACCAGAGGAGCCTCCGGAAGGAGTGCTGTTAGTTGTGCCTCCAATAGCGAGGCCATTAGACAGTGCAGGCTTGTTGTCAAAACTAAGAAATGCATGTTAAGCTAAACTGGCAAAATTCATTTAGGGGTGATGGGAGAACGATCTTGAAAACATTTATTTTTTTATTTTTTGAAAACATTTAGAAAGCAAACATTTGGGAGTAGAATAAAATAAGCACAAAATATGACGTGTAATTCTAAGGAGGTTCAGCACTTGCAAGACCTTTCAGAGGATGCTTTCACTGAGCAAAAGTGATTCAAAGCAGAGAAAGGCAGGCCTGGAGAGAGGTGGGTGGACTAGTAAGGGGATCCCGAAAGGTTATTTGGGCCAAAGCATCTAAAGCCAGGTGTGAGGGCTGGTACGCAGCAGTCCTGTTTTCCAGGCTGCCAGCATGGTCTCTACTCTTTTGCAGAGACGGCTCCTCCACCTCGCATTGAGCTCCCTCCAGAAATCTGGGAGTCCCGAGAAGTCACTCTGACCTGCATGCTGAATTTTGCCTGCTTTGAGTACCAGGTCGAGTTGCGGTGGTTCCTGGGAGGGTCACCTCAACATCCCTCTGTCCCCTTGACTTCCCTGACCACCAAGACTATCTTCACCCAGAGCCAGCTCACATTGTGGCCGCAGTGGACTGACCATGGCAAGAATCTGACCTGCCAGGTCTGGAATGACACAGCAGATGGGCCGCTCTCTCAGGAAACGGTGCAGCTAGATGTGAAGCGTGAGTCTCTCCAATGCTCCTATGGGAAGGACGAGGAAATTGTCCTCTCCTCTCAGCCCTTCAGTGAGCACCCAGGGTAGCATGAGCCTCCATGGAAGGAAGCACAATCAGTCTGTGGGCCCCAGAGCCGGGAGTGGTCCAACTGAGCTGGGTTCCCTCCTCCACCATCCCTGTGGTCAGCCCTGATATATCTGGAAACTGACTCATTTCAGCATCTGCTTATAAGAGTAGGGAACCATTTTTTCTGCCGAGGGCCATTTGGATATTTATAACATCATTTGTGGGCCATAAAAAATTATCAACTTAAAAATTAGCTGCTATATTTGGTCAAACATTTAATTACCACACCCCTAATGCCTTGGCAGGGCCAGACCAAATGATTTCATGGGCCTTATACAGCCTGTGAGCAGGATGTTTCCCATCCCTGGTCAGAATAAAATATTTTAATCTATCCTCCAGCCATGACATGATTTTGGGATCATCTGGTTAGGTTTTATTGTTCTTTGGAGAGAGGGGAGGGATTTTTTTTTCCATTCATTCATTCATTCGTTCAATAGATATTTGTTGCAAACCTACTAGGTGCAAGGCCTTATTATGGCTGCTGGGGAGACAGCAGTGAGCAAAATTCTTGCCCGTGTGGAGCTAGCATTGCAGTGGGAAAGACAAGCAAAAAAAGATCAACAAGGAAATAGAGTTCATAACAGTAGGTAGTGCTAAGTGTATTAGGAAAAACTAAAGCAGGGCTTGGAAAGAGGGAGACTTCTGTGACGCAGGTGAACTTGTGCTGAGGTTTGAGTGAAGGGAGGGACTGAGGCAGGCAGATATTTTTGAGAAGATTCCAGGAAGAGGAAAGAATGAGGAGAAATTTTTGAAGTAGGAACGTAGTGTATCTGTGACAAACAAGGGGCCACAGAGCCCCAGCCTATGTCTGAGGGGCCCAGTGTAGGAAAGGATGGTCGAGAGGGACCAGGGCACTTGAGCTTGTAGGCAGCAGTCAGGTTTTAGACTCCACTGAATGGTTTCAAGCAAGGGAGTGACAAGGTCTGATTGACAGTATTAGGAATGCTGCTGGCTGCTGGGGAGACCAGACCTGCAGGGACTGGGAGTGGGAGGAGCAGAGACAGGAGTTAGGAGGCTGTGATGGTTGCCAGCCCATGTTTGTTGACAATGCTGCACACCCCACACACTATACACAGGCCACTGCTTTATCAGAAGAAGTGGCTATACAACTTCTCACTGCTTTACACTCTCTAAGAATTCCCTGTTTCCTCCCTCACTGTTCCTCTGCTACTCCAGACTCCCCAAAGTTGGAGGTCAGTCCCAAAGAAGCCAGTGTAACAGAGAATAAACCTGTGACCATGACGTGCCAGGTCATCAGCAGCTACCCAGAGTACCAGACTCTTTCCTGGCTCAAGGATGGAATCCCCGTGACAGAGCAGGAGACATTGCAGAGGGGGCAGAAGATTCTCAAGCTAACTCTGCCTAAAGTGACCAAACAGATGAGTGGAAAGTATCACTGCGAGGCCCGCAATGATGTGGGCTCAGCAACATCAGAAGTGGTCCTCCAAGTGCACTGTGAGCCTCCTGGGAGCTGTGGAAGGGCAGGCAGGGAGTTAGTGGGGTGGAACCAAGGCCCTTAAGAGGTCAGCAGCAGAGGCCTCTGCTCAACTCCCCCACTTGCCTCTGCTCCTTTTTCCAGATGCTCCAGAACCTTCCAGGGTTCAGATCTTCTCCTCACCAGCTAAGGAGGGAACTAGTGTAAAGCTGATTTGTATATCACAGGCCAATCCTCCTCCAACCAATTATACCTGGTATCACAATAACAATGAAGTGTGGAGAGGGACAGATGAGACCTTCGAGATCCCACAGGTCCGCCTCAGGCACGCTGGGAATTATTACTGCGTGGCACAAAACAGTATTGGTCGTGGACACGCTGACCAGAATGCTGAGTTGGATGTCCAATGTGAGTAGTCAGAGCCTTTGGGTCCTAGAGGGAGAAGAGGGATGTGGGTGGAGGAGGAAGCAGATGAGTGCAGGGCATTCCTGGGTCTTGGGGTGGACAGCAAGCAGAAGCCAGGGCCTCCTGACATGTAAGCTCCTTGGGTGTTCTGCTGTTGTTCACAGCTGTATTCTCAGCACCAGAACAGGGTCTGGCTGGTGGTAGGTGCTTAGTAGATGTTTGTTGAACGAATAAACTGCTCGATGCCAGGGCCCCTTGAGGGACACAGAGACTTGGCCTCACTAAGCAGTGGCTGTGTCCCAGAAGGGGTTCTGAAGTGTTCAAGGAGAACTGAGGCAAAACGTGTCATTACCTCTCCATCATCAGACCTTGTTTAACCCAGTGAATCTTGTCACTGAGTCAAGCCCAGGACAAAGAGAATCCATAGTTTTCATCCTTGGACCTTGGAACATAATCATCTGGACCAAATACGCTGATGGGAATGCCCAGATCTTGAACATCTAGATATATCTCCTGATATGTGATAGCAGCAGTGGCACCAATGCTTATTAAGTGTTTACTACACACCACACTGCTTTAAGGACATCATCTTATTTTGTCCTGGCAACAATCCCATGAGGTTAGATATTCTTAGGACCTCACTTGACAGATAAGTAAACTGAGTCTTGCAGTCCATGGTCACACAGTTCTAAGTGGTAGGGCCCAGCAGCCTGGCTTCAGAGCTGTGCTTATTATTATTATTTTTATTGTTGTTGTCATTTTTTTCTTTTTTTAAAATATTTTATTGATTTTTTACAGAGAGGAAGGGAGAGGGATAGAGAGTTAGAAACATCGATGAGAGAGAAACATCGATCAGGTGCCTCCTGCACCCACCCCCCTGGGAACCTGGGACCCTGACTCCGCAGGCCGACGCTCTATCCACTGAGCCAAACCTGTCAGGGCAATGTTGTTGTCATTTTTACTAACACTCATGCTGCAGCCACCCAGCTGTGTGTGCAAGACCCTTGCAAAGACCCACAAACAGTACCACATGTTCTCTGTCAGAGCTGTGCTCCTAACCGCTGCTCCATCCTGCCTCTAACCACAGCCAGGCCAGACAAGAAGGGGAGGGTTTCTGTCCTAACACAGATGCAGGAAGGAAGCAGGAGCCTTCCTGTGGTTAGTTTAGGAACTATGTGAATGCTGGAAGGAATAGGTATTACGACCCACTGACTTTTCTTCACCCATTTCTCTCACTTCCTCCCAGATTCCCCCAAGGAGGTAACCATGGTGATTCAAAATCCCACACCAATTCGAGAAGGAGACAATGTGACCCTGTTCTGTAACTATAATTCTAGTAACCCCAGCGTTACCAGATATGAATGGAGTCCCCCCGGCTCCTGGAAAGAGCTAGTACCTGGGGTGCTAATGATTCAAAAAGTTGCCTGGAATGCCATGCCATTCACCTGTGCAGCCTGTAACCTGTGGTGTTCGTGGGCTCAACCTGTCAGCCTGCAGGTCCAGTGTGAGTGACCTGGGCAGGGCCATCTGGGAGGTGGCTTGGGTGGGAGATGGGGCTCTAGGGCAAAGAGGCAGAAGCCTGGACGAGAGTCTTTACAGAGAATTGAGGGGGTAAGAGTCAGGCCTCAGCACCAAGGGGAGCGGAACTCCTGGGGCAGGAGGAGAAAATGGGACCCAAGAAGTCAGACCGAGGCCCTTGCCCTCCAGATGCCCCCAGAGATGTCAAGGTCCTGTGCATTGGCCCCCGTTCTGAGATTCACTCCGGACACGCAGTCCTCCTCCGATGTAACTTCTCTAGCAGCCGTCCCACAGACGTCCACTTCTTCTGGAAGAAGAATGGGATCTTTCTGAAGGAAGGAAGAGAACTGAGCTTTGGCTCCATCTCCCCAGAAGACGCTGGAAGTTACAGCTGCGTGGTCCGCAACTCCATAGGACAGAGCACATCCGAGGCCTGGGTGCTCTCAGTGCTGTGTGAGTGGCTGGGCCTGGACCTAAGAGCAGAGAAGGGCAGGTAACTGGCCACCTGGATCCTGATTTCGCTTTTTTGTACAGATGCACCTAGGAGGCTACGGGTGTCCATTAGCCCTAAAGACAGTGTGATGGAGGGGAAGAAAGCAGTCCTGACGTGTGAGAGCGATGCCAACCCTCCCATCTCCCGCTACACCTGGTTTGACTGGAATAACCAGAACCTCCACCATGATCATCAGACGCTGAGATTGGATCCTGTGAAGGTCCAGCACTCAGGCGCCTATTGGTGCCAGGGGAACAACCGACTGGGTGTGGACCGGTCGCCCCCTAGCACCCTCACTGTCTACTGTAAGGCCCCTTCCCTCTTCTTCTCTGGCCCTGGCCACTCCTGTGGTTTTGCCCCGAGACTGAATTCCAGACCACCTACCCCTTCTTCCCTCTCCTCTCCCTCCCTATCCTGCCAGGCCAGCCCAACCCGTGTGCTCAAAGGCACACCCTGCTGCACACAGCTCCCTGGCTCCCTCCTCCCGCCCAGTCTCTCCTGTCTCTCTCCAGGAGGATTCCCTGGCAGGCTGCTTCCACCCTCCAGACATCCTGAGCTCCCACGGGGTCCCTCTCTCTGTCTCTCTCTGTCTCACCCTTGTTTTTATCTTTTGAAACTTGAGTGTTTTTTTAAGACCATACAAGTACATGGTAAAAGACTAAAACAGCATGAAAGGGTACATAGTGGAAATACCTCTCCTTTCTTGCTCCCTGAGAACTCTGTCCTCTTCTTCAAAGCCTTCACTGTTGGCAGTGGTCTACGTCTCCTCAGAGGATTCTGTATGTGCACAGTGTGCCTCTGTCCATCGGTGTCTACACACCCTTCCTTACACAAATGGTAGCAGGGCTCACACTTTGCCCTGAATCTCCCCGCTCCCCCCTCAATGTAATAACACCACTTGGAGAGTGCATACAGCGGGTGTCTGGAAACATATTATGCTTTGTTCAGATTTATGATTGGAGCGATGTTTTTAAATTTAGAGGATTATTGCCTGCAAAACGGCACACTAAAAGGAAATAGCCTGCGCGAGTTACCTTGAAATGCAACACTGTCTAAAAGCATGTCCCCGGCCTCCCCTGGAGACCTGTCTCTTTTCCTGAAGGCCACGCTGCATTCCGGTGTGTGAATGCTGCTCAGTGCCCTTCTCACGCGTGTGCAGTCTCTTGCTCAGGGCACCCCTGCAAGGATAGTTGCAGGATAAATTCCTACGTGGAGTTGCTGGGTGCAGGACAGTTTTGTGAAGTTCTCATCGTAAGGCCAAGCGCCCTCGGAAGAACTGGTACTGATTTATGAGGCTTCCGTGCTTCGTGTGCGCCCCTGCCTGTCACAAACAGGACCTCCTAACGGCAGGTCCAGAGGGCAGGGACTAGCTTCCCTCTGTTCGTCTGCACTGTGTCCTCACTGGTGGAGATCATGCAGGAGAAAGGACAGGATGCCCTCCAGGCGAATGTCCAGGGCAGAGTGGGCTGGTATCTGACTGAGACAATGTCCTCAATGGAGGGTCCTCCTTTCCCCACAGATAGCCCACAGACCATCAGCCGGCGAGTGGCCCTGGGACTGGGGCTGTGCCTGGTCATCCTCTTCCTGGCATTCCTGGGAGTCAAGTTCCAGGGAAGGTGAGCTCCTCACACTGCCCTCCCTTTCTCTTCCTTCTGCCTTCCCTCCTCTGTCCCTCAGCCCATTCCAGGGAGTAACTCCAGTTACTCAGTCCTGTAGGACCCAGCTCACCCACTCCACAGGGTCCTGTCCCCATCCCTTGCTCCTCACTGAGCGGGTCTTTATTTCTTAGCTGGAAGAGGATTCAGAGCCAGCAAGGGCCTCAGGAAAATTCCAGTGGGCAGAGCTTCTTTGTGAGGAATAACAAGGTAGGATGGAAGAAAGACGAAGTGCAGGCAGACCTTGAAGTCAAGCAAAGTGAAGGGGGCGATGAAGAGTGCTGTGGAGAAGCCTGGGCCGTCAGCCTCCGGGGGAAGGGACCTGTGGTGGGGAAAGGAGGGGTGAGAGCTGAGACTCTGTCCCTCATGCAGATTAGAAGAGCCCCACTCCCTGAAGACCCCCAGTCCCTGGGCTGCTACAATCCGGTGATGGAAGATTCCATCAGCTATGCGACGCTGCGCTTTCCTGTCGGCGAGACGGACACACCGAGGATTGGGTACTGAGGGGACCGGGAGGGTGACATCTGCACCCTGGGGGGGCTGTGGGAGGGAAAGCCCACGTCTCACCTGCCGTCTTTGTGCCAAGCCCATGCCAAGCACCACCATGTTCCCATTTCCTCATTCCAGCTCCATGACAACCCAGCCCCTTTGGTAAGTAATGGTCTCAGGAACTGGACCTGCTCCTTCAAGCCAGGAGAGTGTATGCCCAGAGTCGGTCTCTATCACCTAGTTAGTGATGGTGAACCTTTTGAGCTCGGCGTGTCAGCATTTTGAAAAACCCTAACTTAACTCTGGTGCCGTGTCACATATAGAAATTTTTTGATATTTGCAACCATAGTAAAACAAAGACTTATATTTTTATATTTATTTTATATATTTAAATGCCATTTAACAAAGAAAAATCAACCAAAAAAGTGAGTTTACGTGTCACCTCTGACACGCATGTCATAGGTTCGCCATCACTGACCTAGGTTAAGGCTGTGGTACTCACTCGTTTGACAAATTAGCTCCTACTGGGAGCATTAGGCGTACACAGAAAGGGCTGAGAGGCTGGGGTGCTCTTGGGGTCTAGGGGAGTTAAAAGAAGGGGCAGAATTCATAAGAAATGCTTCATTTGTGGTCACCTATCTGCCTTTCCTCTCAGGGATGCAGGGACCCCAGAGGTGCACAGACCTTCCCTAAACAGGGACAACACGGTCACTTACTCTGTGGTGCAGAAGCGTCAAGTGGTAAGAGGGCAGGGTGTGGAGTGGGGAGTGGAGGACCTGGCCCCAGCTGTGAGCCCCAGGTGGGGAGGCTCGGGTGGTCTCAGCGGTGTCAAGGCTGGGTGCTGGGGAGGCAGCTCAGGCACAGGGCCAGCACCTCCCACTCCGAGATGCCAACGGCAGCCAGTTCTGAACAAGAGTGCTCCTGCTTGGGCTCTTGACCCCCTCTCCCCTGTGGAGTCAAGGAGAGAAAACAGTGGGTCAGCCACGCTGACCATGATGTGGCTTTCTCAGGGCGACTATGAGAACGTGATTCCAGATGTTCCAGAAGACGATGGGATACATTACTCGGAGCTGGTTCATTTGGGGCTTGGGGAGCGGCCTCTGAGACAGGAAGGAGTGGAGTACGTGACCCTAAAGCACTAATGGGTCCAAGTGGCTGAGCTGGAGGTGCCTAGGGGCTGTCGGGGATAGTCATGGCCCCTGCAGTCCCTGTTGCTCAGTTGAGAAGTTACACAACCTCTCCTTACACACACACACACACACACACACACACACACACACACACACACACACAATTACTGCACCCCAGTCGGTACAGAGAACTTTGGACATGGCCCAGAGACAGCCTTCCCTCTCAGCATTGTAACCTCAACCATCCAAAAGGCCTGGCCCTGTCCTGTCCCACGCTCCTTCCGTCCCAGAAAATCATCTGAACACCTAGCCTGCACTGTACAAATCCCCATGCCCCTCCCCAACCGTCTGCCACCACCCACCCCCTCCAACACCCACCCCCTGCAGAGATCAGCTGGTCGCTAGCTTTTCCTCTTTCCCTCCCCATCTTCTTAACACCCCACCCTCCCGCCCCACTCTGAGAGCCCCACTCACTAATCTTATGTCTAATCTATCTGGAGCAAAGTCCAGAGAAAGGAACAGAAATGAGGAACTACCTGGCTCTGACTTCTCTCTATGTCAGCGAGGCATTCCACGGAGAGGATCACGCGGCTGCAGCCCACCTTCAGGGGCTGGTGGTGTGAGACATACACCTGTGTGAACAAACATGTAACAAGCACGGAGTTGCACAATAAAAATGTCTTGGTATTATTTCAAAGAATCAGTGAGCTAATTCTGGTCTGTGGTATCAGAGTAGGACAGAGATGTGGGATGGCCTCATGGATGGGGCTTAAGGAAAAGGGACAGGAGTCAAGGTAATTTCACGATTAAATCAGCAGACTGAAAAGTCTGTTATCTTGTTGCAAAGAGTCCACTGGGTCTGCCCCCTCTGCTTTACTAGCCAAGCCATCTTGGGCAAAGTTCATCTGCTTATTTGAGCCTCAGTTTTTGTGCAAGTGGTTCAGTGTAGGAAGTGCTGTATAATCTTACATTGCTTGAGTCCCATTATGAGAAGCCTTATGCAATAGCCAAAAGTTCCCGAAACCAAAGTCCCGTCTTATTTGCATCTCTTGAAGAATGCAAAAAGGGGAAGCCAACCCATTACTCACAGTTATTCTCAAGAGTGACTCTGCCAAGTTCCTTTACAATCCAAGCTGCCTAAGAGCTCCTCCAAGGCCCGCTGCCCTGAGAAACCTTAGCTTTTCTACCTCCTGCAGTCGCCCCACCAGTTCCCTATTGCATTCGCTAATTCCGACTTTCCAGTAGGTCCTTGCAACTTCCCTCCACTTGTCAGGTTTGATCTCTCCCCTCCCATTCTCCCATTATGCCAACGGGCAAAGGCCCATTCTCCATAGGAGCAAGAACGTGTGGTTAATCCACCTCTCTTCCCTGTCCCCTTTCCTGTCTGCTCAATACCTGAAAGCTCTCAGAGAAGAGGAGGTTCTGCTCATCCTCAGAATTACACAGAGTGAGGCACTGATTTCTTATCAGCCTACTTTTGATTTTTTGTACTTTATCTTTATTGTTGAAAGTATTACCACCCCCTCCCCAGGGCTTCACCACACTACTGTCTGTGTCCGTGGGTTATGCATATATGCATATAAATTCTTTGGTTGATCTCTTCCTATCCCTCCCCCACACCCTACCCCCACCCCTACACTTCCCGGCTTCCCTCTGAAATACTTCAGTCTGTTGCATACTTTAATGTCTCTGGATCTATTTTGTTTGTCAGTTTATTTTGTTCATTAGATTCCACATATAAGAGATCATGTGATAATTGTCTTTCTCTGACTGGCTTATTTCACTTGGCATAATACTCTCCAGGTCCCTCCATGCTATCTCAAGGGTAAGAGATCCTTCTTTTTTACTGCTGCATAGTATTCCATTGTGTACCACATGAACCACAGTTTTTTTATCCATTCATCTACTGATGGACACTTGGGTTGTTTCCAGATTTTAGCTATTGTAAATTGTGCTGCTATGAACATAGGAGTGCATATATTCCTTTCTGATTGGTGTTTCAGGCTTCTTAGAATATATTCCTAGAAGTGGGATCACTGGGTCAAATGGCAGTTCTATTTTTAATTTTTAAAAAAATATATTTTATTGATTTCAGAGAGGAAGGGAGAGAGAAATAGAAACATCAATGATGAGAGAGAATCATTGATCAGCTGCCTCCTTCTTGCCCTGCACTGGGGACGGAGCCCACACCCCAGCATGTGCCCTGACCTGGAATCAAACATTGACATCCTGGTTCATAGGTCGATACTCAACCACTGAGCAACACTGGCCAGGCTATTTTTAATATTTTGAGGAAACTCCACACTGTTTTCCATAGTGGTTGTACCAGTCTGTATTCTCAGTGTACAAGGGTTCCTTTTTCTCCACTTCCTTGCCAGCTTTTGTTTTTTGTTGATTTATTGATGATAATCATTCTGGCAGGTGTGAAGTGGTACCTCATAGTCATTTTAATTTGCATCTCTCTGATGGTTAGTGTCGTTGAGCATTTTTTTCATACGTCTCTTGGCCATTTGTATGTTCTCTTTGGAGACGTGTCTATTCAGATCGTCTGCCCACTTTTTAATTGGATTATTTGTCTTCCTTTTGTTGAGTTATATGAGTACTTTATATATTGGGAAATTAACCCCTTATGTATCATTGACAAATATGTTCTCCTATGAAGTGGGTTCCCTTTTCATTTTGATGCTGGTTTCCTTTGCTGTGCAGAAGCTTTTTAGTTTGATATAGTCCCATTTGTTTATTTTTTCCTTTGTTCCTCTTGCCCCTAGGCAATATATCTGTGAAAATTCTGCTACATGAGATGTCTGACATTTTTTTACCTATGTTTTTGTCTAGGATTTGATGGTTTCACGACTTTGTATTATACCCATTTTGAGTTTATTCCATTTAAGTATTTTATCCATTTTAAGTTTATTCTTGTCTATGGTGTAATTTGGTGGTTTAGTTTCATTTTTTTGCATGTACCTGTCCAGTTTTCGCAACACCATTTAGAGAATATCTTTGCTCCATTGTATTCTCTTGCCTCCATTGTCAAATATTAATTGAACATAGTGGCTTAAGTTGATTTCTGGGTTCTCTGTTCTATTCCATTGATGTATATATGCCTGTTCTTGTGCCAGGACCAGGCTGTTTTTATTACAGTGGCTTTGATATCTGATACTGTGATCCCTCCAACTTTGTTCTTCTTTCTCAAGATTGCTGCTGCTATTCAGGGTCTTTTTTAATTCCATATTAATTTTTGGAGTATGTGTTCTAGCTCTGTGAAATATGCTATTGGTATTTTAATAGGGATTGCATTGAATCTATAGATTGCGTTGGGTAGTATGGCCATTTTAATTATGTTAATTCTAGCAGTCCATGAACACATCTTTATGTCTTTTTCTATCTCTTTTTTCCTGTCCTTTAGTTTTCTGAGTCTTTTACCTCCTTGGTTAAGTTTATTTCTAATTTTCCTAATTTTGTTGTTTTAATAGTAAATGGGATTATTTTTTAAGTTTTTCTTTCTGAGAGATCATTATTGGTGTATAAAAAAGCCATAGATTTCTGGGTGTTAATTTTGTACCCTGCTACATTGCCAAATTCATTTACTAAATCTAGAAGGTTTTGTGTAGTCCTTAGGGTTTTCTATGTACAATATCATGTCATCTGCAGATAATGACAATTTTACTTCCTTCTTTCCAATTTGGATACCTTTTATTTTTTCTTCTTGCCCGATTGCTGTAGCTAAGACTTCAGTACTATGTTGAATAAGAGTGGTGAAAGAGGACATCCCTGTCTTATTTCTGTTCTTGGGGAAATGGTTTTAGTTTTTGCCCATTAAGTATGATGTTGGCTGTAGGTTTGTCATATATGGCCTTTATTATGTTGAGGTATGATCCTTCTTTTCCTACTTTGCTGACAGTTTTTATCAAAAATGGATGCTGAATTTTGTTGAATGCTTTTTCTGTGTCTATTGATAGGATCATGTGATTTTTGTCTTTCAATTTTTTTTATGCGACTTGAGAATATTGCACTAGCCTGCATACCTGGAGTAAATCCCACTTGGTCATGGTGTATGATCTTTTATTATATTGCTGAATTCGATTTGCTAATATTTTGTTGAGGATTTTAGTACCTATGTTCATCAAGGATATTGGCCAGTAATTCTCCTTCTTTGTAGTGTCTTTATCTGGTTTTGGAATTAGGATAATGCTGGCCTCCTAAAAGAGTTTGGAAGTGTTCCTTCCTCTTCGATTTTTTGGAATAGTTTGAGGAGGATGGGTGTTGGTTGTTCTTTGAAGGCTTGGTAAAACTCCCCTGTGAATCTGTCTTGACCAGGGGTTTTGTTTGCTGGGACCTTTTTATTTTTTTATTTATTTATTTTTTATTAAATCTTTATTGTTCAGATTATTACATTTGTTCCTCTTTCCCCCCCCATAACTCCCCTCCACCCAGTTCCCACCCCACCCTCCGCCCTCACTCCCCACCCACTGTCCTCATCCATAGGTGCACGATTTTTGTCCAGTCTCTTCCTGCATCTCCCACACCCCTTTTCCCCCCAAGAATAGTCAGTCCATTCCCTTTCTATGTCCCTGATTCTATTATAATCACCAGTTCATTCTGTACATCAGGTTATTTATTCACTTGATTCTTAGATTCACTTGTTGATAGATGCATATTTGTTGTTCATAATTTGTATCTTTACCTTTTTCTTCTTCTTCCTCTTCTTAAAGGATACCTTTCAGCATTTCATATAATACTGGTTTGGTGGTGATGAACTCCTTTAGCTTTTCCTTATCTGTGAAGCTCTTTATCTGACCTTCAATTCTGAATGATAGCTTTGCTGGATAAAGTAGTCTTGGTTGTAGGTTCTTGGTATTCATCACTTTGAATATTTCTTGCCACTCCCTTCTGGCCTGCAAAGTTTCTGTTGAGAAATCAGCTGACAGTCGTATGGGTATTCCCTTGTAGGTAACTGAGTTTCTTTCTCTTGCTGCTTTTAAGATTCTCTCTTTGTCTTTTGCTCTTGGCATTTTAATTATGATGTGTCTTGGTGTGGTCCTCTTTGGATTCATTTTGTTTGGGGTTCTCTGTGCTTCCTGGACCTGTAAGTCTATTTCTTTCACCAGGTGGGGGAAGTTTTCTGTCATTATTTCTTCAAATAGGTTTTCAATATCTTGCTCTCTCTCATCTTCTGGTACCCCTATAATTCTGATGTTGGCACGTTTGAAGCTGTCCCAGAGGCTCCTTACACTATCTTCGTATTTTTGGGTTCTTTTTTCATTTTGCTTTTCCGGTTGGGTGTTTTTTGCTTCCTCGCATTTCAAATCTTTGACTTGATTCTTGCGCTCCTCTGGTCTGCTGTTGGGAGTCTGTATAATATTCTTTATTTCAGTCAGTGTATGCTTACTTTCTAGATGGTCCTTTATCACACCATTGAGGGTCTCATTAGATTTCCTGTACATCTCATCAAGTTTATCGACAGACTCTAGAAGCCTCTTGAGAGACCTCAAAAGTGTGGTTCTGAACTCAATATCCTCCCTTGATAGTTTTGTCCTGTTTCTTTGTCTCCGCATTTTTTACGCTTTCTTGGTACACCCCCTACTGGTCTTTGTGCGCAGTCTTGTTGTAGTTAAGCCTTGATTGTTGTAGTTAATACTAGAGGGATTTGACCTCCAGGCTGACTGGCTGTGATAATCAGCTGTGTCTGCAGTGGAAGAACTTGTGTCCTCTAGGGAGGTGCTAATCTAGCCTTTGCCTGAGGCTATCCGGCAAATGCCTCTGTGCAGGGCTTGGGCGGGGCGGGTCCCACAGGATCAACAGGGCAGAGGAGGGAGCAGTTATGGCTGCTCTCAGTCCGTCCCCAGGGGCTCTGCCTCTCTGTCCCAGCAACCGCTGCAAACCTCGGAGGGACTGTAGCCAGACAGTCCTGCTTCTCCCGTTTGAGTCTGGTTCCCTAGAGACTCGCCCGGATCTGGAGCTCAGAGTCTGAGGCTCATTCCGGATTGAAACAGACAACCATGCCCTCAGCCACCAGCCCGCGCCGCGCGCACTCCGCACCTTAGTATTTTACTTCAGCACTGTGCCTCCTCTGATTCTCGGTTCCTCCTAGTTGTAGAACTTCCACTCAGCCAGCCTTCCTGTGGTTCTGGATGATGTCCGTTCTGTCTTTTAGTTGTATTTTTGAAGTGGTTGTTCGAGGCAGCAAACTCCGGCGTTAACCTATGCCGCCATCTTGGTTTCGCTGGGACCTTTTTAGTACTGCTTCAATTTCATTAATTGTTATTGGCCTACTCAGGTTTTTTTATTCTTCCTGATTCAGTTTCGGAAGATTGTATTTTTCTAGAAATATGTCCATTTCGTCCATGTTGTCCGGCTTGAGTTGTTCATAGTATTTTCTTACAATCTTGTATTTCTGTGGTGACAGTTGTTACTTTACCTCTTTTCTTTCTGATTTTACTTATTTGGATCCTCTCTCTTTGTTTCTTGATGAGTCTAGCTAAAGGTTCATCAAACTTGTTTATCTTTTCAAAGAACCATCTATTGGATTCATTGATCTTTTCTATTGTGTTTTCAATCTCTCTGTCATTTATTTCCACTCTGATCTTTATTATTTCCTTTATTCTACTTACTCTGAGCTTTTCTTGTTGTTCACTTTCTAATTCGTTTAGTTGATATGTTAAATAGTTTATTAGAGCTTTTTCTTGTTTCTTGAGGTAGGTCTGTAATGCTATGAACTTCCCTCTCATGACTGCTTTTGTTGTGTCTCATAGATTTTTGGTTGTTGTGTGTTCATTTTCATTTGTTTCCATGAAGTTTTTTTAAATTTCTTCCTTGATTTCATTGGTAACTCATTCATTGTTTAATAACATGCTATTTAGCCTCCATGTGTTTGAATGTTTTTGAGTGTTTTTATTGTAATTAATTTCTAGTTTCATGCCATTATGATCTGAGAAAATGCTTGATATGATTTCTATACTCTTGAACTTGTAGAGATTTATTTTTTGTCCTAATATGTGGTCAATCTTTCAGAATTTCCCATATGCACTTGAGAAGAATGTATATTCTGCAGCTTTGGGGTGGAATATTCTGTAAATGTCAATTAAATTCATCTGTTCTAGTGTGTCATATAAGGTCTCTGTTTTTGTTGTTATTAACTTTTTGTCTGGAAGATATATGCAGTGATGTCAGTGTTGTTGTTAAAGTCCCCTGCTATGACTGTAATCCTGTCAATGTCTCCCTTAAGGTTCTCCAACAGAGTTTTTATAAATTTAGGTACTCCTATATTGGGTGCATATATGTTTACTAGAGTTATATCCTTTTGTATTATGTAATGACCATCTTTGTCTCTTTTTATGGCCTTTGTTTTGAAGTCTATTTTGTCAAATATAAGTATTGCTACCCCGGCTTTTTTCTTTTTCATTTCCATTTGCATGAAAAAAATTTTTCCATCCTTTCACTTTCAGTCTGTGTCAATCTTTGTTCTGAGGTGGGTCTCTTGTAGACAGCATATATATGGGTCATGTTTTCTTATCCACTCAGTCACCCTATGTCTTTTGACTGTAGCTTTTAATCCATTTACATTTAAGGTTATTATTGATAGGTAGTTATATATGCCATTTTTTTCTTTCTACTTATGTTCCTCTCTCTCTCTCTCTCTCTCTCTCTCTCCTTCTTCTTCTTCTTAAAGCACTCCCTTTAACATTTCCTGCAATGCTGGTTTGATGGTAATGTACTCCTTCAGCATTTTTGGGGGGGTTGGGGGTCTGGGAAGCTCTTTATTTTTCCTTCAATTTTAAATGATAGCCTTGCTGGATAGAGTTGTCTTGGGTTCGGGTTCTTGTTTTTCATTCTTTGAATACTTCATGACAATCCCTTCTGTTGAGAAATCAGCTGACATTCTAATGGGTACTCCCTTGTAGGTAACTTTCTGTCTCTCTTTTGCTGCCTTTAAGATACTTTCTTTGTCTTTCATGTTTGACATTTTGATTATGATGTGTCTTGGAATGAGTCTCTTTGGGTTCATCTTGATTGAAACTCTCTGTGCTTCCTGAACTTGGGTGACTTTCCTTCACCAAACTATGGAAGTTTTCTGTCATTATTTATTTAACCTGGTTCTCTATCCTTGCTCACTTTCTTCTCCTTCTGGTATCCCTATGATGCAAATGTTGTTATGTCGCATGTCCCAAAGTTCCATTAAACTGTCCTCCTGCATAATTTTTTTTCTTTTTGCTGCTCTTTGATTGTGTTTTTTCTACCTTGTTCTCCAAGTCACTGATTCACTCTTCTGCCTCATTTAACCTACTTTTTATTCCTTCCCATGTATTCTTGATGCCAGTTATGTTATTCCTCATTTCCAACTGATTTTTTAAAAGAAAATCTTTATTGTTGAAAGTATTACATAGGTTCTCCTTTCCCCCCCATTATCCTCTTTCATCCTGCTCGCCCTCCCCCGTCCCAAGGCCCTCAACACCTCATTGTCTGTGTCCATGGGTTATGCATATATGCATACAAGTTCATTGATTGAGCTCTTCCCACTCACCCTCCCCTGCCTTCCCAGTCTGTTCATGCTTTTGTGTCTCTGGGTCTTATTTATAGTTTCTATTTCTTGTTTCATACTGTTGTAAGTCCCACTAAGTGTCTTGAAATTCTCGCTAAGTTCCTTGTGTATTCGTTATCATTACTATGAGCTCTATAATAAATTGCTTGCCTCCATTTTGTTTAACTCTCTTTCTGGAGTGTCCTCCTTTTCTTTTATTTGGGGGTTGTTTTTTGTCTCCCATTTTTGTTGTTCCTTTGTATTTTTTTTCTATGTATTAAAGAAAATTACTATGCCTCCCAGTCTTCACAGGGTGGCCTTATGTAGTAAATATTTTATGGGACCCAGTGGCACAGTTTCTTAAATCCCCTGAGCTGGTTACTTGTGTGTTACTTGGGCTCTCCCATTATAAATGGGTCCTGAATGCTGCTGTCCCATTTCTGGGAAGAATGTCCTCTGACGTTGGCTGACTGTGAGGCTCACCCCCAACCACATCATCCAAGCTATTGCCTAGGTGCTGGCAGATAAAAACAAAATAAAACAAAATAAAAACATACAAAGGCCCCTAAACAACAACAAAAGCAACCACAAAAGAAGAGAAAATTTGAAAGAAGAAAAAGTACAATAAAAGGAGAAAAGAAAAATAAATATGAAAGGGCAAAGATGAAAGAAAAAAGTTAAGAATAAAGAATAGGGGAAGGAAAATTGTATAAAAGAAAAGAGAAATAGATAATTACATAAAAGGAAAATAGACAAGAAAGCAGGTAGACAAAATAATAGGAAAAGGAAAAGCAAATAGAAAGAAAGAGAAAGAAGAAAAAATAGAGTAAGAAAAGGGAAGGGAAAATTAGATCTATAAAAGAAAAAAGAGAGACTAAAATAATAATCAATAAAGAAGAAAGACACAGAAGATAAAGAAAAAAAAGTAAAGTGGCATTGATCTCAGCAGACTTCAGTGCCTCCTGGGAGGTCCCTTTGGATCCTGCTCTTCTGATGACCAAGGCTGTTCTGTCTGCCAATGCTGGGCTTCCCAAGGAGGTACTCAGGTGCTAACCACTGTCAGGAGCTGTCCTCCTTTGGCTGTCAGCAACCTGTTTGAAATTTCCAGGGATCCACAGTTTGTGTCTTTCTCCCCAGGACTTGGCTGCTCGCAGGAGGGGCCAAGCTGCACTCTAAGGCCAGTTCCATTAGCAGTACAGGGCCCAGTGATGGGTCAGCAACCTTCCCCAGGTTACCAGGCTCTACCTCTGCCTGCCTTCACCTATCAATCTTAATCACTCAAAAGTCTGTTTCTGAAAGGGCTTTAGGCAGAATCAGGAGTCTGGACCTCTGGGTCTCCCCTGAGGGGGAGGTGCCATTCAGATGTCAGGGAAAGTGATGGGTGTGTTTCCCTGTTCCAGAGCTACTCCTCTGAGAGTGATCCAATATTTCCCTGCCCTGAGCTGGGCAGAGATCCTTATATGCAGTCCAGGGGAACAGCTGGAAACCTGGAGTTTCTATCAGCTCTCCTGTGAGAGGGAAGCACCAGTCAGCTTCCCGGGATAGTAGGGTGCACAGCCCCATCCCTAATCCAGTCACTGGTTCCTGAGACTATTAAAAACTTGGCCTCTACTGCTGTCTGCTCTGCAAAGGTCAAGATGCAGGGTGTGGCAGGCAGGGCTCCTGAGGGTGTGGCAGGCTGTGCCACCTAGGGCAGGGCTTGGGGGGTGGGAGGGGGCCCAGCCTGGATTCCAGGCCTTGATCTTCTCAGGGAATAACGCTCCCATAGCCGAAAGATCCCTCTTCATTCTGGGAGGGGGCCCAGCCTGGATTCCAGTCCTCGATCTTCTCAGGGAATAACGCTCCCATAGCCGAAAGATCCCTCTTCATTCTTGGCCTGCCACCTGCAGAAGCTAGGTCAGCTCCTCTCACCACCTCATCCTTCCGACCAGTCTCCAGGTGTTTCCTGTCCTTCCTTGATATAAGTCTCTTCCTCAGCTGGGCCTCAGTTGGTAATTCTGGGTGAATATTCTCCAGTTTAGTTGTATTTCCAGCCTGGCCCTGAGAGGGGGTGCCAGAAAGGTCTGCCTATTTGGCTGCCATCTTCCTCAAGAACTGTCCTGTTTGAATTCCTGTGAGTACTTTCATTTTTTCTGGAGGAAGAAGAGACTCCAAGAACTGCTTAAATGAGAAGGGAAGGGATTGGGGGGTTCCTTGTTGAAAATGAGGCCCAATATCATTCAACCATTCATTCAACAAACATTTACTGAGCACATGTCAATGCATCCAGCACAGAGCCAGTTATTGGGGCACAGAAAAAATATGACACAGTCCTAATTTGGGGGAATCTCTGGGGTACCCAAAGGGTTTTAGGGCAGGGCCCCTTGAAAGAAGCTGGAGTTAGCCCTGAGCCTGATGAGGCCTGGCACAGGCTTCCTGGCAACCAGTGGATTCCTTTCCTCCTGTCCCTGAGCCTGGTCACTGACGTAAATCTATTTCATGATCAATTGACCAAGAGATGTGACTATGAATAGGCACCGCTGAGGTGTGTACAGCAGTTTGCTGGGGAGCTCTGAGGCCGCAGCCCCCTGGAGACTCCCCAGACTCTGGACCATAGGCAGCCCGCTATCCAGCTGCAGATCTCACCACCCTCCCAGGGCCCAGCCACTATTATGTGTGCAAAGAGCAGTAGACAAAGCAGACAGAAATCTTGGCCCTCACTGACCAACATTCTAGCAGAGGAGCTAGCAAATCTGATGTCTAGCAAATCTGATGTCTAGAACAGTGAGTGCTGTGAATAAGCACAAAACAAGAGGAAAGCTGAGAGACTGGAGCAGGGGAGGGGACTGATTGTATGGAGGGATCAAGGAAGGCCCCCTAAGAAGGTGGCACTGGCCAGAGACCTCAACCGCCAGGTGGGCGGGGCCAGAGTAGAGATCTTGAAGACCTGTTGTCTCCCTTTGTGCCCAGCTTTGCTCTTCTCACAAACACTTGTTACGGGAGATGAAATGGCACTCCTCTTGCTTTTTCCTTTGGTTCTGTCAATTTCTCAGTGATTTCCAAAGAGAAAATACTATTCAATAGGTGGCAAATTCTTCTACATTCCAAGAGAGGGGCTGAACAACATCCGGGGGACTTACAAGGGAGGCAACCTGGAATCAATTTAGTGACCGAAGTAATATAAGGAAATTAGATTTTTTTTGGTGGTAGTTGTTGATATGCAGCCCTCACCTGAAGCCTGGTGAGAAGCACTCCCAGAAAACCACCCAAAGAAGCTTATTTACTTATTTAGAGAGACTTCGAATGTGGGAGGGGCGCAGTAGCTTGGTGAGCAACACACACACCCAAGAAAACTGAAGTCAGAAGGTTGTTGTCAGTCTGAGGCAGCAGAGAGATAGAGACAGACAGGAAGACACGTGCACACTCCGAGATAGAGAGACAGAGAACACAACCTGGGGCCATTTTAAATCTCATTGAGGAGGTCTTCCTGCTGACAGGTGGTAAATGGCCACATTCCCAGAGGCTGAGAGAGGAAAGCTAAGCAGCTGGTTGGGCCAGCACTGGGCTGGCCAGTGCCCTTACAAGTGCCCAAGGAGGAGTCCCCTTTGACATCCACGCAGCCCCGTTACTCCAGTGCTGCCAAATGAGACCTTGTCTCTCCTCCTCCTCCTCCTGCCAACACCGGAAGGGGCAGAAAACAGTGTGATCCTGCCAGAGCGAAAGGAGAGGGAGAATGGAGGAGTGCTCCTCACAGCATGTGCCCACACTTGCGCACAGTGGGGGGCGGGGGGAAGGGCACAGGCCACACCTTGATGTAGTTATGTAATTATCCCACATATGAGTGACCAGCTGGAGACAGTGTGGGGACCAAGGCGACTGGAGCCTGCAGCCTGCCCAGCAGCTCCTCAGGACTGGAGAGCAGGTTTGAGCAGGCTGGGTGGGGGCGGGGAGATAAAGCTGTGTTCTGGTTGTGTGTCACCAATCCTGCTCCTCCAAGGTGCTGGCTGTGCACTCCTCACTACTCAGAAAAAGCCCACAGTTCTGCCCTCTCCCCTTCCTGTGTTCACGCCATCCTGGACCCTTACCTCCTTCCATCTGGCCTCAGCTCCAGCAGGCGATGCCCCATTAGCTGCTCACCCAGGCTGCTGGTGCCTTGAGCTAATGGCCCTGCCACCCCACCCTTCTCTCCCTTCCGGCCCACTGCCCATCCCAGACACCCTCCCTCAGCCCAGCACGGGGACGCCAGAGCCTCAGAGACATCTGGCAGCACTAAGAGGTGAGTCCTTCTTTCTGTGGCTCCTCTCTACACCAACAGTTATTCCCCAGACTCCCAAATCCCCCTGCTCAGGGCGCCCCTGAAATCAGAGAGGACATTCCCATGGACACAATGGGCCCTGGCTTCCCTTGGGCTCTCTGCTGGGGGGACCCTTTGGCTGCCCTTTGCCACAACCTCCACCCTACCCAAACCCCAACTTCTCCTTCCCTTGGCTAGGAGCTGACACCAACCCTCCACTGCTGGACAGGTAGTCTACGGTGGGGGAGCAGCCACTTCTCTTCCCAGGGAGTTGGGGGCAGGGGAGTGAAAGCAGAAGTCTAACTTCCATGCCTAAGAAAAGCACATACTGTGGGGCCCAACTCTGTTTTGAATTCTTTCTCCCCCTTCTCTCCCCAGAGTCTCAGAAATTAAGCAGCCTTCGCTCTTCTGGACCTGCACGCTTTCGTTCTGTCTTCTCTTGTCAATCCTCGATCACATTCTGTATTTTAAGAGGTGATACAGTGGAAAGAAAGCAGAGGACTGAGGGCTAGCGGTGTCGCTTATCATCCGGGCTCCCCTGCTAACTGGCTGCCACCTCCCTTTGTGGGCCTCCGTCTGCCGAAGGCTTCTAATACCCTGAGCGGTTTGTGACTCCAGAGCTTCCCTCCTCAGGCCTGAGAGCTGAGGGCAGGGAACAGTGAGCACAGGAGCCAATTGGGCCATCGGGCCCCATGGACCTGCCCCCGCAGCTCTCCTTTGCCCTCTACGTGGCTGCCTTTGCACTGGGCTTCCCACTCAATGTCTTGGCCGTTGGGGGCGCCGTGGCCCACGCCCGGCTCCGCCTCACTCCCAGCCTTGTCTATGCCCTCCACCTGGGCTGCTCAGACCTATTGCTGGCTGCTTCTCTTCCCCTGAAGGCGGTGGAGGCCCTGGCTGCGGGAGCCTGGCCTCTGCCAGCCCCTCTCTGTCCTGCCTTTGCCCTGGCCCACTTTGCTCCGCTCTATGCGGGTGGCGGCTTCCTGGCTGCCCTGAGTGCTGGCCGTTACCTAGGAGCCGCCTTCCCCTTGGGCTACCAAGCTGTTAGGAGGCCCTGCTATTCCTGGGGCGTGTGTGTGGCCATATGGGCCCTTGTCCTCTGTCACCTGGGGCTGGTCTTTGGGTTGGAGGCTCCGGGAGGCTGGATGCACAATACCACCAGCTCCCTAGGCATCAACACACCAGTCAATGGCTCTCCAGTCTGCCTGGAGGCCTGGGACCCAGCCTCAGCAGGCCCTGCTCGCCTCAGCCTCTCTCTCCTGCTCTTCTTTCTGCCCCTGACCATCACAGCCTTCTGCTACGTGGGCTGCCTCCGGGCACTGGCCAGCTCAGGCCTGAGTCACAGACGGAAACTAAGAGCAGCGTGGGTGGCTGGCGGGGCACTGCTCACACTGCTGCTCTGCTTGGGACCCTACAATGCCTCCAATGTGGCTGGCTTCTTGCACCCCGACATGGGAGGCCGCTGGAGGAAGCTGGGGCTCCTCACAGGTGCTTGGAGCGTGGTGCTCAACCCATTGGTGACCGGCTACTTGGGAAGGGGGATTGGCCGGGGGACATCATGTGGGACAAGAATGAAAGGGGGTACATCTCAGAAGTAGTAGCCTTTGCAGGGGGGCAGGAACATGCAGCAGAACCCCGCTGCCTCTCTAGGCCTCTTGTGGGGGCTGCTCCAAAGGAACTGCAGGGTGGCCTTGCCCTGGGGCACCCCTGGAGCCACTTATGGGAAGAACTGAGTCTGGCAAGATATCGTCCCACCTGGAGAGAAGAATGGAGGCCAGGAGCTGGTCGCAGGAGAAAGGTAAATTGACCTCTGCACACAGCAGCGGACTCTCCGCATCTGTCTCTCCTCTGCTTGGTCCTTACCTGCCTGCCTGCCAGTGTTATGGGCAGAGGCCTTTTACTAGTCGGAAAGTAGGAGGGAAGTTTGCTTCTAATCTAGAGGAACTGCCACTCTGATGATACATATTGGGAGATGCTACTCCAAAGTCATTTCCTAGGAAAGAACAACTTAATTTCTGACTGAGACAGGAGGCAAAATAATGACACTGTAATACACTGGAAACTCACAAGAGGGCAGCATTAGAACTGTGAAGAGGAAGTTGGGGAGAAGGGATGCTTCAGCAGGGGGAGGGAAAATATTAGCAGCACCAGAAATAGTCGCAAACAAATACAGAGCCTCTAATACGAGCCAGTCACAATGCCCACTGCTTGACTAGTGTTGTCTCATTTCATCCTCACACAGTCCTTTGATTCAGCTGTGCAGCTGGGCAGGTTGTTCATTAACTCAATTCTAGCCTGTGCTTTGCTCACCAAGCCATGTGCCTGGCACAGGGGGGCCTCTATCCAGGGGAAGCAGCATCCTATCTAATAAAGATGGAATATGCTAATTGACCCTCACACCATTGCAAAGATGGTGGCGCTCACAGCCAATAAGGACGGGAATATGCTAATTGACCCTCACGCCATTGCAAAGATGGTGGCACCCACAGCCAATAAGGAGAGAATATGCTAATTGATTACCTCACCCTCAAAGATGGCAGTGCCCACAGCCACAAGATGGCAGCGCCCAGTCCCCTCAGCCCCGCTGGGGCAGCAGGCGCGCGGCAAGGCTGGGCCCGCCTTGCCGCGCACCTGCCTCTGGAGTCTTCCAGTCCTCTTAGCCCCCCAGCTGCCCAGGGCCGCCCGAGGCTCAGGTAACCAGGGCTGGCCGAGGCTTGTGCTGCTGGCAGTGGCAGCAGCAGAGGTGTGATGGGGGCATCGCCTTCCCCTGATCACCAGGTTGCCTCCCGCCCCTGAGGGCTCCCAGACTGTGAAAGGGGCAGGCCCGGCTGAAGGACCCCAGGGAGTAACTGAAGCCATTATCATCTTTATTTTTCAGGGAGAAAAAATTTTCCCAAGGCCCTACAGCAAGGAAGGGGTAGATGTGGGATGTGATCTTTCAAGGCAGGGCCCCCAAGGTCAGGGGACATTTGGAAAACTTAGGGTATTGGGTTAATGCCTGTCCTTGGGGTCCATTTTACAAAGGTGAATGGTGGCACCCTGAACCCACAAGAAAGCAGGCAGAAGAGAGAGGCCATAAAGGAGGCAGACACTTGGGCATCTGCTCTGACCAGGCCAGGGGTAGAAAGCAGATTTGTTCCTCTGATGATGACAGTGCCATGAACATATAGGAGCACCAAAAGCGGTAGCTATGTGCCCAGCATGCATGAACTGATTTATACAAATTATTTCTTTTCATGCTTAAATGTCTACAAGGTCAAGGAATTTTGTTTTATTTTCTAATATATCCCCAGCACCTAGAAGAGAGCCTAGCACACAGTAGGCTCTCAGTAAATGTTTGCTGCATGAGTGAATACTCACAATAGCCCTCCAAAGCAAGTTTTATTATCTGTTTTATAAACATGGAAACAGGCCAGAGAAGTAACTTGCTGGAGGCTCTGTAGGAGGCAGAAACATGTTAGTTCCCTGCACTGTGGTGATTCCAGAGAGGTTCCCATAACAGCTCAGCTGGCCCCCTGCCCCTCCCATAATGCCAGAGACTATTCTCTCTCCTACTCTCTGGAGCACCTGCTGCTGGGCCACTTCTTCCTGTTATTTGTGTCTCATCCTCATAGGGGAGATTTCAGTTGCTCTCTGGGGCCCATGGGCCTTGCATGATCCTCCCCTGGCATCATCTCCTGACCCCTGGCCCTTGAACCCTAAACCTTCTACCAGTTCCCCCAGTGGGTCAAGCCTGTGCACCTGCCATTCCTTCTGCCTGCAGAGTTTCCTCCAGTGGTTCCCTGCCTCTGTATTATCCTCCCACCACTCAACCCTCCAATCCTCTCATTACGAACTGTAAGCACCACAACAGCAAAGACTTTGTTTTGTCCACTACTTATTGAGATAATATTTACATATCATAAAATTCACCCATTTGGTATGTACAATTCAATGAGTTTTAGTAAATTTACTGAGGTGTGCAACTATCACTAAATCCAATTTAGAACATTTTCATCACCCCAGTCAGATCCCTCATGCTCATTTACAAAACTCCCACTTCCACCCCCATTCCTCAGGCAACCAGTCATCTACTTGTTGTCTCTATAAATGTGCCTATTCTGGACATTTTATATAAATGAAAACATATAATGCTCAGTCTTTAATGTCTGGCTTGTTTCACTTAGCATAATGTTTTTGACGTTCATCTGCATTATAGTACACATGGGTATTCCATTCCTTCTTATTGCAGGTAGTGTTCTATTGTATGGATATGCCACCTGGTTTATCCATTCACTAGCTGATAGGTCACAGATGGATGTTTCCATTTTTTGGCTATTATGACTAATGCTATTTATTTTTTGTTATTTTTTAAATATGTTCTTATTGATTTCAGAGAGAGCAAGGCGGAGAGAGAGAGAGAAAGAGAGAGAGATCAATGATGAGAGAGAATAATTGATCAGTTGCTTCCTGCACGCCCCCTACTGGGGATTGAACCCACAACCCAGGCATGTGCCCTGACCAGGAATCGAACCGTGACCTCCTGGTTCATGGGTCAATGCTCAACCACTGAGCCACACTGGCTGGGCGACTAATGCTATTTGAACATTTATGAGCAAGACTGTGTGGACATATGTTTTTCTTTCTTTTAAGTAGATACCTACTTATAAGGGAATTGGGTCACATGGTAAGTTTATGTTTACCTTTTAAAGACACACTGCTTAAAAGTGACTCCACTATTTTGTATTCTCACCAGCAGTGTGTGAGGATTCTCATTTCTTCACATCCTCAGCAACACTTGACATTATCTGTTTTTACTTATAGCCATTCCAGTAGCATGTGAATAAAATGGTATCTCGTTGTGTTCCATAAATATTTGAATGAATAAATAAATAATATCTGAAGCTGGACAGAACTTGGGTTTGAATTCTGATGGTGATTACCTGGAGCAAGTCACTTCTGCACAGTGAGGCACAAGACATAATGGTGGTACCTTGAGAATCAGAGTATCTGCTATAGATTATATGCCACCTAAAAGGTAGCTGCTATCATCATCACCACCATCATTATTATTATTAATATTATTATTACCATCACCCCAGGGACAAGCCCATACCAGTGACTGGGATGATGGCAACTAACACCTGTTAAGTGCTCATCCTAACATGTCAGGCTCGCTTCTAAGCATTTGATATGTACTAATGCTTTAATCTACACAATAACATATGAGATTGGTACTGTGATCGTCTCTGTTTTAGATGAAAAAGCAGAGATTCAGGGAGTTTACATCACTTGCCCCATATCAGAGTAAATAAATGACGGAGCCGACATTGGACCCAGGCCATATTTACCATCACTGCATCCTGCTTCCTATCCTTACAAGGCAAACTAGACGAGTGCCATGTAGAGAGCAGATAAAATGCAAGTGGAGGATGGGGGAAGGAGAGATGACATCTGCTCAGGCCTGGTGGGGGCATTCCACTGGAGGCTGCCCTAGGAGCCAGGCCTCCACTTGTGGAATTTGCTCTTCATTTTGCATACAGAGATAAAGGCATCTTTTGTGTTATGGCTCAGCAGTGACATCACAGGCACTGCCAGATCTTTATCAGTTCCGTCAGATTAATAGCTAACTGCTCTTGCTCTGGAGGAACCAGCAAGGTGCCGAGTGGCAGAGCACTTGGATTCTTAAATAAGCAGGTGAGTGCTGGGCCCTGAGTAACTATGTGGAGGAGCCGCTTGGCGCTTACTTTACTGGGGGAAGCAATAGGAGACAGGCTGACCCCAGTGGGGAAGGCGTCAGGGGGCATGAGAAAGTGAGGTGGTGACGATGTTCTCTGTGGATTGTTGAGACGCTGCCATCTCTCTCCCTCTCTGTCTCACAACCTCTCTCTCTCTAGTGGCCATCACCATGGACACAAGCCTGGACCCATCCTTCTTCCCCGGCAATCACTGGCTGTACTTCTCCGTGTACCTCTTCACCTTCTTGGTGGGACTCCCACTCAACCTGGTGGCTCTGGTGATCTTCGCCCGCAAGCTGCAGCGCCGCCCAGTGGCCGTGGACCTGATCTTGCTGAACCTGACCCTCTCGGACCTGCTCCTGCTGCTCTTCCTGCCCTTCCGCATGGTGGAGGCGGCCAGCGGCATGCACTGGCGGCTGCCCTTCATTTTCTGCCCCTTAACCAAATTCCTCTTCTTCACCACCATCTATCTCACGTCCCTCTTCCTGACAGCTGTGAGCATCGAGCGCTACCTGAGCGTGGCCTACCCGCTGTGGTACAAGGCCCGGCCAAGGCTCCGACAGGCTGGCCTGGTCAGTGGGGCCTGCTGGCTCCTGGCCGCTGGGCACTGCAGTGTGGTCTTTATCACCGAATTCTCAGGAAACTTTTCCCACAACACCTGCTACCTGGAATTCCAGGAGGAGCAGCTGGCCATTCTCCTGCCTGTCCGGCTGGAGATGGCTGTGGTCCTTTTTGGAATTCCCCTGCTCATCACCAGCTACTGCTACAGCCGCCTGGTGTGCATACTCAGGAGGGGAGCCAGCCACCGGCGGAAGAGGGTGGCAGGGCTAGTGGCAGCCACGATGCTTAACTTCCTCATCTGCTTTGGGCCCTACAACATTTCTCATGTTGTGGGCTACCTCCAGGATAAAAGCCCAGTGTGGAGAAATTACGTGCTACTCCTCAGCACCTTGAATTCTTGTGTTGATCCCTTGGTTTACTACTTCTCATCATCTGGGTTCCAGGCTGACTTTCAGAGGCTGCTGCAAAGGCTGCCTGGGGTCTGGGGCTTCTGGAGGCAGGAGAGCTGCTTGAAACTGAAGAAGAATGAAGAGGAGCAACCTCAGGAGCTGTCCAATGTAGAGAACAGGTAGTGGACTCTAGGAGGGCTGTGGAGCAGGTGGCAAGTGGCCTGAACTGAAAGACATCTCATTCACAGGGCAGTTCCTAGCTCAAGTCAGGCGGGACCTGGGAGTGGCAGGCTGGGGACTGATGCAGTCGGAGCAGAGCAGGCACCCAGCCTTCCTAAGGATGTGCTCACCAAAGCCCAATTCTTGATTTCACCACACTGCCCTCCCTTCCCATCTCCCCACACACTGTGGATTAGGCCTAAGACGTAGTCAAGGTGAGAGAGCTCTGGAGAAAAATGAGCTCTCGGTGACAGCAGCCAGCTCCGGTGCTTTTCTAAGTGTAAAAGAGGAGTTGAGAGCAGTGTCCAGGGCCGAGGGAGCTACCCAGTGACTTGAGACAAGAGAGAAGAGTCTACCCTTCAGAGCCACTGACCTGGCAAGTCAGGAGTGGGACACAGGATCCAGGCACGAAAGAGCATCCTGCTCTCACATGGACTTTTCCAGAAAGTTTCCATTGTTCAATAAATTCAGATTTTCAGGGACATCTATGAAAAAATGACAGAACAAAAATTACCTGAATAAATTTGATAGCAAGCAAAAGTCTTTCCTTATTCTGTTTTCTTATGGTGTACATGTGTCAGGTGGAATTGGTGGGTAGAAGGATTCAGAAGGGAAAGGACTAAACAATAAGATGCCTGAATGCTGGGAGAGGATCTGGGTTGGAGGAATAACAATAATAGCCGACATGTTATTTTCTTCAATCCTCTCAATAACCATGTAGCAGGTAAAATTTCTATTTTATAGATGAGGAAATGGGGCCAGGGAGGTGAAGTCTCTTACCTGAGATCCTACAGCCAGTAAGTGATTAAAATAAAACCTCAAGGTGGGATTAGCTGACTCTGAAGTCCATGCCCCTCACCCACTCTGCTGTTCTCCCTCCAGCTGTGCGTTACCACAGTGATCGGGCCAGTCCATCTTCCAGAGTCAGGGAGGCAGTCTGGCCAGGACAAATGTCAACAGGCCACAGTGAGACATAGAACTACATGCTTCCCTGTGCCCATCTAAGCAGGTAAAGGAAACTGGTAGAGAGATGGTGTGGGGCATCATGCATTCTTGCCATTTGGCAGAACAAGTAGGTGTGTCTCTCACGGGTGAGGGGCTTGCAAGCATGAGTGAAGGTTCTTGGGGGGTGCAAGAAGAAGTCAAACCAGGTTGGATCTACCATGACAGAGGTCAAACGAACTCAATTCTGCAAAAGAGAGCCAACCATTGGGCACCTGACTCACAGTGGATACCAAAAGCTACTCAATATTAGCTGAAACACCATTTCTCAAACATTTTTGTATCATTGTCCCCTAAGGAGTCTTTTAAGATATTTTTTTCCTACTTGGCACCTTGCCTATGACATTTTAATACAACAGATATGCTATATATCTGTTTATGGGTGTGGCCCTTAAGTTGTGCACAAACCATTGTAAGATTTTTTTTTTCCACAGAACTAATTTTCACCTCTTTTGGGGGCAATATTGCCTCACTGAGAATGCAAAAGTTAGAGAAATGGTTGTATCCAATAGTGATAAAGCCTGTCTCACACAACTGTACCAAACAAAGTTTATTCTCTCGCAGGAGCAAAAGACACCACATTCCACAGAGGGAGTGTGAGCGATCTCACAAAAGAAGGGACAGGGGTACTATAGAATTTGGGGGAAGGGTGATGTTTAGGTGAAGTTTCAATGAAGCCACATTTGACAGGCTCACAGCAAAGCAGAGCTGTACATAAAGACAGCAATATCAGGCCTGGACCTAGAACAGCGGTTCTCAACCTGTGGGTCGAGACCCCTTTGGGGGTCAAACGACCCTTTCACAGGGGTTGCCTAAGACCATCGGAAAACACATATATAATTACATATTGTTTTTGTGATTAATCACTATGCTTTAATTATGTTCAATTTGTAACAATGAAAATACATCCTGCATATCAGATATTTACATTACAATTCACAACAGTAGCAAAATTACAGTTATAAAGTAGCAATGAAAATAATTTTTATGGTTGGGGGTCACCACAACATGAGGAACTGTATTAAAGGGTCACGACATTAGAAAGGTTGAGAACCACTGACCTAGAAGAAGAGTCAGGATCCCATTTCTATGGAAAGATACAAAATAAAGACAGAGGTTGAATTTTGCATCTGAAAACTCCTTATCTGAAGCCCTGGGGGCTAAAGGCAAGGCTGCTTCTGTGTGTCACAGGCTCCCGCCTGGGTCTTCCTAGTAGCAGGGGGATGTGTTTACTGACATGATTTGATTTCAGTCAAGGTTGCTCAGCAATCTACTTTTTAAAATTAATAAAGTAAGTTTTTAAAGATGTACAAAAAGAACTCATTGTTGGCCATGAAGTAGGAGAAACTTTTCCCTCCTAGAATGAAGGGCCTCCTTCACTAAAAACTAGAGCAGCACAACCCAGAAGGACAGGAAGTAGGGGAGCCTCAGCCGCCTGACACAGGTTCCCTGGGCCACAGGTCAAGTCTCAGTTTATAGGAGAAGAGGGAGTTGGCTAGAAGCTTTAAATCACCAAGTGTGACTGGAAACCTAGCAAAGCTACCCAGGAAGTGATTAAGGAACCCTGCAAAGATGGTTCACTGCAGCCTGGTGGACGACAGTGAGTGGTGAGACTATTGCAGGCTTGTGCTGTGACCAGCTCAGACCACTCCTAAAGCAGGGTCAGTTAGAGGAGGTGGAGGCAGGAAGTGGAGAGGAAGCCCAGCACAGGAGGCCAGCCAACTTGATGCCTTCTCCCCAGCTGTGGCCAGGGCCTTTGGATCTGCATATGTGCCTTGTGGGAAAGCTGTGGGCAAAGCAAGAGCAGTGTATCTGCTTCAGCTGGATCCTGGGAAGGGGCAAAAACTAGAGGAGGTCAAGGTTGGGGGAGGAGGAAGGGAGGTGAAGAACAGTTGGGAATAAGCAAGAGGCCTGGGAGTCTGCAAAGTTAGTTGTGAGAATCATCCAAAAGGAGGGAGCAGAACAATAATAAAGGTAGAAAGGCACGTGGAAGAAAAGTCAGGCCATAGATCTGGAAGAGGAGAAAGAGGTGGGAGACAGAATCTGAGTGGGGAAACAAATAGAGTGATATAATGTGAGAAAGCACTCAGCTTTTTAACCTTCTTTTCTCTGATAGGACTGCCTCTGGTTTAAAAAAAAAAAAAAAGCTACAAGTGATACATACAGGTAGTTTTGGCCCCTAAAATTTTGCAAGGTCTGTGAGAAGCCTGCTGACTGTAAGCTAGTTCTGAAAAACAATCCATATGGAGGGAGATCAAGGCATCAAGATGGTGGCCCATGTTCTGGAAAAAGGATGCTGGGATCACATTCCAAAAAAAGAATGGAATAGAAGGGAATGAAGTCTGATAAACATTGGTGGAAGTAGGAAGGTGCACAGAGTTCACCCCCCATCTTCCACGGACACATGGAACTAGAAGAGAGAAAATATTACAGAACAGAAAACGAGGTACAAAAATATTTTTGGAAGGGGGTGATTTTACTGTATTTAGACTAGAAGGTTCAGTGAGACGACCCAATCAGTCATCCCCTGTTGTGGGGTCAAATTGTAATTGGCACTAATCATGATCATCTTTTTTCCCTTTATTAAGGTGACTGGTCTCAGGATAGACATATGACCCAATTCTGGCCAATAAAAGTATGAAGTCTACTAGCCTCTGGGAAAGATTTTGTGAGGAGCTGCCCTGTTCCTTCCTGGTTTGGAAGCTTTTATGTATGTGATACTTGGAGCTGTACCAGTCATTTTGGGGCCACAAGGCCACAAAGTTGAAGAAGAAAGCTAAGAAGCTAAGGGTGGCCCTGGGCCCCGATGACCTTATTGAGCTGGGACTACCACTTCCAAACTCATTGTTAATAAACATTGCCATGTTTGCCTTGCTGTTGCCTATTCTCTAAGTTGCAACCAAATGCATCCTAACTATAATGGATAAGACTATTTAGAAGCATCCTATATTCTACTACGACCTACCTGATGACCTCTTTTCTTACTTTAAATTATTTTATGATTCTGGAATCTTAAAACTCAACTGCTTTCTTTGTAGGAGCTATGAAATCTTAGTGTCCACTTTATCTCTTATGCCTGCACTTGGGAGATTTCTTATGGTTCCAGTCAGTAGCTCTAGCAGCAAGATGTCGTGACTCCTCTCACTGAGAAGCAGGCTTTTGACAGTGGACTGGTTATGGCCGCATGGCAACAACATTACAAAACGAAAAACAAACCTACTGGATGGGACCCTTTTAATGCTTATTATGGGACCTTAATTGGCATGAAAACAAGAGAGGGTTGAATGGGTGGATCATGAGATGTTGTCCTATGGAAGGGTCCTTGATCCTGCTCAGTGTTCTTAGAAGCAGGCGATCTACCCAGTCATCTTGTCTTGGAGTCACTATAACGTACACAATGCCCACATGAAGGTAAGGACATGCGTTCCTGGATGCTAATTTACTACTTACAGTTAACACATGCAATAAGCTTGCTGCTTATTGATTCCCTCCATTTCTGCCTCCCTTTATAATAACTGGTTTTTTTAGTTCCCTATGCTTACAACACTCATCTTTCTGATACCATAGAATATGGTAAATAACTTCCTGTTTGTTTATCCTTTGGAAAGTAATTAAATTACTTACTGTGAGTAAAAATGTCAATTGGAAAAGATGTAAGCAGGAAAGTTACCTGCAGAATGAACTAAACAAACAGACCAGCAAGCTTGGGCACTGGTTGGTTTACCAGTAGGGCTCCTACTGCTGCAAGCTGACCGCATACCCAGCCAGGTGGTGAGAAATCAGACCAGGTTCTCTGAGATGAGAAACATAAGAGGGCCATGCAAACTTCACTTTTGACCTTAAGACCCAGTGATGTCCTTCTAGGTATTACTCAGGAGGATGAGAGCATCCCTGTACACAGAGACTGTAAGCAAAGATTCATAGGGTTACTGGAAAGAGGACCTCGCCCCTAGTGGGTCTGCCTCAGGCCAGCCGGTAGTGTGAGGGTTCTTGACTTTGTGCAGGAAACATTTCACAGTACGATTCCAGATGACTATGAGGAAATGTTTTTAAAGCTGGGAACAGTGCAACAAGAGAGGGTTTAATATAGAAGCAACAGGAGAGTCTAGGCTGGGCTACCCTAGCTGTCTGGGAAGTCAGAGAAAAGGAGCCTTGGGGTCAGGTGGCAGTGGTTCTCAACCTTCTGGCCCTTTAAATACAGTTCCTCATGTTGTGACCCAACCATAAAATTATTTTCGTTGCTACTTCATAACTGTAATGTTGCTACTGTTATGAATCATAATGTAAATATCTGATATGCAGGATGGTCTTAGGTGACCCCTGTGAAAGGGTTGTTGGACCGCTAAAGGGGTTGAGAACCGCTGGGTTAAGGGGTTAGCCAGGGACGAGGGGCCACTGTCCATTGCTTCCCTGGTTTCAAGCTTCTTGAGGCCCTTTACGGTTTAGGACAGTGATGGCGAACCTTTTGAGCTCGGCGTGTCAGCATTTTGAAAAACCCTAACTTAACTCTGGTGCCGTGTCACATATAGAAATTTTTGATATTTGCAACCATAGTAAAACAAAGACTTATATTTTTGATATTTATTTTATATATTTAAATGCCATTTAACAAAGAAAAATCAACCAAAAAAATGAGTTCGCGTGTCATCTCTGACACGCGTGTCATAGGTTCGCCATCACTGGTTTAGGAGATGCATACCTGTGGGTAAAAAGTGGGGGGAGATAAGAGGAAAAGGGAATGGAGGTGGCTGCTCCCCAGAAGGAGAGGATGTGCTGGGTCCTTTGTCTTGAAGCTTTATTTCTCTCTTGCAGGCAGATACCTTAGAGGAGACCTCAGGGAAGGGTTTCAACACAATACTCATCAGTTTCCTAGGTGTGCTTCTTCAGGGGCCTGGTCTTCACTGGTTCATCCGTGTTAGGGCAGGGGTTTGCTAGTCATTGTAGCTGGTCCTGGTGTCACCCCCTGGTTTTGCTGCTTTTCTGGGTCTGGAGCTGAAATACAACTGAGGCCTAGATGTTACCTGCAGGGAGGTGACCTTCTGTACCTGCTGTAAATCGCTCTGCAGTTTGTTCAGTTATCTGTCTCTGTTTCCCTATCCACTTGTCCTGGCTCACTGACCTGTCTCAATAGCAGCTATAATCATAATAGATCAAAACTGGAAATGGCCCAAGTATCCATCAAAAGAGAATAGATAGCCTAGCTGGCATGGCTCAGTGGTTGACTGACTACCTATGAATCAAGAGGTCACTGGTTCAATTCCCAGTCAGGGTGCATACCCGGGTTGTGGGCTCCACCCCCAGTGGGGGGCATTCAGAAACAGCTGATCAATGATTCTCTCTCATCATTGGTGTTTTTATCTCTCTCTCTCTCTCTTCCTTCCTCCATTAAATCAATAAAAAAATATTTTTTTTAAAAAAAGAGAGAGAGAATGGATACTTGAGATATAGCCATGCAATGGAATATGACTCTGCAATATAAAATAACAAACTGCTGACAGAGTTAACAGTATAGCCTCTAACTGTGATATTGTGATTCATAATAAGAAATATATATTTGGTCTTTGTCTCTGGTTCTGGCACCAAGCTTCTAAAAGCCTTGGAATTTCCTAAGTGAGAACAACAAAGGTGTCTTTTGTTATGCTAATGAGGTGGCTTTTGGACCCACCTAAGGATGGGGGTTGGTTGCCAGTGGAGCCAATCATGTGATTAGAGGGTTGGAACTTTCCGTGGCACTCTCAGACCTCTGGGAAGGGGTTGGAAATTGAGATCAATCACCTGTGGCCAATGATTTAATCAATTGTGCTTATGTAATGAAACCTCCACAAAACCCGAGAGCTTTTGGGTTGGTGAACACTTGGAGATCTGGGGAGAGTGGGCCACCTGGCCAGGGCATGGAAGCTCCGTGCCCTTTCCCCATACCTTGCCTTATGCATCTCTTCCACCTAGCTGTTCTTTAGTTATATCTATCGATCTATCTATCTATCTATCTATCTATCTATCTATCAGGCTAATATGCTAAGTGTCTGACCGTCTGACTGGTTGCTATGACACACACTGACCACCAGGGGGCATTTGCTCAAAGCAGAAGCTGCCGAGCAGTGGCAGTTCTTGGCAGTGGCAGTTCTTGGGTTATGCACCTCAAAACCAGAGAGGAGGGAGCCCAATTCCTCGTGGGGCCATGTGATTCCACCTTCGGCCGTGGGTAATGTTGTTGCTGAGGCACTGTCGGCCCTGAATCTGGTTTACTGCACACTTGCGTTTGTGTTCCACACCCTGTACAACAGCAACTTTGCAGAGTGCCCTCTTGCACTCCAGGACCCCTTGTGGGATGTCAGACTGCTGGTTTCAGCCCGATTCCCACAGGCCAGGCCGAGGGACCCCACCTGCCGGAGGGACCCTGCTCACTCCACAGACACCCTTTGAACCACAGCGCTACCCCAGGTGTGGCCAGCCGGCCAACTAGGGAGGGACCATGGGAAGTTGGCTCCAGGGTGTGTCCAGCCCATCTCTCCCAGTCCTGCCGGACACCTTCTAACTAATTTCCTTTCAATGTGCACGAATCCATGCACCGGGTCATGAGTTCTTTTATAATAAACCAGTGATCTCATAAGTAAAATGTTTCCTAAGTTCTGTGAGCCACTCTAGCAAATTAATTGAACTTGAAAAGGGGCTCATCGGAACCTCTGATTTATAGCCAGTCCAGGCCGAAGCACAGATAACAACTTAGCTTGGGACTTGAGTTTAAGGGGTGGGGGCAGTTTTGTAGGACTGAACCCTTAACCTGTGGGACCTGATGCCATTTCTAGGTAGATAGATATGGCATCATCTCTATCAGAATTGAATTAAATTGTAGGACATCTAGCTAGTGTCCAGAGAGTTGCTGGGTGGTGTGATAGAAACCACCCCACCCCAGACTGGAATTGGTACCAGAACCTCTTTACTGACAGAAAGAAGATCAGTGGTTGCCAAGGGGAGGGGTTGTCTGGGAAGATGCCAGAGGGACATTTAAGGGTAATGAAAGTGTTCTACAACTTGACTGAGGTAAGGGCTACACATTTGTCAAAACTTATTAAACTATGCTTAAGTAGGTGCATTTATTATATATAAATTAAACCTCAGTTTTTAAAAAGGTGATTAAAAAGAGCTGTGTCACCTCACCTCAGTGCACATCCCCTTGGTGTACATAAAATAATCAATTAATCGCCCTGACCGGTTTGGCTCAGTGGATAGAGCGTTGGCCTGTGGACCAAAGGGTCCCAGGTTCGATTCCAGTCAAGGGCATGTACTTGGGTTGCGGGCATATCCCCAGTGGGGGGTGTGCAGGAGGCAGCTGATCGATGTTTCTCTCTCATCGATGTTTCTGACTCTCTATCCCTCTCCCTTCCTCTCTGTAAAAAATCAATAAAATATATTTAAAAAAAATAAAATAATCAATTAATCTTCCCAAGTTTCAACAAGCCAAGCAGGTATCTGCTTTTGCTGTGCCACTCTGCAGAAGTTGGGTCTGCCGTGGGAGACTCCAGGTTACACAAAAGGGCAGACACCATGGTAAAAACAGGTGATACATGGCAACTAGCTCTTATCCTGGTGCTGGAGATCTGCAGGAAGCAGTGGGACCATGGCCAACTGGAGAGTGCATGGCTCACATAAATTTAACTCCTGGCAGACCTGTGGGCTCAATGCTGCCATACCTTCCGGTCTTTCCAGTTGAACATCCAGCTGTTATTGTGCTTTAACATCTTATATTCTGACAACCAATTCCAACTGTTTCTGTATTGTGTGTGGTGTAAGTATTGAGGGTGTGGGTCGTCTCATGGGGCCTCCACAGCAGCGGAAGCTGAAGAGGTTCAGATGTTTGGGATGGGTGGGGAAGGAGGCAAAAGTTAGTGTCTTTTTGTCGTAAGCGCAGCTCACAGATACCTTTGATGACTTTAGAAAATCATTCCTCCCAGTCCCTGTTCTCATTTCAAAGTCCCTGCCCACCCCAACAGCCCTTCTCTGAGAGCCACAGGGCAGGTCTCTGAAGGACGCAGCCAGGCAGAGGAGGGGAGCTTCTAGGATCCCCTCTCTCCACCTGGCTCCTCCTCCCACCCCCATGTTCCGGAGGCATCGTTCTGGTTCTACACCTGCTCCCCAGCTGTTTTAATCCATTGTAGTAACTGTGTACAGGGACATCTCATTTTCACAAATTCAAACCAAACTCTTCATTTTCTCCCCCAAATCTGACCATGCTTCCCAGCCTAGTCCAGCTCTGTAAATGGTAACACCATTTACCTAGCTGCCCAGGACAGAAACCCTGGCATCATTTTTTTTAATCCTCACTCGAGGTTGTTTTTATTGAGAGAGAGAGAGAGAGAGAGAGAGAGAGAGAGAGAGAGAGAGAGAGAAGAGAGAGAGACATTTATGTGAGAGAAATATTTGTCTGTTGCCTCCCATAAGCACCTTGTCCCAGAATTGAACCCACAACCTTTTGGTGTACGGGGTGATGCTCCAACTAACTGAGCCATCTAGATTAAAATTTTTTAAAAATTCATGTGTTTTTATGGAAGGGGGTGAAAATGGGAGACATCTGTAATATTGCCAACAATAAATAAGAAATAAATAAATATATAAATAATGAAATTATCACACAATAGAAAGGAACTTTTTCAATTGTACACTTTTTTATATATTCGGTTCTGTGAATTTCAACACCATTTCCTGTAACCACCACCACAATCAAGATAAAGAGCCGTTACAGTCACAACTGTTCCTCACCTCTAGCTGCTGACAACCCCAGATCCACTATCAGGACAGTTTTATCTTTTCAAAAATGTCACACAAATGGAATCATAATGACTTTGAGATTCATCCTTGTTATTGTATCATAATTTGTTCCCTTTTATTGCTGAGTCGTTTGTCCCACTGTATGACTGGACCACAATTTGCTTATTTATACAGCCACTGAGCGACATTTGGGTTGTTTCAGTTTAGGGCAATTATGAATAGAGCTGCTTTAAACATTCATGCACAGGTTTTTGTCTGGACATATGTTTTCATTTCTTTAGGTCAAATATCCAGAAGAGGGGTGGCTAAGTCATATGGTAATTGTATGTTTGGCTTTCTAAGATACCTTTGGTCTGTTTGCAGAGTGGTTGTACCATTCTGCACTCCTCCCAGGAATATACAAGAGGTTCGATTGCTTCACATCTTCATCGGCACTTGATGTTGTTAGAGTTTTTACTTTAGCCATTCTGATAAGTGTGTAGTGGTCAGAAAGCCATTCCTAATGCCTTCTTCTTTACTATCCACGTTCAATTTACCATCAAGTCCTATTTCTTCTGTCTCCAGAAGAGATCTTACATAAATCTGTTTCTCTCCAACTCCATGGCAACCATTATATCTCACCTGAACTATTGCAAAAGCTTCTAACCTGGTTTTTCTTCTTATCCTCATCCTCATCAGTTCACCCCATAGCAAGAGGAAGCTTTTAAGAACATAAATTGAATAATGTCATTGCCCTGAATAAAACCTTTTATGGCTTCCCATTGCAATCCCTCTTCATGGCCTATCAGGTTCTGTGCCATCTTTCCCTGCCTCTCTCTGCCATGTCCACTGGGGCCATCCCAACTGCACTGACATCACTCAGCTGGCCTGGCCGCAAGCAGGCCACACTCTCAATCTCTGCAGGCACTGCTTCCTCCACACTTTACCTGGCTGGCTCACCTCTTCTTTCAGCTTTTGTCTCCAATGTCACTCTTTACAAACATATATATTTATTTAAACAATCTTTATATATATTTATTTTAAATAATATTTTTCTTTCAATTACAGTTTCAATAGATTATATTAGTTTCAGATGTACAACATAGTGATTACACCTTTATATAACTACCAAGTGATCGCTCCACCCACGTCATTCTTTAGATAGGCTTTCTCTGATCACTCAATCTGAAGTAGCCCTCCCCCCTTGATATTATCTTACACTGAGCTTCCACTGTTTGAATCATATATTTGTCTGTTCATTTGCTTAATATGTGATTCCTCCTTCTTGACTGGGAAGCTCTTGACAACGGTTACCACGTCTGTTTTATTCATTACTACCTACCCAGGTTCCTAAAACAATACATAAAAAAGAATAGTCAGCCCTAACCGGTTTGGCTCAGTGGATAGAGCGTCGGCCTGTGGACTCAAGGGTCCCAGGTTCGATTCCGGTCAAGGGCATGTACCTTGGTTGCGGGCACATCCCCAGTGGGGGGTGTGCGGGAGGCAGCTGGTCGATGTTTTTCTCTCATCGATGTTTCTAACTCTCTTTCCCTCTCCCTTCCTCTCTGTAAAAAAATCAATAAAATATATTAAAAAAAGAAGAATAGTCATTTGATAAACAAGCGAATGAAAAAGAAAAAGTATCACTTATTTTTCACTATTATAAAACTGCTACAGGAACACCCTTTTACATAAATGCTTGTGCAGGTGTACATCTCCTAAAAGTGGTACTGCTGTATTAAATGGTATATACATTTGAAATTTTTATAAATACTGACAAAGTACCATCCCCAGCTAAATCAACCATCTCTCCCCTAACAGTCTGTAAGAAACTCCATTACCCTGCCAACAAGGGAAAATACTAGTATAATATTTTAATTTTTAAGTTGATATTTAAAATTTAGTATCTCATGTATCAGTCAGGGTCCCCCAGAGAAACAGAACCAATAGAATGCATATATACCTAGAAAGAGACTGGTGTAAGGAATTGGCTCACTCTGGTGGCCTGGAGAGTCCAAAATCTGATGGAGGAGGCTGGCAGGTTGGAGACACAAAAGAGTCGCAGAGGAGTTCTGAAGGCTGTCAGCTGGGGAGTTCCCTCTCGCTCAGGGATGTCAGCTTTTTGTTCTATTCAGGTCTTTACCTGATTGGAAGAGGCCCACCCACATTATGGAGAGAAATCGCTTTACCCAAAGACCACTAATTCAAATGTAATTCTCATCCAAAACATCCTCATAAAAACATCTAGAATAATGTTTGACCAAATATATGGGCAATGTGGCCCAGCCAAGTTGACACATAAAATTAACCATACACTCAGTACTATTTTAACTTTAATTTCTCAGATAGTAAGTCAGGTAGAAAATATTCACATATTGTATATAGTTATGTTTTTTTCCTATACTATGCCTCCTTTTTATTTGATTTGCTGGAATTCTTTGAACCTTTAAATTAAACTTTTATCAGTTGTATATGTAGAAACATAGTGGTCTTTTACTTTGTTAATAATACTTTTTTCTATAACATATTTTTATATGCTCAAAATTGTCATTTCTTTGATGACTCTTACATTTACATAATGCTAGAAAAAAAACCACCTCATTTATAAGGCTTAAAAGTAATTCTATGTAATATCTATACAACTTCTATAGTTTTAAAAAATATATTTGATCTTTAATACACCTGGATTTTGCTTTCATTATTTAATTACAACTCTTCTAAATGAAGAGGCAACTATCCCAACATTATTTATTGAATAGTCCATCTTTTCCCACACTGACTGAAATAGATTTGGATCATTTAATTAGAAAGAATTCTTGACATTAATCCCCAGAGGGAAAGTAGGGGAGGGAGGGGGCAAGGGGAAGAGATCAACCAAAGGACTTGTATGCATGCATATAAGCTAAACCAATGGACATGGACAACAGGGGAATGAGAGCATGAGTGGGGGAGGCGAAGGATGGGGGTTTAATGGGGGGGGGGGATAAGGACACATTTGTAATACCTTAACTAATAAAGAATTTTTAAAAAGAAAAAAAGAAATGGGAGTGAAAAAAAAAGAATTCTTGAAATGTAATCTACAACAAGATATCATCATTTTACCTATCTTACTAGCAAAAACATAAAAGATTCAAAATATCCAGTGTTGGAGAAGGTGCATAGATATGGTACTCCCATGCACAATTGGTGGGAATGTAAATTACTGAACATTTTCAGAAAGATAATACGGAAATATCTATCAAAAATTTTAAAGTATATCTCTTTAATCCAGCAGTTATATCAATTACATATGTAAAAATCTATCTAGTCAAAATACTCACATGTAGATAAATGGATAGATAGATAGATAGATAGATAGATAGATAGATAGATAGATAAATGACTAGCTAGATATTAACTGAAGCACTATTTATTACAGCAAAGGAACTGGGAATTATGAAAATGAACCCTAAATGGTTGCATAAATTATAAGATGGTCCTATAATAAAATACCATGTAGCGCTCTGGCCGGTGGTGCTCAGTGGTTAAGAAGCATCAACCTGCACATTGAAGGATCACAGGTTTGATTCCCAGCCTGATCAGGGCATGTTCGGGAGGCAACCAATTGATGTATCTCTCTCACATCGATATTTCTCTCTCTCTCTCTCTCTCTCTCTCTCTCTCTCTCTTTCTTCCTCCTATTCCCTCCCTTCCACTCTTTCTTAAAAAATCAATGGAGAAAATACCCTCAGGTGAGGTTATTAACAACAACAACAAAATACCATGTAACTGTTAGAAAGAATATACTGGGTCTGCATATTCTAACATGGAAAGATCACCCCCAGATGAAAAATAGATTTGAAAAATAGATTTTCAAAGCAATATATGTAGTATTATTCCATTTATACATATTTATGAAGTGCATATATGGGTATAAACAAAAGAGAGATTACCTCGAGGAAGGGAGAAGTAAAGTGGCATTTCACAGTTTACTTTCTATTGTTATATTATTTTATAATAGAGATATCTTTGTGCATTATTACACAATTTTAAAAAATTAAAGCACTTATAATGGATGAACATTCACCACCTTGATTCTGACCAAGGTAGAACAGAGGGCACAGAGATTTAAGTTGCATGAAAAATCAGAGGGATCCTGTGAGATTAGCTGGGATAATGAGGATAAATCAATCAACACAGTCAGGCCTCCAAGTGCCCATTCCTCAAATCTCAGGCATTGAAAACAGAGAGTGTCTTCTCTAAGAAAAATGAGGGTGGTATTCCCGCGAGGTGGGGGAATGTGAGCAGAACACACCATCAAGAAATGACCACCAGGGCAGAGGCACAGAATATATGTGAGAGGGTCTCATCGCCCCCACCCACCCCCGGGTAGGGCCAGCACATGCCCTTGGACACTGCCATTTCGCTCACTGATATAAGATAAAAAATGTACACCAGCCCTGGCTGGTGTGGCTCAGTGATTAGAGCATCAGCCCTAACACCGAAAGGTCTCAGGTTCAATTCCCAGTCAAGGGCACATACCTGGGTTGCAGTTTTGATCCCGGGTCCCAGTGGGGGTGCATGAGGAAGGCAACCAATCCATGTCTCTCTCAGTGTTTCTCTATTGCTCTCTTCCCTTCCTCCCTCCCTTCCACTCTCTCTAAAAAATCAATAGAAAAATATCCTCAGGTGAAGATTAACAACAAAAACACACCCCGAGGTTGACTATCAGAATAATTACACCCAGACAAAGCCCTGTCTGACCGGTCTTCCTGTGAGGAGTCACATGGAATTATCAGCAGTGAGTTCAAAACATGATCAGATTTCTGGCACTGCTCTATCAGTCTCTCCCCAGACTGGTCTCCAGACACCCTCCAAAAGCAGGCATGGGATTTTCCCCAAATTAGAGGGCTCCTGTGGACCCTTGAGATACATGACAACAGCCTTTGAAGTACAGTGTCATACCCTTTGGGGACGAGCTTCCTATCATAACAGCTAGAAAGAAAATTTAAAATGGTAACTTAGGGAAAAAATGGCACAGAGCCAAGGCTGTCCCTGTAGCACCAAGAGTCTGGCTCATAAGCTTTCTTCAGTGAAGGAGAAGAGGTGAAGTTGTAACTGGTGCACTGGGGATTGCGCAAAACTGGCTTCTGTGAAGGCAGGCGTCCTACTTGGGAGCGCCTTTCCTCTTGCACAGTGTGGCTGACACGGATGGAGACCATCGCTGTGGCCTGTGGACAAGCATGCAGCAGAACTGGTCGACAGCTTTGCAATTCAGCAAAGATTTCCCCCACAGATGATCTCTTTAACTTGTAAAATAATCGCGAGGGGTTGGCACCATCCTGCTGTCTTTACAGATGACAGCACTGAGGATTACATCTGTGAAATGAATACAGAGTGTGAAAAGGGAACCTTTGCTGTTTTAGTTTCAGCCAAGAACAAACAACAGATACCAAGCACCACCACAGCCGAACGAATGGGAGGTGTTGGACCATCCATGCGGACTCTGAAAACGAATTCTGTCAGCACTCGCTCAAGACCCCCGTTAGGCCAAATACAAGGAGCTGGGAAGTGGAAGAGGCAGACATTGAGGACTGTTCTGGAGTGCACTGTGCTGATCCCAGTGGGAAGGCGAGGAGAACGCAATAGAGGGACTCCAAGGTAGCAGCGGTGACGGCTTGTACCAGGTGCTTGCTGGGAGGAATCAGAACGTGGCTCACTGGGTCTGGCAGAGCAAAATAAGAGTGAGCTGCTGGGCCACCAACAATGGGACAAAGGTGTGTAGCTCCCTTGGACCAAATAAGGGCCCTTTGCTGAGGAGCCAGCCTAGAGTCATTTTAAAAATGATACCACCCGAGGGTCAGCTTAGAGGAGCAATGAAATCCAATGAGGAATGCCCAGGGGCTGAGAGCGTCAGATGTGGCCAAGCAGAAGAGACACTCCACATCCAAGGGAGGCACAGAGACCATGCCAGTGGGAAGTCCAAGAACCTGTAAGGTTCTCATGGGAGAATGAGCCGGCACTAGATGTCTGCCTCGACCAGAGGGCTTCGGCTTCAGGTCATAACTGTACCAGGCCATCTAGTCATTTGCTGCCCCTCATGCCTACTCTCTACCCATAGGGTGGAGCCCTATGTGGGTTCAAAATAAAAGCTAAAGAGTGGGAGAGACAATGAGATGAGATGGAGCCAAAAAAGAGAAATCCCAGTGGCCATCCCTCCTCCGCAGGCTGCGAGCCCGAGGCATTGCAGAGCTGGAAGGGAGACACGATACTGGAATAGAATTGGGAATTTTGATGTAACACTGGCCTGGAGCTGTGTGACTATTAAGCTGGACTGGTCTTTTTATTGTCAAAGGGTGTCTGAAAAAGCCATGGCACCCAAGCATCCAAGCTGCAGATTGACAGGGTGTAAGGGAAGAATAAAGTTAGGGTGTACTTTAATCTTGTCAAGTCCAGCTCATTCAATAGCATGATTATATTTGATTGTAGATGGCCTCAGGGTGCAGTCATTTGCCTCTTTGGCTTTTAGCATCTGCATGACATCCAGGGCAGCTCTTGGCTCTTGAACGACCAGATGTAGAGAGGGGCTGCTGCCTGAGAGTGGATCCAAGCCTGGCAGCACTGGACCATTTGCCCACACCAGGGTCTGGTACAGCACAGGCCTGGAGGGCACCTGGCCCAGGCCTCACAATTACTCTTTGGACATGATCACCAGATAAGATTAAATGTAGACTCGTAGACTCTCAGAAATATCTTGACGGGACCCAACTTCAGACCTGTGGCTCATTTCTGACTTTACACTTCAATGAATTCTGTCAAAAAACAAGGAAATATAACCCTAAAATTATTTTCAGAACAGTACAATTTCATGTTAAGAATGCTGCTCTACTATTATAATCCCATTTTAGCATTTCATCACTTTTTTTCATATACTAGGAACCTCAAAAAATAGAAGTGGCCTGACTTCTGAGAGGCCCTGCCCTAAGGACATTGGTCATCCTTTGGTTGCCTAGCACCTGAATCCTTTCCCATGTTTAGGGAACTGCCCAAGTATGAATTCTGAACCTTGGTGGGAAGCAGAGCTCAGCTCCCACTAGAGAAGCTGACAATGCTTGGACCTTGTTTTCCATGCATCCCTCCTATGTTTACACATTCAGGTGCATCTCTCCAAATTCTAAATCTGAAGCTACAAAATGGTACAAGAAGCTGGGACAGTAGAGAATTAATTCTGGTGGTGGCAGTAGTAGCACCAGTAGAATGTGGCTCTAGGGCCCAGTGTTCAGTGTGTGCATGTTTGAGGGGGAGGGGCCCCTGTGTCCTCATTGGATTGTGTCAGTGGCATGACTTCTATGTGGTCTTGGCTGTGCAGCTTCCTTTATTCTCCAAGCCTGGTTCTCAGCTTTCCTGGAAGATCTCTGAGCCATAACATTTTTATCATATAATCCTTAAATTAGCCAGAGTTGGCTTCTGTTGCTGCAATTAAAACCATTACAATGATTACGAGCTAAGAAAACCTGCATTCTAATGAGAGATGCTCAACCCATTAGAAATCTCTTTGATGCATTAAAACAGCGAAGAGACATTGCTTGATATCCGATCAACTGGCAAACACCCAGAAACCAGACAAGGCCAAGTATGGGTGGGAGTATGGCTCAGAGCTCCAATGGCTGCAAGGCTGCTGGCTCTGCCTTTTTTCTTTTTTTCTGTCTACTTGGGTCCTATCAGCTCTCCCATCTGGGCCACCCAACAGAAGAAAAGGCTGTGGCTGGCCATGTGGACTGCACTGTCACTTCCACGAATTATCTCACCTTAATTCTAGGTGTTCACCGTGATGAGCAAGATAGCTCATAATAAATGCTCAATAAATGTTAGCTATGTCTTGATGTTAGATTGTTTGTGTGGTTTCAAAGAGGTACAGCTGAACTGCAGTGGACCCAGCTAACGGGTAAATGAGAGCAGTGACCACCTCGAGCCCAGTTCCTTGGTTGGGCCCTCGTCCCTCCTTTCTCTTTACTTTCCCATCATTGCATGCTGCTGTATGTGTTGCTGGACACCTCAGTTCCCTATCAGCCTAAAGTGTTTCCTAGTCATTCCCTTTTTAGTATCCCTATGTCTGGCCTTCTCCTCATCTGTTGTTGCAGGATGCTGAAGAGGACAGCAAAGGCTCTGTGTTGTCAATATATCAGGAGGGCTCTGAACCACAAAGGGGCTGTCAGATTCTGACTGGCTGCAGCAGCTTATCAGGACATATCAAAGACTAGGAGAAGACGATAAAATCAACAGATGAGACAGCCATCATTTGAGGTCAACCAACTCCAGATGAAAGTCAGTTCTCTCAAGCTCACTCCTGTGTCCTCTCCCGACAGTCCAACAGGCTGAGCAGCCTGACCTGCCTTCTACTCAGCCACACTGGTTGCCTCTCTGTTCCTCCAACACAGTGAGCTTGTTCCCACCACGGGGCTTTGGGACTTGCTGCTCCCTCCACCTTGAATGCTCTTCATGCGGCTAGCTCCTTCTCATCAGTTCAAATGTCCCTTGTCAGCCCAGGCCTTTTTTGCCATCTCTCTCTAAAAAAAGGCCCTTGCTAGTTTCTATTTCAATTTCCCTTTTTGCTTCCTTCCTTCACTTGAAATTACCTGGTTGGTTTGTTTACTATCTGTCTTATGCACTCATGTTCCCAGAGTAAGGGCTCAGGGCACTTGATGAATGGGAAGCAGAGTGATGGTGAAAGGTCTGGCATAGTGGAGAGGAAGCGCACATGCATAAATAGTGCAAATAAATCTGAACTTTGACTTAGATGCATTAGACTTGGGAGGTTGCACTGCCCACTCCCATGATGCAGCTGTTTGTGAGGTCAATGCAGCCTTATGATTCTGTAAGACATCTTAGTCTGAATTCCCCTTTCTACCCAAGTGACCCTAGGACCCCAGCACCAAGGATGTCCCATTACTAACTTGGCTGACAGAATGAAGATAAAGAGAAAAGACAATAAGTATAGGTTCTGACATATTCTTTGCTTGTATCAGCAAGTACTTTCAACTTTCATCCTTTCACCCCTTGGATTCAAGTGTCTATTATATGCAAGGGACTATGCTAGGTTTTTTATAAGGACAAACTTCAAAATACTTACTTCCGAAAGAACTAACGTTACCTAGATTCAACACTAGCACCTCTTGAGAAGGGGTGGGTCCCTGCCTTTTTCCAATCTGAAAGGAGACTTATTGAGAGACTCAGCCTTAGAAATTGCCCATGGTCCTGGCACCTGCTAGAAGAGAGGGTTCTGGGAATCAGTTCTGAATGATTGTGGATGGTGATGGATAAAAGTGGCCCCTTCCCTAACGTTTTAAGATAGTAAGAGCAACCTTATCCAGCAATCTCCGCCTTTCCATTAAGTTTATGTTCCTCAATCAAATGCATGCAGTAAAATGGCACAAAGTAATTTGGTAGAGAGCAAAAGATTATTATGTTGCTTTAATTCCATGCACATCAAACATCAAAACCACTTCCTAGGTGCACATTTTAGGACAGGCACTATGTGGTTAGGGAGGGTCACTGCAGGAATGTACCACTTGGGTACCAAGGTGGAGAGTGATGAGCTAAGTGGGAAGAGATCATTTCTTCTGGAGAAATTGGGCTGAAAATCACTTTCCAGGGGAAAGAACAAGAGTCTCCGTTGGCAGAGTTAGGCAGTCAGTAGCAAGACACACACATTCCCTGAGGAGAGACAGAGCATCCTCTGTGTCCGTATCTTCATGTGTCTGCCTTGAGACACCATCATGGAAAAATGTGGACCCTACACAAGCTGATGTGAGGTTACCAGTGAGAAGTCAGGGTCCTTGAGAGAAAAGATGGGGGAACAGGAGAAGAAAGAGCAGAGAGCAGGAAGTGGATGCATGTGCAAAATTGCTAGAAATAGGTGTCCAGGGAAAGGAAAGAGAACAGATTACTTGGAATGTAGAAAGAGGAGGAAGCTCAAAAGATCTGGATTCTGGGAAAAATAAGTTTGGTGAGGACAAACTTTGGAGGGATACCCAGAGGGCCAAGCTTCCTTATAAAGAGCTCAACTACTGACCTTCCTCTTTTTAAACATGTGACTCTTCTCTAAGTATAAAAGCCTGTTGTTCATGGAAGAGAAAAGGTGGTCCAGTTGGATAAGGTTCAACTTGCTTCTATGACCTGTTGTATTTGAAAAGCCATCTATCTGCCTGCAGGAAAAGACAAGGCACCTAATTTTGCTTGTGCTCAGGGAAGAGGCCATTGGGATTACAACCCTAGAAGACTTGGACTAGAAGGAATGCATGTAGATAAACTTAGGAAGATGGAGCAGAGTGTGGGGTTTACTCTCCATGAGGGAAGAGGTTATAGAAACTGGAAAGTGGCAAGACAAGGCAATGGAGAGATGTGCTGGTGAGGGCTGGGCACTGGTGAGAGCAGGAGGAAGACTAAAGGTGAACTCAGTCCCAGCTGAGCGGGAACCTCCCTATTTCACTTGGTCCTCTACAAGAAGCTCCAGTTCAGGAATGTGCTGGACAGATGGGCATCAGTCATTTGTTACCAGTAACAGGCTAAATACTCAAAGCTTTATTTTAAATGTCTACCTTAATGATAACTTAGAGAAGATTAAAGGTGACTCTTGAGTGACATAAATCTCATGTACATATGCTTCCTTCAGGGGGAAAGGGTGAATGTAACACTCGGTGGAGCAAGAAGAAGAGATACAGTGAAGCTGAGAATGGACTCACCTTGATTTGGGGCTGGGAAACCCATGGTCAGAGAGGATTCTGACCCATCATTTTTTTGTTCAGAAAGGATGGCCCCAAGTTCCCAAAGCTTGGGCTTTCTCTTTGTCTACATCATATCTGTGGGGCGGTTCCACCAGCCCCACCCTGCACCTGTGCACATCCTCCTGCCCAGCCTGACACTGGTGGGCTTTCTGCTGCTGCTGCACTTCAAAATTGCTGAGGCTGCATGGGATTTCTTCTGACCTTTGGGGGACACGCTCTGTGCCCTCACTGACTATGGCTACCTGCAAATGGCTTTCCCCCTGCAGTACAAGCTGTTCCGCTGGCCTGTGCATGGAGTAATTGCTACTCAGGTTTTGGACCTTGTCCTTTGGACCCTGTAGCATTGTGATCATTTCCCTATAACTTACCAACCAACAATGGGATGAGTGATGCCAAAGGCCTCCCTGTCTGCTGATGTGGTGCTTCCTGGGAGGTTGGAGCTGTGTCTTGCCCTCTATTTCATCCCCATGGTGGTCGCCATCTTCTGCTACTGATACTTCATGCATAGCATGCTCTCCCTGCCCCAACTGGGTACCTGGGAGTGCTGGAGAGCCATGGGCCTGGCCACTGTGACCCTCTTCAAGTTCCCAGTCTGTTTGGGGATCTACAATGTGTCTCATGTGACGGGGTTCTTCCAGATGAGAAGTCAAATCTGGCGGGTATGTGAGGTGTTGCTCAGTGCTTCAGTGCTTTTGATACTTGCATCAGCCCCTTGATTTCCTATTTTTCCTCCTCAGCTGTCCACAAAGCCTTTGATGAAAGGCTACAGAAGCTACAGAGCTTGGGTGCCTTACTGTCAACGTGCTAGAGGATAAGAGTTGGGGAACCATCTGCAAAGAGAAGAGATGGGAGCTTAAGTATGACCAATGTCAGCTTCACAGTAGACTAAATTTACAAACTTGTTACTTCCTTACAGACAAAGGCTAAAAAGGGGGAACAATGAAACAACTGGGTCGAGTTCTCCTGTGCCTAGTTTAAGAAGCAAAGAAGAACAGTGAGCATCTCAAATCCAACTCATTCATTTGGGTGGGTGTTTTCATGTTATTCCCCGGAGTTTATCACATTTCCTTATTTATGGTTGAAACTGCTTCATGGTAAGCCACAAGCTCTGTTATCCTGGAGTATCCCAGTCCTGGAATTCTTTATCTTCCCCACTCAGTATCAATAAGATACTAGCATTCACTTATCTACTACAGAGCTCGTTGCTATATCCTTGGCTCTGATTTGCTGGGGTGGGTTCCATATACTGGGTCTGAATGTCCAGCATAGTCAAGAGTCTGGAGAGCCAGACAGAATCCTGCACATGAGCCCCAAGGACCAGCCCCCCAATCAAAGCAATTGCTGGCTCAGGTCTATAAAACGTGCAAGAGGAGAAAGAGTTCTTGAGAGAAGAGTCAGTGCTAGTGTGAAAAATTCGAGTCAGGCCCTAGTCAGTTAGGCTCAGTGGATAGAGCGTCAGCCTTTGGACTGAAGGGTACCAGGTTTGATTCCGGTCAAGGGCACATACCCAGGTTGCAGGCTTGAGCCCCTGTAGGGGGCGTGTAGGAAGGAGGCAGCTGATCCTCGAGTCTCTCTCATCATTGATGTTTCTATCTCCCTCTCCCTCTCTTTTTCTCGCTAAAATGAAAATATATATATATTATCCGAAGAGGATATTTGCTTTAAGAAAGAAAGAAAGAAAGAAAGAAAGAAAGAAAGAAAGAAAGAAAGAAAGAAAGAAAGAAAGAAAGAAAGAAAGAAAGAAATTTGAGTCAGGATACTTTTGAGTAGTTATGTCATTTTTAATCCCCAACATTCTGTATTTGTGTCTTCTTTTTTCCTTGATCTGCCTTGCCAGAGTCTGTTAATTTTTCTTTTCAAGAAAACAAGATCTTCTCTGGCATTTATTTTTGTTTTCTGTTTTATTAATGTCTAATTTTATCTTATTGTTTTCTTTTTTCTACTGTATTGAGTCTTTTCAGTTCCTTTTCTAACTTTTATAAGTTGGATGCTCATTAATTTTCCCCCTTTGCTAATATATGTATGTAAGACTATAGATCTCCCTCAAAGAGCAGTTCTAGTGGAATACTACAAGTTTTGATTTGCATAATTTTCATTATTTTGAGTTCTAAATCAGCTCTAATTTCCATAAAATTTTTTCTTTGACTCTTGAGTTTAGAAATGTTTCTTAATTTTCCAAGCATATGGATTTTTTCTCTTGATCCTTTTGTTATTCATTTCTAACTAGATTGCACTATGGTCAGAGAATATTGTTTGAATGGTACCAGTTCTTTAAAATTTGTTGAAAATTACTTTTTAGCCTAGGTCACACAGTGGTCGGCAAACTCATTAGTCAACAGAGCCAAATATCAACAGTACTTCTTCAAAATAGACTCGCCCAGGCCAAAAACCGACTTGTGCTCATGGGCCACAAAGTTTCAATCTCACTGTACGCGCGCCCGCACGTGGTATTTTGTGAAAGAGCCACACTCAAGGGGCCAAAGAGCCGCAGTTTGCCGACCACGGGCCTAGGATATAGTCAATCTAATGTTCTAGGTGTGATAAGAATACAGATTCAGCAATTGTTGTGTGCTGGTCTTCTCTCCATGTGCCTTAGATCAAACTTTTTAATTTGTGATATTTAAATCTTTATAACCTTTATTTATTTTGTCTATTTGATCTATCAGTTACATGAAACATGTATTACATGCTCCTCTATGAGGGTGAATTTGTCTATTTCTTCTTGTACTTCTGTCTTCCTGGTGAATCAAACTTTTCATCATTCCTTTTACCTTAAAAACTATTTTTTCTGATATTTAATATAGCCACATTAATTTGGTTTTTTTTGTTGTGCTTTTTTGTTAGTATTTGCCTAGCATATCTTTGCATACTTTTACTTTCAAACTTCCTATATCCTTATGTTTTAAATGCGTCTTTTAATAAGCAGTATATAGAGTGGTTGGATTTTTTGTAATCTGGTCAGACAATTTGTATTTGTCTTTTAATTATAACATTTTATTCATTTATATTTATATACTAATAATTTTCAATTTATTTATTCAAATCAATTTATTTCTGCCATTTTATTGTTAAACACTTCCGTTGAAGCATAAACACATACTGAAATATACATACATACTATACTTGGCCAAATAACAATTGTATTGGCCAAATGAATCATCACAGTAAAAAGTAAAAAATGAAACATCTACCATCTTATTCTGTGCTTTCAATTTTCCTCATCTTAATATTTTTTTTCTCCTCTTGCCTTCCTTTGGGGTTAAGTTTTTTTTTTATTTCTTTTCATTTCTCATATTTTCATATACATTTCTCACATGGCTGACTGGAAATTATATACTCTGTTTTTATTATTTTAGTGGTTATTTTAGACAATTTAATGTTAGGAATTCCTTTGTTTGTTCCTCCCTCCCTTTCTTCCTTCTTCCCTTAAAAACCACACATTGAGGAAAACCGATTCAGAAGACATTCAGGTATGTGAAACCTGTACAGCAATTTTCCAAGTGTGGTCTGAAGACCCCTGCGGGGTCCAGAGACCCTTTAAGGGATCGGTGAGGTCAAAACTATTTTCATAATGGTACTAAGATGCTAACTGCTTTTTTCATTTTCATTCTTTTACGACTGAATTCACAGTGGAGTTTTCAGAGACTGCCTGACGTGATATCACGGCAGACTGAACATAGAGCAGATATGAGAATACACATCTGCCTTCTATTACACTGGACAGTAAAAGGACTTACAGAATTGTCAAACAATGCCACTCTTCTCAATAGTTTTTGAAATTTTAGTTATTTTTATGAAAAAATGTTATTTGTATTAATATTATGATTTTTATGATTATTATTTTAAAATAATACATATTTTTTGAATTTTCTGTTTTAATTTCTAATATGGTAAATGTCAATAGCTATAACCTACATAAACATAAAAAAACTCCTTGGGGTACTTATTAAGTTTTAAGAGTATGAAGGGACCCTAAGATCAATAAGCTTGTGAGTAGCCGATCTAGTGACAGGATAGACTACGCTTGTTCTGCTGAACACATTGCATATACTATAGAAAATATTTTGCTTCCTGGTGAATAAGCTTTTAATGATTCAAAATTTTGAGTCAATCTTTAATGCTGCTTAAACTTCCAGAGATGTGGTTTAAAATCAGCCTGGTCAAATGTAAAGCTTTTTGATGTATTAAATCAGAGACAAAAACTAGAACTATTCTGTCATGAGATAAAGAGTAACAAAACTGGTTCAGATGGACAAGATATAATGCTTGGCTCAGTCAGAGTATTCAGCACCTTATGCTAGTCAGGATTTTCTTCTTTTTTAAAAAAAAATTATTATTGATTTCAGAGAAGAAGGCAGAGAAAGAGAGATGGACATATCAATGATGAGAATCATCAATCAGCTGCCTTCTGCACATCCCCTACTGGGGACTGAGCCCACAACCTGGGCATGTGCCCTAATTGGAATCCTAGTTCATAGGTTGACGCTCAACCTCAGAGCCACACAGGCTAGGCTGGAGTTTTCTTTTTGTTTTACGGGGCAGGAATACTTCATCTACATTTAGGTGGTAGTGTACTGATCCAAAATATAATTAGGATTTCTGATCTTAGAAACTGTATGAACTGGAGGAGGGGAAGGCTCGCTCAATACTAATTATATTTGCCCTATATTATCCTGAAAAAAACCTGTACATTTGATTCTTGTCAGCAAAGATTAAAGAAAGCTTGTGAGGCCAAAAGTTATAAATATACTTTGCGTGCTTTATTTTGGAAGGGGGGTATCACAAAGCCTCAGTTTTGTTGCTAGAGTACTTGATAACATCAAGTTCATATAATCTAGTTCAGTGCAATGACTGTTAATGACTGTTATACCTGCTGGTAAATACAGTAAGTGGTTCTTGGAGCATTGTGTTAGGGGGCAAAAAGGAAGGTTTTCCTCAGCTCCCTCTGGTTTTCGGGTTTATGGTGGAGAGGGTGAGCTTCCACTGGAGAGGGCCTCTGACGTGAAGTCATTTAGTTTATGAAAAGTTATGTGAGGGCTTTCTCCTTAAGATAGCACACCCCTAACCAGCACTTCACAGCCATTGAATGCATGCTTTTTTGACACGTTGCTAATTGTCTGCAGCTGTGTTCCATTGAACAAGTATTACTTGGCAAAAATAAAATTATATTAAACATGCATTTTCAATCCACCACTCCATCCTTCTTGCAACTCCATCCTCCCTGCAAAATCCTGCTCTGAGATTCTAACCAGCTCACTTGGCAGAGGCTCTGCCCCACCCCCACTTGGCTGGAGAGCTGATGGCTTACAGGAAATCTACTGAGAGCCTAGCTCTGGCTTTTACAACACACTCCCATGTGGGAACCTCACAACTGGGGCAGGGTGCAGAGTGCTTAAGAGGGAGGGGGAAGACAGAACTGATCAGTGGACTTGAAGATTATAGTTTTATTACAACGTGCACTGCAATCCCCTTTTAAGAACGAGCCAGCAATTAGAGGTGGGCATTTGTTGCTTTGGCCTTCTTGAAAGCACCCCACCTCTGTGATGTGGTTTGGTGGAGCTGACCACATTCCCCACTTCATGTTCCAGGAGTAGCTGTGTGACCCAGAATCCAGGCCATCAGCCTAGTTCCCTCTGACCACAGCAATGGTTCACACATGTGCATTTGTCTCATTCTAGGCCAAGGAAAGTTAGCCCAGCCATTCTCTTTCAACCATTTAGGAGAAAGAACCTCTCTTCTACTGAGCTGAACCTGCATTGAATGCTGGCCATCATTTTGGGGGTCACTTTGAGGAACGAGGCTGAAGCTGACCTGAAGGAAGGCAGAACAGCAAGGCACCAAGTCCAGGAACTGCATGTCCCTTCAAAGCAGACATGCGCTGGGCTTTTCAGATCTGAAAACCAAAAATTCTCCCTCTTTTAGCTTAAGCCAGTTTGACTTGGTTTTCTGTCACTTACAACCAAAGAATATGTCATTTCACAAGCGATCATAGTTGCAGCAAGTCTTTCTTCATAATTTTTTAAAATATATTTTTATTGATTTCAGAGAGGAAGGGAAAGGGAGAGAGAGATAGAGATAGAAGCATCAATGACAAGAGAGAATCATTGATTGGCTGCCTCCTGCACGCCCCCACTGGGGATTGAGACTGCAACCAGGGCATGTGTCTTTGACTGGAATCAAACCCGGGACTCTTCAGTCCACAGGCCCACACTCTATCCACTGAGCCAAATCAGCTAGGGCTCTCCATTTTTTAAAAAATTTGGATTAAAACTTTAAGTATAAAAAAAAAACTTTAAGTATGGAAACTTAGAAACATAAAAAATATGATATACCAATCATGCAGAAAGGGTGTTTATTAACAGCCATCTTTCTTGAGATTTTTAAAGTTGATGTTCTACCTCACTGGACCTCTTTGTCAGAGGCAGCATTATTTTGGAATTTAAATGTCTCTCTCCTGTCCATGGGCAGGTCCATGTCCTGTCCATGAAATATACTTTGTGCTTAAATTCATACACAGTGTTTAGTATTCTTTTGTGTGTTTTTAATGTTTATAAATATCATATGGTACAAGTCATTCTGTAATTAGCTATTTTCCACCCAACATTATACCTTTGATGTCTACCCTTTTGATACTTATCACTGAAGCTTACAGATCTCATCCATTCCTTTTATCTGCTAAATAACATTCCCTTGTGTTCCTAAGCCATTTTACTTTTCCATTCTACTCCTTATAAACATTTAGATAATCTCCCATTTTTCACTAGTATAAAAATGCTGCTTTGAAATCCCTGTGCATGTCTCTTGGTACATATGTGGGAAAGTCCCTTGAAGAAGAGAAATACTGGCTGGCATGGCATGTGCACTTTCGGCAGCAGCTGCCAAACTGCTCTCCAAAGTGATAGCATAAACCCAGCTTTCTGAAAAAAAAGGCTCACTGCCTCCCCAGTGGTTCTTCTTCCAACCCTGGCCCTGCAGCCGACACAGGTGACTGATGGGAGGGGACAGGCTAGGCATGTGCTACCTGCCAGCAGGAAAAATAATTCAAATGAGGCCTGAGACCCTCAATGTAACCCAGTGGATTGGTGTACACATGGACTGTGGTGGGATGCAGTGGGACAGACAAGCTCTCCTGGATTCTAGGGGTAAAGGAGTGGTCCATCTCCCCATTTCTCACCTTTTTTAACCAAATCCGCCTTGCCATGAGCATCCAAGGAAAGCATAAAGCTAAAATGATATGATTAAACCCAGCAGAGAGAGGTTTCTCCCCCCCATTCCGTAGTTCATATGGAAGTGCACTCAGGCTGGTGAGAACGGTGACTGGAAGCCTAGAAATTCTTGGTTGTGGAGGAGAGCACACATTGACAATGGAGTGAAGGGAAAATAAGATGCTGGGACCCTCAGGGGGGATCTAGGAGGCAGAGGGTCAAGTGTCCTGCTTCTTGGAGATGAGAATGTGGCCTCCGTTTGACTCTGGGCCATTAACCATGGGCCAAGACGAGACAAGGTCACGTGGAGAGAGAAAGCATAATCTGTCTGTCTTATCTGTGTCTGTGTCACAGGCTTCCATGGCAACTGGAGACACGTGGTATCTATATGGTTTAAGCAGAGAAAAGGTGAGAAGAAGACAGAGGTGGTGCCGAGGCAGGAGACAGGATACTGAGAAACAGAATCAGAGCCCACCTGCAGATAGCAATGGGCTATTGAGGACCCCTGGCCCTCTGTGAACATGCGGCCCCACTTTCTTCTTGGGTGCTCATGTGTCTAGGGATTCTAGAGAGGTTTTGTGAGGCAGAGCTGAAGAATAACCAATTCAACTAAATCCTGACTAGGAAAAAGTGGGTCAAGCAAGGAGTGTGACCAGGGATGGGAGCACATGAGAAAACTGTTAGTATGCAAGTTCATCTGGAAAAATCAGCCCAGTTAATAATATAAAAGAGAAAGCCTGAATTATGAAAGCAGAACAAAGTCTGAAAGACTAATAATGGCTTGAGATCTAGAATAGATTAGATTTGTGGGATTAGAGTTTTGGGGAAAACAGAAAGGGCTGACTAGTCTGAGAAAGAGCTCAATTCTTGACCGTCCTCTTCCTGACACGTAGCAAGTTCAAGTGTAAATGTTCTTGGCTCGTGGGAGACCCTGAGATGGCAGAAGTTAACCTTATTCCACGCATTGGTAAATGTCCATTTAGGGCTGATCTCTGAGAGCTGTCTGCTTGGGAATGGGCTGAGGCTAGATGTCTACATAAGTGACTACGTGCCGGGAGAAGGCACCCTAAAATCTGACCCACAAAAGGAAAGGCATGAGAGGTCACTCTGTTGGGAAACAAGGTGAGGTGTTCATTCCCAGTGGAGGGGTGAAGCCAGACTAGTAAAAGATCAAAAAAACTGAATGGGAACTCAAGAGAGAAATTGGTAGAGGGATTAAGCAAGTTGAGGTGGTAGGCACCAAGCGGAACTGATCTTCCTTGTTGGAGTAGAGAAATGCGCTTGTATTCAACTGGCCAATGATTAAACTGTCCTCACCGAATAGATGTTTCTAAATTATATGATTTTTTAAAATAAACTAGATTCAAGGCTATCTGCATAGTAATTTCTCTAAATTACTTGTATTCTGACTTGCAAGGGTTAGAGCCACAGCCCATGGGGCTAGGAATGGCACTTAGCTCTGGGCATGCTTGTAACTGCCTTCATATACCGGGTTAACAACAATAACTTAAATCAGAAGAAGTGTGTTCCACACATGTTATCACACTTGAGTCATAAAACAATCCTGTGAGGTTGGTTTCTTAAGCCTTCTTCCAGAGAGGCTAAAGGCCTTCCTCAAAGATGCACAGCCACACAGTGGTCAAACCTGGACAAAAATCTATGTTGTTCTTCCAGGTCCAGTGCTCCTTCTCTCCCACCAGCTTCCTCAGAAATCAGGATCCAGAGTATGGGACTCAAGACAGCAGGACAGAGTGTTGTCCCACAGCAGCTGAGTGTGGTGCAAGGAACACTAACAGGCTAAATGCTGGGACCTGGGAGGGGAACGGATCTGCTGGTGCTTCTGCCTGGTCCTGAGGGAACCGGAAACATTATAGAGAAGTTACTGTCTCAATGTTTCACACACTCTAACCCACTGTGCTAGCTCTCCCAAAAGGCTCTGGTTGCAGGGCTTCAGGAAGACAAAGACCCACTCTCTTCTCCAGAGATACAGCCACCTGCCTGCAGCCCTACCTGTCTCTTTCATCCTCCATTCAACCATATTTATTGAGCATCTGCTCCATGGCAGGCCTTGCTCAAGGTGTGGGGAACGTGATGGTGAATGAGACAGAGAAACTACCAGCTCTCCTGAGGTGTAGGTTCTGGAAGCCCTGGAGTTGAGGAGTGCTGGCACACCCCATTTAGGCCTAGCCTGGGGGGTCCCCAGGAATGAGACACACTTGAGATGACTGCTACATGACTGAACTAATAAAGGCCCGACATAGTTCACAATGTGCTCTTTGGTAATTTAAGTGTGGCTTCTTCCTCCCTGTTTCTGGGCCATAGGTGGTGAGAGATAGCAAATAAAAAAATACTTGTCTGTTTAACCTGAAAGAATGTCTATGTGTGCATTTCTAATGATTAGGCACAATAAAAAGTTTTACTGGGGCAATATAAAACCAAGACGGTGACCTGCCACTCACCAGGAACTGCTGGCAAACAGAAGGTAAATAAACATCGTTGGGTTTGGGTAAAGCCCTGCGAAGAAAACCTAACAGAGTGCTGTCCTGGGGGGAGAGGAGGACTCCTGTAGGTGGAGTTGCCAAGGAAGGGCTTTCTGAGGAAAGCCACAGAAGTAACCAACTGTTTAATGTCTGCTGATGACACGCAGTCTCGGTAACTGCCTGGCCCTGGAGCGAAGCCAGATGAGACGGAGGCAGCTCCAACTCTGCCACTTCATTAAGGGGCCCAAAGACTTCCTTTTGGAGGCTCTGATCCCCTTGCCCAATAAAAACGAGAATAAAGCAAGGTTCCCCGTGGCCTGTGCTCTTGGAAAGGACTTTTGGTGGCGTGGAATAAAAGGAATCAGGAGAGGGCCACACTGCTGGGGAGAAGGCAATAGGTTCGGTTCCAAGGAAAGACATAACCAGGAAGTAAAGGAGAGCAGGGGCAGAGAGATACTAATGGAGAGACTGCCTGACGCTGAACTGGGCTAGAGTGGGGAAGAGGGAGCAGATGAGATTGTGGCCAAAAGGCAGAGAGACCTGTCTTCAGTCCCGGACTCAGAGGTCATGGCCATTCCTCTCTTGAGCAAGAGAGGAGTGGGAGGAGTTGCAGCGGAGAGCTCTGGGAGTCTGTCCCGCAGGTGAGTGTAATCTGTCCCATGTGTGTCCATCAGAAAAAGTTGAGAATTGCTCCTTTAAAGAGTTCAGTTGTCTGGTTACAATTTACAACAGAGAGGTATTTGCAGTTTCACAAAGTGCTTTCACATACGCTACCTCATGTATCCCCCAAACAATCCTGCTCTGTCCCTGAGGGCTACAACCCACAGTGACGCCCAGAGAGATTAAGTGGCTCCTCAGGACCTCCCAGCTGAGCAGGCAGAGCCCATGTGGGAATCTTCCCAAAAACTTGGCGGACATCCCTGAGCTCTGGCTGTGGAGAGTTCAGGACGGAACCAGGCCAAAAGGCATTCAGAGTGGTCAGCTGTCTCCCGCTCTGCCTCTGGCCCCCATCTTCACAGCAGAGCTTTATAGTGTCACTGGGCACCAGGCATACAGAATAGGACTGAGAACTTGAACAACCCCCAAAACAGCTACCAGACCCCCTCTCCCTCTGTGACAGTGGCTCTCAACCGTCACGCACACCAACATCTCCTGAAGGTCTGGTCAAAACACCCCAGAGTTTCTGATGCAGCAGGTCTGGGTAGGAGGTCGAGGATGTGCATTTCCCATGAGTCCCCGGTGATGCTGTGCTGGCCCGGGGCCCACACTTTGAGAACCACTGATCTATGGTATAATAGGTATCTTCCCCTATTATGGGACTCTGGAATCTTTATGAGAAGAATTCTTCTTCAGGTGGAGAAGTAGAAAGGATGAGAGGGCTAGAAGAAGAATTTGACAGAGACCTAAGGAGCTGGTTTCTCATGAGGCACAGGATTGAAAATCGAGTGAAGAAAAGAAGAAGCAAGGTAAGATTTTAAAAAAAGTCTGTAGGAACCAGTGTGATATGAACTAGAGGACAGAATGCTGTGGTCTAGCCTAGTATTTCACTTCATTTGTCAAATAGCAGCATCTCAACTTTTACTATGTCCATATACCACCTGCAATATGATTTACTTATAGATTTTTTTAAAATTTGATGTATTTTCTCACATATAATGTAGTCTTATCCTAAACAAAAATAAAATAATAACAACCAGTACTTATAATTGTGCCAGGCACGGGCACACACACACACATACACATATGTTCACATGTACACACACATGCACACATATGTCTACAATTCATTTCAGTCCTTACAGCAACCCTATTCTCCCCATTATTTCAAGTGAGGCCTGGAGAAGATGAGTAACCCTGCCCAGGCCCTCCTCCACACATTTCCTGGTAATGAAGGAGGTGCTGGCTGGCTGGAGTCGGGGACAGGAGCTAGCCACTTCGCCTAAAGAAGTCCTAGAGGCAGGGCCCTCTTTCCGTTGGGTTTGAGATGCCATCCTGCCTTCTCAGTACCTCTCAACCTTTAGTAAAAATAAACCGAAAGCTGACTTTCACTAGTCCATATCATGAAAACAATACTCTTGGTTTTATTTTCATATATAAAATTATATTTAATATACTTTTTCAAAGTGCTTACTCCATAGTACCCCACACCCTCTCTCCCTGAATATCACACTACCCTCTGTCTTCAGTGATACTCACAGGGACAGAGCCAGGCCTGGTAAACAAACACTGGCCTGTTTGAAATTTTCTTAAGACTCTGTCTTCAGTATGATTCTCTGATGGCCCAGGAAAGCACTGGGCTGGCGTGGGGCTGTGTCATGGGGGGTGGTGCTTCTCATACCACAGCAGACTGGAGGGCTTACTATAAGCCGGGAACGGAGGAGAGGCCAGCTGGCAGAGAGGAGGAAGCACTTGGCTGTACTCCAGTTTGGTCCTCCCAGTCCAGAAGCTCCCCTTCCTCTTCCTGCTCATCCAGGCTTACCACATGGAGAGGAGCAAAACAGGAGTGCCCATAGGTGGCCAGGGGCAGAGAGGAGGTAACAGCAGGGGTTGAAGGTCATGGGAACCAATTGTGACTTGACTTCTCCAGAATCGAGGTTCCTCAGGAATATCCAGCTTGAGGCCCTGCTGTGTAGGCAGGGTGGTGGGACCAGACTCCGGAGAAAAGCAGCTCTTCTCTCTCGACATTTCCTGGCCCATGAGTTTGTCGTTCACTCAGATCCAGAATGTTATGAGCATCTATAGAAAACAGTGCAGTAAAGTGATGAACATAAACTTAGTCAAGAGAAAAAAAATCGTCTCTTCCTTTATGCTCCTCCTAACCTATAGGGTGTCCCAAAATTCACGCAAGATTTGAATTTTGCATGAGCATTAACAACAACAACAACAACAACAACAACAACAAAAATAATAAAAGCTTAATTTTACTTGGTTTATTGAATCAGATTCTAATATCTGTTGCCCTTTGATTTCAATCCCTTCAATTTTTTTAAAAATATATTTTATTGATTTTTTACAGAGAGGAAGGGAGAGAGATAGAGAGTTAGAAACATCGATGGGAGAGAAACATCGATCAACTGCCTCCTGCATACCCCCTACTGAGGATGTGCCCGCAACCCAAGTACATGCCCTTGACCGGAATCGAACCTGGGACCTTTCAGTCCGCAGGCCGACACTCTATCCACTGAGCCAAACCGGTTTTGGCAATCCCTTCAATTTGATAAGCATTACCAAGTACCAATTATGGCCCAGGAGCAGGGACAATGAAGACCAATGAAAACCATTGCTTTGTGTATGTGCCAGCAAAGCTGTGAAGGCCATTTACCCGATGTGCTATTCCATACATAACCCTATACTGTATACTTTATGAATCAATAAAAAAATTACAATTTTTAATTATAAACCTGTGTTTTCTATCAAAATTACTTCTTTTGGGGCACCCTATAGAAAGTGGGTCTGTGTATGGGACAGTGAAGCCTGAAGAGAGAGGAGGGATACATGACAGACAGCAGGGCCTCGTGGGCTCCCCTGAGGCCTGGGCAGAATGAGGCTCTGGCAGACAGTGGAGCAAGACACACAGGCACTCCAACACATCATTTTGCTTCTCTGCCCGAAACCCTTCAATGATTTCCTATTATTTTGAGAATAAAGTCCCACTCCTCGCCTTGGACTGCAGAGCCCTATCTTCTGAGCCTCCCTCGCACAGTCACATCTCTGACCTCATTCCCATCACTCCCCCTTCTGCTCAGTTTGCCCCTCACTGGTTCCTTTCAGGGTCTTTGAGCAAAGGGTCCGCTCTGCCCAGCGTGCCCCTCCCCCAGTTCTTCCCTTGGAGAGCTCCTCGGGCCTCTGCTCCAGTGCCACCCTCAGGACCCACCTCCCATCCCAGGTTATTCCATTGATTGTCCTATTTTATTTCTGACATAGGAATTATCCTCTATATTCATGTAGATACTGTTCTGTTCTCCCTGCCCCATCAGAACGTAAACTCCATGAAGGTAAGAACCATGTCCGTCTTGTTCGGTGCTCCATCCCCATTCATTCATGGAAGCATGAAACACATGATCTGGTTGTCACCTTGCTCTCAGCTGCCTAGTCCAAGAGACTTTCAGGTGCATCTGAGGAGAGTGGGGCTTTCCTGGGCACTCAGAGAGAGGATACTGGGGAGGGGCAAGGAGGTGGCGCAGAGACAGGACTGGAACACTGGGACAGAGATGATGTGTGGGAGCAAGAGCTGAGCCCGATTCCCTAGACCAGTGATGGCGAACCTTTTGAGCTCGGCGTGTCAGCATTTTGAAAAACCCTAACTTAACTCTGGTGCTGTGTCACATATAGAAATTTTTTGATATTTGTAACCATAGTAAAACAAAGATTTATATTTTTGATATTTATTTTATATATTTAAATGCCATTTAACAAAGAAAAATCAACCAAAAAAATGAGTTCGCGTGTCACCTCTGACACGCATGTCATAGGTTCGCCATCACTGCCCTAGATAGTAATGAGCTTTGTGGTGCCACCTGGACTTAGAACATTTTTCTGGGGTGGCTGGAGCCCCTGACCTTGGTAGCCAGTAGCCCAATTTCCATGAAATGTACTCCTCTGGCCGAGGAATGCCACATGATGCAAAACTGGAAAGATGAACCTGCTTTGACTGTTTCATGCTGGGAAGGGAACAGGAACTTGATGAACTTGCTGTAGTCTGTAGTTCAAGGTGGGGGTTGAGAGGAAGGGAGATAAACAAAGAACAAAAGGAAGGGGTAAGACGCAGTCTGAGAGTACATAGAAATTACTGGAAAGGATCCTCCAAAGTATTGGTTGCCTGGATTACAGATATAAAGGGTGGCCTGGGAGAACAGGCAGAACTTGCATGCGGAGAAAGGTGGTTAGATTGCAGGGGCAGAGACTTGGGGAGAAGCAAAGAGTACCTGGCTGCTGCTGAAGAGCTTACCAAGCACTCTTCTCCCTGACAAGTGACTCCTGTCGATGGGAAAGCTCTATGGCTCTAGAGAGAACAGCCGTTGAGGTGCCTGCAGATCTGAGTGCCCTCCCAGAAGCCTGGAGACTTTCCCTGGGCGCACCATGCGTGGGAAGCACCCTGACCACTGTCTGTGTCTGGGGAAGAGAGGTGCACACCAGAGGGCCCTGGGACTTCTGGAGGACTAAGTGGAGGGTGTCACTCTTGGGCGACAGCAGTGAAGAGAAGCAGATAGGATCCGAATGTGGATATAGGTAGATACTTATACTCGTGCCAGGCCAGGCAGGAGCCCCAGGCCAGGAATGTCCCTCCACTCACCTGGTCCTCTAAGCCTGCAGTTCTCAAAAGATGTGTTGAGACACACTGGTATGTAGCAACCAGAGGCAAGAAATAGAAGTCAATGGTTCCTGGTAATATTGAAAAGACCAGGGTTTGTGAGTTTAAGTAAACAAAGAAATGAGTGAAAACAAGGTAAGAAGCTGTTACAACATCAATTATGAGTATTCCATTACTCTTTCTAGAGGGAGCAAGAAGGGGAAACATCACAGTGCAGACTGAAATTGCACAGGACCTGAAAGTAGCAGGTCCTGACAGAATTCCTTTTTTGGTGTTTTGGAGTCGCCGTTCTCACTTGCTGTGGTTAAGCTGGGCTGACTGACCCAGCCCTCAGTCACGTGCTGTAGGCATGTGCATCTGGCCAAAGCACTCTAGGCCAGCAGGGCCATCCTAGAGACCCCGGCTGGGACTTGGGCACCCGTTCTGCTCAGGTTGTAATCCTAAATGGCCAAAGGCCACTACGTGGCATAATATTACTGAGAAAAGAGCTATCAAGCTCTTCTCTTTCCTCAAACCAATTCCCTTCTCAGGAGAGCCCAGGAAGCCTCCGAGAGACGGTCCTCATCTTTATGTGGCAGGAGAGCACTTCTGAAACTGCCAAATCCATGTCAGAACCTTTCTTATCCAGGAAGGATAGAAGTGGGAAGTCTGAGGGGTCGAGGAGGGGTCAGGGCAAGTGGGGAGTCAGGATAGGAAATCTGACAAGCAGAATTTTTACCTCATCAAGGAACTTCACTAATTGTTTGGTTAGGAAGTGGGGAAGCAGGCACTAATAGATGTTTCAAAGAAGCAAATAGTAGAAGCTCAGTCAGTTCAGGCTGGGGAAAGGCACACAAAATAAGGGAGATGACATCTTAATTTTTCTTAACTCAAGCAGAACATTCTCAGAGAGGCTCACTTGATTCTACAATTTTCTTCAACTATGAAAGCCTGGCACTCTCATCCACATCCTTAGTCCAAGAACTTGAAAACTTGCTGGCCTAATAGTTTTGCCTCTGCTTCCACATCAGCATCCTCTGTAGTCCCCGGCTCTTGGCTGGACCATGTCTGAGGGATGCAGCAGTGTGGCTTTCCTGGACAACTGGTGCACTCCATCCACCACGTGTGGTGGCTGTTGCTTTAGTGGCCAGACTCCTGGCTCCTATCCCACAATGCTGTGGTAGAGTTCTTTCACCAGGAAACAAAGCACTTGTATAAAAAAAACAAACACAAAAACAAATAAAGTCATCTAAATTATACCCAGTGACAGCTGATGGAGGTGCTAACAAAATATGCATACCTAACTTTGTGTCCCTAAGACAAACTGATGGCTCCTATGAGAACTTGATTTGACTTATGTTCACTCAATCCCAGGATGGACTGCAGGGACAATAGAACCAGACAGTAGTGGGTCTGGTGCAATACTCTGCTCTTTCCCATCTGCTGGGGTCCAACCCCAGCAGGTCCAGGGGTCCCCAAAGGTGTGGATGGAGTCAGTGAAGAAGGAATGACATGGCGGCAGCGTTCAGTTGATCAGCATAGCAAGGTTCTCCCGCCAGATTCTGTAGCCATGTTCTCTCGCTAGGTTCTCCAGCCAGGTTCTGTTGCCAGGTTCTGTAGCCAGGTTCTCCAGCCAGGTTCTATCCAGGTTCTCCCGCCATGTTCTGTCTAGGTTCTCCAGCCAAGTTCTGTAGCCAGGTTCTGTCAAGGATCTTTTGCCATGTTCTCTCACTAGGTTCTCCAGCCAGGTTCTCCAGATTCTCCAGCCAGGTTCTGTCCAGGTTCTCCTGCCATGTTCTGTCTAGGTTCTCCAGGCAAGTTCTGTAGCCAGGTTCTGTCCAGGATCTTTTGCCATGTTCTCTCACTAGGTTCTCCAGCTAGGTTCTCCAGCCAGGTTCTCTTGCCATGTTTTCTGGCTAGGTTCTGTCCCTAGGTTCTGTCTCCTGTTGTCTTGTTACATCTGTATTTATACCAGTTGATTTTAATCCTATCAATTTCTATTCCAAAGGTTAGGGCATTTCTTATCTCCATTCCAGGGAGTAAAGATTATGTAGCTTAAGCGTGATTGTTCTTAGTTAAAGTGATTAACTACCCGCCTAGCACTTAGTTAAGGGGTTTTATTCCCTCCCTAACTTCAGGGGAAAATCCCTACCTGGGGAAACAACCTTTCTCGGAGAGGTGACCTTGGTTAAAACACACAGCGCCAAGAAGGGGAGCAAACATATTAAGAACAGTATGCCATATACGCCAGGTCCCTTGAAACATATGCTGTGCAGATGTTTCTTCCCTGCAGCAACTGTGTCAAGCAGCAAGGATGGACCGGCTTCCGGCACCCATCTGCTGAGAGTTTTCCCTGAGAAGACCAGATCAGATGAGGTAAGCTGAGATGTGCTCTTCCTTGGGTGTACACTAAGTCTTTGGGGTGCATTGCAAAGGGTGCAGAATTGGAGGAGAAAGGGCTCATCTGCAAAAGTTGAAAAACTGAAATTTGGAAGAGACTACCAGTTTCTTTACTTAGTAAAAAGTCTGATCTTTAACAGCATATTGCACACAGGAAAGGGCTTTTTCCCAGCTGTCTTTGCATCTAGATTTGGTTATTTGACTAAGTTCTTGCCATTGAGTTATTAGCAGAAGTGTTGTGTGGAACTTCTAACAAGTCTATGAAATTGAGAAGGGGGGAAACACTTCTTTTCCCCTTCCTCTATTTTTCTGCCAGGAACACAGATGTAATGGCTGGAGCTTCAGCTTCCATATTGGACCATGAGGAAAAAGGCCACCTAGGATGGGTAGAGTAGAGAGCTAGAGGAGGACAGTCTTGAAGTCTTCCTGGGGCTGCCAGAGACAATCCTGGACTACATATCTCTAGGCTGCTTTTATGACAGAGAAATGTCATTATATCCTACTTACACAGCTATTACTTGGGGTTGTTCTATTATATGCAGTGGAATCCAGTCCTCACTGATTGGAGTCTCAGTATATATCAACTTTATAGCAAACTAAAATTTATGTCTTCAGTTTTTTATGATATTTTAAACAGAAAGTTTTTAAAATGGAATTAGAATAATTTAAGAGTCAAAGGAAAGCAGCAGTATCGCCAAAGCAGCCATTAGTTTGGCCCTCTTCTTCTTCCTTGTTGTTCTTCTTCATCCATCATTTCTTTTCTTTCCAACATTTATGATGGTTGATCTCCCTCTCTAGGTAGTAGAGTTGGAATAGTGGTATCTCAGTCTGGGAGGGTTGCTGACTGTGAGGGGCACTGAAAATAATTTATATCTTGACCTACATGATGGTTACACAGTTATATACATATGTTAAGTCATCAGCTGTACTCCTAAGATTAGTACACATTATTGTATATATGTTACACTTTAATAAAAATAATTTATAAAAATTCTCTCTAAAATTCCACCATACATATTTTAGCACTCTTCCTCCCCATATTTGCAATTCAAGAATTATATAATTTGGTGCTTTCCCCTATTCCTTACCCAATTTTGTCATATTGGGAAAGTGCCCAGTGAATAATCATTTTCCCAGATGCATTTGCAGCCAGGAGTTGTCAAGAGATGTAGTGCTAGCCAATAAGAAATAAGCAAAAGTCTGCTGGGTAGTACTTCTAGAAAAGCTATAGTTTTCTTGATTAAGAGAGGGAGAAAATTTGGTAATGATAATGTGTCAGTGCAGGTTCATCAAGTGTAACAAATGCACCCCTCTGGTGGGCGGTGCTGGTGGTGGGGAGGCTATGCATGTGGGACTCTATGGGACATCTCTGTACCATCTTTCCAGTATTGCTGTGAGCCTCAAACTGCTCTAAAAAATAAAGTCTATTGGAAAACAATGTTTAAGGGTAGCTCTTTTTAATATCATGAAACAAAAATCAAATCTAGGGAAGCAGAAAAGCTAGAAGGAGCCTGGGCTGTGGAGGACTGCTCCTGAGCAGCTAGCTGCACCAGCCTTGGACGCCCGATTTCCTTCACGTGACCTGAGAAAGAGGATATGTTTGAGGATCCGTGGTTTGGGTTTCCAGGCCCATTTTGCAACCCCTACCTGAGATATAAAGCTTTTAGCTTTACACGAGCAAAGACTTCTTGAGACACCAAGGGAACCTCAGGTGCTAATTCACTGTGGCTTCATGTCATGGCATGGCAAGGGCCCAAGGCAAAAAAAAAAATGTGGGGTGGGGGGTAACCCTGAAGAAATCTCCCAAATGAAGCCTCCATCTGCAGGCTCCTGTGCTTGCTTCTCTTGGTAGCAGTCTTCATGCTCTGTGGGAGCTGGATTCTTCTGGCGACGGAAGGAGCTAATGGGAAGATGACTCAACATGCGGAGGACCTTGGTTCATAAAGCTTTTCTGAGAGCTAGTGAAGTATTACATCACTGCGTCACTGTTTCTCAATTCCCACTTTTGATAAACACAAACTGTACTTTCTATAATTGGTACTAAGAAAACCAGGGTTTTCCCTCTTATGGAAAATGCCTAAGCATTTCAAACCACATGAACTACCAATCCCCTCCCCCAGGAGTTTCTGATAATCTCACCACACCTCTTAAGACTCAACAGTCTAATTTGAGTTTCTTAAGAGTCTGAAAACTAGACAGAAACCCGGGTAACTCCAGTGATGCCACAACTAGTGGGGAAAGCCCATATATGACAGAGCTGGTAAAGGGAGAAAAGCAGAAGGAAGGCTGCGCTGGGAAAAGGAACACAGAGCATACAGTTTCACCCCAGTTTGGCTCACCTTTTGCACCTGAGTGCAGGCATGGCAGCTTTACTAAGGGAGTCTGTACCACTCCCACTTCCAGAGACTCTCCTGGCCATCCTCCTTTGCTCAAGGTCAACGCTGAAAGGCAGTCCAAAGGTGGCCTGAGCCCATGAAAGATGCCAGTGTTCTGGCCTGAAGGCTGTGTGTGTGGCCAAGGGACAAGGGGTGGGATATTTTTTCTCCCAGTGCAGTTCCGGGTCTGAAGGCCAGCTCTGCTTGGGCAGCAGATGAAGAAGGGGGTCAGGGAGGAAGGAAAAGTTCAGACAACCACTTAAGGATTCCAGTTATAAAGTAGGAGTCCTCTCTCAAGTTCTTATTTCTGTTTCACAATCAAATCCAGATTCTTATAAATATTCCTGCTCATTTTTAAACGCTAAGTGGCACTGTGAATATAGCAGCGAGAAAATGTAAATGGTGTCTTTCCTCTACTCTCTGTGTATCCAAACTGTTTAGACAGGGAGGGAGGAGCTGATGAAAGATCACATCTGGGATCTGGGGTTAGAGCAGGAACTGGAACACGTGAAAGTCTGAGAGTCTCCTAGATCCTGGGAAACTAGGGTTGAAGGTCATTCTTTCCTTCTTGTTTTCAGGGAAAGAGTAAAGGTCACTGTCAGGAAGCCTGGTGACCATGCAGATACTCCCTGTGGGAAGTAGATGAAATGATACCCTGGCCTGTACCCTGTTATCTTCCTGTGTGGCATCTACAGGCCTTCCGGGGTCTGCTAGGGAAGATGGGTCTAACTTGCACCTTCCCAGTACTGTGGGGAGCATAGTGCAGTGGTGAACACCATGATTCCAGAAGACCTGGGTCCCACGTTCAGGGTTCAGCTCTTCCATTTACCAACTGTGTGACTTAAATTGCTTAGCCTCTCTATACCTCAGTTTTCTCATCTGTAAAATGGGGATGAGTGCGCCCACCTCACAGAATGCTTTAAGGATTAAATGAGCTCGTCTTTGTAAAACTCTTTAGCATGGTGCCTGATACACAGTATCATAGAATGGGCAGTAAATGTTGGCTGTTGAACTGGTTTCCTTTGTCTGTTATAACAAATTGCCACAAACTTGGTGGCTTAACACAGCAGAAATTTATTTTCTCGCAGTTCTGGAGGCCAGAAGTCTAAACTCAGTATCACTGAGCTAACATCAAGGTGTGGGCAGGACCATGTTCCTTGTGGAGGTTCCTTGCCTCTTCCAGCTCCTGATGGCTATTGACATCCTTGGCTTGTGACCACATCGCTACAATCTCTGCCTCTGTAATCATGTTACCTCCTCTTCTGTCTGAAATGTCCCTCTGCCTCCTTCTTATGAAAACACTAGTGATTGGAGCACATTGAAAGGAAATTCATTAGAAGGTGGCTGGCAGGGCGGCTCTGGGCGAGATGGGTCGGACACGCCCTGCAGCGAACATCCCGCAGTCCCTCCTGGCTCAAAGGGCATCTGTGGTCACTGCAGCTCGGCAGTAAACCAGATTTGGTGCCAACAGTGCCCCAGCAACAACATAACCCATGGCCGAAGGTGAAATTGTGTGGCCCCATGAGGAATTGGGCTCCCTCCTCTCCGGTTCCGGGGTACATCACCAGATAACTGCCGCTGCCAAGTCACCACAGCTCAGCAGCTCCTGCATTGAGCATCTGCCCCCTGGTGGTTAGTGCACGTCATACCTACCAGCTGGTCAGATGGTTGGATGGTCACTTAGCCTTTTATATATTTAGATTTGTGATTACATTTAGGGCCCACCCAGATAACCCTCCCATCATAAAATTCTTAATTACATCTGCAAAGTAGAGAAAGTAACATTCACAGATTTCAGAGATTAAAACATGGCTACCTTTGGGGGGAACCATTATCCAGCCACCGCAGCTGGTATTATAGGCCAGGAGTGAAGTTGATGAACAGAAAGCAGGTGGACAGAGTGAAGAATGAGAAGTCTTTGTACAGCAGTGGTGGCAAAAACTACAATGCTCTCCCTGACTGGTCTGGCTCAGTGGATAGAGCTTCAGCCTGCAGACTGAAGGGTCCCAGGTTCGATTCCGGTCAAGGGCATGTACCTTGGTTGCGGGCACATCCCCAGTAGGGGGTGTACAGGAGGCAGCTGTTCGATGTTTCTCTCTCATCAATGTTTCTCTCTATTCCTCTCCCTTCCTCTCTGTAAAAAAATCAATAAAATATATATTTTAAAAAATAAAATAAAAAGTTAAAAAAACACAAAAAACTGCAGAGGCCAATAGAGACAGCATCTGAAGAGTACTCCCAAGATGCTAGTCCTGAGCTGCTCCTTATTTCTCTTCCCATGTAGTGCACCTGTACTGGGGATGGATATGTAAAGGTTGCAGAATTGGAGGATACCACTACTGGAATAACAAAAGAAAGCTGAACAAGTGGCAATTAAAAGAAGAGAAGCAAGCAGGAAAGGGCATAAACTATCACCTCACACCTTCATAAGGCCACTGCAAGGGCTCAAAAAAGGTAATAATTCAAATGGAAGCAGGGTGAACTGTACTGGCACAGGAGAGCAGTGAAATCTCAGTCTATTTCGATATATTGATGTAGAATCATCTGCCCACTTACTCCCCAGGAGAGTTCCATTCCTTTGTTATCTTGCAGTTCTTCACTTATTGTTATTTATTTAAAGATAGGCACCCCAAATCCCAACTGATCCTCTTTACCCCCATTGCTACATTCTCCCAAACCCATGCCATCATCAGTCCTCCCCTGAATGACTATAATGCACTTTTAGTGGCTCTCTCAGCTTCCAACTTACTCCCTCTTGAAACCAGTCTTCACAAAGCAGCCAGCATGATCTTGTCAAATCAAAAATCTCATCATATCATTCTCTTACGACCCTTAAGTGACTTCCCACTGCTTACAAATGGAATTCCAGCTCTTTAGTGTAATCAACGAGGTCCTGCCATAATCTCCTATGTAATTGTTCTTGTTCACCATGCTTTAACCACACTTGCCTTTCTATCCCCCCCCCCCCCCAACAAAAGGTGCTTTCTGCTTTGCACTTCCTTGGCAGTTCCTCTGCCTAAACCACTCCTCTGCGGGAACTTCGCACAGCCTCTTCTCAGAATTCAGCTCAACCACTCCAGTGTCCACTCAACAGTAACCTCAGTGATGGCTTCTCTGAACCCTCCAACTAAAGAAGCTCCTGCCACTCCCTAACTACTCTTCCTCTCATCATCATAATGTCTCCATAATTACTCCTGTATTCTTACCTGCTTGTGATTGTCTATATCCCTCCATTAGAATGCAACTACCCTCTATGAGTGCGAGACTATAGCTATTTTTTTTACCCTGATATCCCTGGTTCTTGGTGCAGATGCCACCATATCCTATGGAGTAGATACGTATTTTTTGAATGAATGAAGGAATGAAACAGGAGCTCTTTTTTATTAGTGCCGCTACTGGTGAAATCCTGCATCCTTTCACTTTGAATGTTTTATATCTATACCTTCCTCATATCTGCCAAACAGTATCTACATAAGAAAAGTATGGTAGCCTGAATTATTAGTACTCAGCCTGAGAAAAGGTCCCTGCAACTTCCAGCAAAAGTACTGGGAGTGCCTTTAATCTATAAGAGAGCTCTCAAGTGATTACTGGCTGGGATTTCTTAGGATGGTCCCAGAAGAAAAGAAAATGAGGCATCTGAGGACAAATATCTTTGAGCTTTTGAAGATTGACTATTCTCCATTTCAATTCTTCCACTTATCCATCCACACATCAACCAGGAAATAATTATTGAATGTCTAATATATGCCAGGCTCTATGCCAGACCCTGAGGAAACAATGGGGAGCAAAGTAGCCATGTTCCCTGCCCTCATCTTATAAGGGAGATGGACATCAAGCAGATTCTCACACAAATAACTGTATTATTATAAACTGAGCTATGTGCTATGAAGGAATAGTCAAAGATGCTGTGAGAGCAACAAATAATGAAAAAACAAAAATTTAAAAACACACAATTAAGTCTACAATAGCACCAAAAATAATTAAGAATCAATTTAAGAAAAGATGTGAAGCCTTAGCCAGTTTGGTTCAGTGGATAGAGCATTGGCCTGTGGACCAAAGGGTCCTGGGTTCGATTCTGGCCAAGGGCCACGTACCTTGGTTGCAGGCTCCTCCCCGGCCCAGGCCTTTGTGGGGCTCATCTAGGAGGCAACCAGTTAATGTGTTTCTCTTACATCGATATTTCTCTCTGCCTTCCCCTCTCTCTTCCACTCTCCCTAAAAAATTAATCGAAAAATATCCTCGGGTGAGGATTAACTAAAAAAAAAAAAGAAAAGAAAAGATGTGAAAACCTCTATTCTGAACACTAGAAAGCACTGCTGAGAGAAATTAACTCTTAAATAGAGAGACATATTATGTTCATAGATTGAATGGCTCAATATTGTTCCAATGTTGATGGTCTCAAATTGATCTATAGATTCAACATGATCCCAATCAAAATTTCAGCAGGCTTTTTTTGTAGAAAATAATTTATGTAAAATGCAAATGACCCAGAAAAACTAAAGCATTTTTTAAAAGAAAGAACAAAGTTGGAGAACTTATACTGTCTGATTTCAAGATATATTATAAAACTACAGTAATCAGGATTTTTTAGAAATGTTGAAAGGAAAGACATAAAGATCACCAAAGCAGAAAAGAGATTCAAGAACTAGGCCCAATCAAAACCAATTTATTTTCAGTAAAGGTGCCAAGGCAATTTAACAGGAAAGGTCAAATCTGGAATTGGATAGGTAGGTAAAGATTTCTTAGGACATAAAAACACAAACCATAAATTAGACTTTATCAAAATTCAAAACTTTTGTTCTTCAAGAGACAATTAAGAAAATAAAAGGCAGGTCATAGAAAAGGAGAAAATACTTATAATACATCTATCTAACAAATGACTAGTATTTAGAACATGATAAAGAACAGTGAAACCTCAATATAATGGATTAATTTGGGTGAGAGGGTATCTGCTAAAGCTAAAAGTCTAGTCTACACTAATAAAAGAGAAACATGGTAATTAGCGTATGACCGCTACCCTTCCCATTGGCTAATCAGCATATCCTTATGCAAATTAACTGTCAGCCAAGATGGCGGCTGGCAGCCAAGCAGCTGGAAGCGAACATGAGGCTTGCTTGCTTCAGTGAAGGAAGACTCCAACATTCCCCGCCTGACTTGCCGGCTTCTGAGCTGGCAGTTTGAAACATTCTAACAAATATAGAAGCTAAACAAAACCCCAGAAACCAGCTTTCAGCCGGCCGGGATCTCAGAGCTGGAGTTATACATTGTTTCGATTATAGAATGCAAACAAACCAGATACCTGCTTTCAGCCGCGGAAGCCTCAGAGCTAGAGCCAGAGCTAAAGCTGGCCCAGAATAAAATTTAAAAAAAGAGAAAAAAAAGGAGCGGTTGGGAGCTTCAGTCAACAACCGCCAGCCTGAAAGCAGCCCTCAGCTCCTCACCCAGACTGGCCAGGCACCCCAGTTGGGACCCCCACCCTGAAGGGTGTGTGACCAGCTGAAAACAGCCATCATCACCTCATCCAGGCTGGCCAGGCACCCCAGTGGGGACCTCCACCCTGATCCAGAACACCCTTCAGGGCAAACCAGCCGGCCCCCAGGCCTCTATCCTATATAGTACCAGCACCAGTTTCAGTGGAGCCACGAGGCCTCCTGGCACGGGATCAGCATGACAGGGGGCAGCGCCCAAACCCCCTGATCGCTCTGCAGCTCTGTGTGTGACAGGGGGTGGGGCCACAACCTCCCTATCCTCCCTGCTCTGTTCATGACAGGGGAAGGCGCCCCAACCTCCTGATCAGCCCTGCTCTGTGCCTGATAGGGGGAGCTCCCCAATCCCCTGAACCCCCTGCGGCTCCTGTGTGTGACCAGGGTGCGGCCGCCCCAACCCCCTGATCGGCTCTGCTCTGTGTGTGACAGGGTAGAGCCATAACCTCCCCATCAGCCCTGCCCTGAGTGTGACAGTGGCAGCGCCCCAACCCCCTGATCTGCCCTGCTCTGTGTGTGACAGGGGGCGGTGCCCTAACTCCCCCTATCGGCCCTACTCTGTGCGTGACATGGGGGAGCTCCCCAACCCCCTGATGGGCCCTGCTCTGTGCATGACAGGGGGCAGCGCCCAACCCCCTGATTGGCCCTGCTCTTTGCGTGACAGGGGGTGGTGCCACAACCTCCCCATCGACCCTGCCTTGAGTGTGACAGGGGGCGGGCCCCAATCCCCCAATTGGCCCTACCCTGAGTGTGACTGAGGGTGGCATCGCAACCTCCTGATCTGTCCTGCTCTGTGCATGACAGGGGGCGGCGCACCAACTCCCCAATCAGCCCTGCTCTGAGCCTGACCAGGGGCTGCACCTAGGGATTGGGCCTGCCCTCTGCCACCCAGGAGCAGGCCTAAGCCAGCAGGTCGTTATCTCCTGAAGGGTCCCAGACTGCGAGAGGGCATAGGACAGGCTGAGGGACACCCCCCCGCCCCCGTGCACAAATTTTTGTGCACCGGGCCTCTAGTATATAATAAAGTAGGTTTTCTGAATGTGTATGTTAAGAAATTGACAAATTAGTTTACCTGTTTTTACTTATGTAGATATGTTTATGTAATTAAATTAAGTATATATGAAAAGTTAAATTTCATGGAAAAGTTTTCTATATGCATTACAGTAATTTTAAATTTATACTGAATCAGTGTAGAAAATGCATGCATTCACCAGTCTCCATTAGTGAACAAATGCACACAGTTGGGACGTGGCTTAGCGCATGTAGGAACATTTGCCTACACATGTTAAAACTGCTACCGAGCCCCAGCCAGTTTGACTCAGTGGGTAGAGCATTGGCCAGTGGACTGAAGGGTGGTGGGTTCAATTCCAAATCCAGTCAAGGGCAAGTACCTGGGTGGCATACTCCACCTCAGGGCATATGTGGGAGGCAACCAACAGGTGTGTGTGTGTGTGTGTGTGTGTGTGTGTGTGTGCCCCTCCTTTCTACTCTAAAAATCAATGGAAAAGTACCCTCAGGTGAGGATTAACAACAACAGCAACAAAAACTGCTGCAGGAAGTCACACCATGGGACAACAGAATCAATTACCACACATAATGTGGTGTGATCACATGCTAATCTTTTGCTGAACATTGTTTAGAAGTGGTGACTCTTGGATTTAAATATGTAGACTATACTTGTAGGTATGTAAAATTTATTTATATCAGTGAAATTACTACAGTGTTTTTTCCAACATATTGCCTATTTGCTAAAATTTGTTTAAAATAACAGTGAAGCCCTGGCCAGTGTTGCTCAGTGGTTGACTGTCAGACCAAACACTGAAGGGTTGAGGATTTGATCCCCAGTCAAGGGCACATACGTGGGTTGCAGGTTCGATCCTTGGCCCTGGTTTGGAGGAGTGTGGGAGGCAACCTATTGATATGTCTCTCTCACATTGACGTTTCTCTCTCTCTCTCTTTCACTCTTTCTAAAAGTCAATGGAAAATACCCTTGGGTGAGGATTAACAAAAATAAATAACAGTCGCCGAACTGGTTTGGCTCAGTGGATAGAGCGTCAGCCTGCGGACTCAAGGGTCCCGGGTTCGATTCCGGTCAAGGGCATGTGCCTTGGTTGCGGGCACATCCCCACTGGGGGGTGTGCAGGAGGCAGCTGATCGATCTCTCTCATCAATGTTTCTGGCTCTCTGTCCCTCTCCCTTCTTCTCTGTAGAAAATCAATAAAATATATTTAAAAAAATAAAATAAAATAAAAAATAAATAACAGTGAATTGATAACAAAAATAACCTGTTAATTTAATTGTAAGCAAATCTTGATTAAAAGCATTTAAAAATTACCCAACTGGTATGGCTCAGTGAATGAGCATTGACCTATAAACCAGAAGGTCATGGTTCAATTCTAGTCAGAGCACATGCCCAGGTTTTGGGCTCAGTCCCCAGTTGGGGGGGGGGGGGATGCAGGAGACAGCCAATCAATGATTCTTTGTCATCATTGATGTTTCTATCTTTCCCTCTCCCTTCCTCTCTGAAATCAATAAAATATATATATCCTATAAAATAAAAGGCTAATATGCAAATAGACCAAATGACGGAAAAACTGAACAACCAGTCGCTATGATGTGCGCTGACCCCAACGGGGCGTTTACAGAACATGGCGGGCGTCAGCCACAGTGGGATGGTGGACAGGTGAATGGGGCACCAGACCAAGGCAGGGTGCCAGTTGCTGTCATCGGGCAAGCACTTGGTGGTTACTGAAAATTCTTTGTCCCCACGTGCTGCAGTCCTGCCCAGCGCTTACACCTCCTACCAGCACTGGCCCCACTTGCACCTACTGCTGGTGCCAGAGCCTGGCACCAGCCCCAATCGCTCAGCACCGTCAGCGGGTGTGAGCGGTGGCTGCCAGCCTTGATCGCCCCTGAGGGCTTCTTCACCTCCCCCTGCTCCTGAAGGGCGATCAGGGCCAGCAGCTGCCGCTCACACCCACTGCTGGTGCTGGTCCCAGTCATTCCATGCCATCAGCGGGTGCGAGCAGTGCTGGCACCATCAGCGCATGGGAGTGGTGGCAGTGGGAGTGGGGTTGCTGGCAGACAGGGGACCAGGGGCTGTGGTGGGAGGGGTTAGGCAGAGGCACAGAGGATGGGCCAAGACCAGCCCCTGTGCCCACTGCAGCCTCGTGATCCACAATTTCTTTCAAGGTGCACGAATTTATGCACTGGGCCCCTAGTATATGTATAAATTAACATGGTGTTAATTTTCACATATGACATATGGACCAGAAATTTTGTCCATTAAATCCAAAGTCTGTTAAATTGAGGTCCATAAAATCGAGGGTTTACTGAGCTCTCAATATTAATAGTATGAAATAATCTAATAAAAAATGGGCAAAACACTTGAACAGACATTTCACAAAAGAAGATACACAAAAGACCAATAAGTACTTGAAAAGATGCTCAATATCAGTAGACCTTAGAGAAATACTCATTAAAAACCCAATGAGATGCCATGTCACACTAATTAGAATGCCTAAGACTTAAGACTAACAAATACCAAATGCTGCTGATGATGTGGAGCAATAGGAATGCTCATACATTGCTGGTGGAAATAAAAACAGTACAGCCTCCTTGGGAAACTGGCAGTTTCTTAAAAAGTTAAAGTTTAGCCCTAACCAATTTGGCTCAGTGTATAGAGCCTCAGCCTGCAGACTCAAGGGTCCCAGGTTCGATTCCGGTCAAGGGCATGTACCTTGGTTGTGGGCACATCCCCAGTAGGGGGCGTGCAGGAGGCAGCTGATTGATGTTTCTCTCTCATCGATGTTTATAACTCTCAATCCTCTCCCTTCCTCTCTGTAAAAAAAATCAATAAAATATATTTAAAAAAATAAAAATAATCAAAAAAGCTAAAGTTTAGCATACAACCTAGTCAATATATTCCTAGGTATTTCCCCAACAGAACTGAAAACACATATTCACACCTACACAACAATGTATATAGAGCAGCCTTGTTAACACAGACTAAAAACAGAAGGGAAAAAAATGTCTGTCAGCAGGTGAATGGATAAATAAAATATAAAACATCCATAAAACAGGCCTGGCCGGGTGCTCAGTGGTTGGAGCGTCATCTGTGCACCAAAGGCTCATGTGTTCAATTCCCAGCCAGGGCACATACCTAGGTTGTGGGTTCTATCCTTGGTTATGGTGAGTGCATGAGACAACTGATCGATATTTCTTCCTTCCTCTCCCTCTTGAATCAATGAAAAAGCATATCCTAGAGAGTGAGGATTAAAATAAATTAATTAATAAAAATAAAATATCTATAAAACAGTACTATTCAGCAATGGAAAAGATGCTACAAGAACATATAAAAGAGAATCTAGCTGAATCTTAGCATAAGCCACCACTATCTATTACCAGGATTTCGACAGGGGCCAGTTTGGTAGAGAAAATCTAAAGTTGGCTCTAGACACACTGGATTTGAGATGCTGGGAGACATCCAAATGACAGTGTCTACTAGGCAGGTGGACACTCACAGAACCCCAGGATGGAGATTCAAAACTGGATGTTATGAAAATGATAATTGATGCTCTGGAAATGGGTGCAATAGACTAGGGAGAGAGCACAGGATGAGGATAGTAAAGAACTGAGAACCAAGTCTTAAGGAGCTCCAACATTTAGAGGATGTAGAGGCAAAGGGATTAAGATGTGACCAAAGAAAAGGCAGGGAAACCAGAGGAACATAACGTATCAGAATTCACGGAAAGAATTCAAGATGGGTGTGGAAACTATGTTGAATGCTAATAATATAATTAGAGACTATCGACAAAGAACAGATCCTATGGAAAAATAGGGATGTTGCCCAGATTAGAGTAGACTGAAGAGTGACTAAGAAATAAGGAAGTGGAGAAAGTGATTATACATTTAGATGATGGGCTCAACTTCCTAACATAACAAGCTGGGTTATAACGATGAAGAGAGAAAACTGAACTTGAAGAGATTGTGAAAGATACTGCTTTTGTGAAATCTCAGCCCTTAAATTCAGCCTGAGAGGTTGCATTTCCTTTTCCTGTGACATAGGTGAGCATCATGAATCATGAATTCAAAAGTTTCCTTTATTGTATAACTACCATAAACATGGAGAAGGGGTTCAATGGGGGCCTTCAACATAGTTATACACAAGAGTGATATGAGAAAGGCATGAGGTGGGGAAGAACAGGCAGGAATAAAGAAGCAGTCCTATTCCCAGCATCAATTTTCCAGTAAGTTTTCACTTTGCAATTAAATTCAGACCCTCGTGAATATTTATGGAAAATCATAAAAGCAAAATGACACAAATACAATAAATTTAATAGCAAGCAATAGAGAATGGTCTCTTCCTTAGTTCCCCTGTTTATCTGGGAAGTGCATGTCTGTGCTAAGGGAAGGAAATTAATGAAAAGATAGAACTCCTTAGTTCTAGAGGAGAGGAGAGCTGAAGAGAAAGAAAAGTTAAATATTAAGATACCTGGACTCTGAGGTCTAGGCCACAAAATGAATGAATGAATGAATGAATGGGCAAGCAATAGGAAATAAGTATGTCCTTGAAAAGAATGAAGATTCTGTGAGTAGGGATCAGGCCACAAAGGGCAAAACAGAGACCCATCCCTTAGGTCAAAGGGAAACATGTTCTGATCCTTTATTTCCTCAGGCATGTGTTTCAATGGGAGCTATACAGGTGAAAATAGTGAGAAAAGAGCAGGGTGGCTCAGAGGTTGGCCCAGTTCACAGGGAGAGAATGTATGGGGGAAAGGAATGGAGCCTGACTACCATTCCCCTAGAAAGGGCCAAAAAGGCATGCAGGGGTGTTTCTCAGCATCTAGAAGGGTTTGGGAATCCGGAAAAGGGCTGTAACTAAATTAATAAAGAGACTAGACATGAAATATACATTTGGAAGGCATTTTGGGGGAGCCAGAGGAGGGCTTAGCTTCAGTAACAAAGTTCTCTGAATCTCTGGACCCCTAGCTTTTTATTAACACAAATTGCCCTAAAGCAAAGCAGATATACATATCAAAGGTAAGGTTTAGTATACAGTAGGCATTGTCAGGTTGGGGGAACTGCCCTCGGCTGTCAGGCAGCAGACGATAATATATGCAAATCTTTAGGTTTGGGGAAATGCTTTCAGCTATTCCAGCAGGCAATAATATGATTCAGCCCTGCTGAATATAAAAGCCCATCAACCTTTTGAGGACTTCTTGCATTTATTATGACATGCTGGAATTAGCCTCCAGCACAGGCACATTGGGCCCACTGAATCCCTGGCACTTGCCCAAGTCAGATGGTAGGTCTGTGTCCCCAGCCTCTGGGTATTTTATCAAGTAGCCACTCTCTCAGAAGCTGTCCAACAGGCTTCAAAGAAGGGAGCACTTCCACCTATGGGCATCTATGAAGTGCTAAGCACTGGCCCAAATGCTTTGCATATGCTACCTCACTGACTCCTCACAGAAATCCTGGGATGTAAGTATTCCCGAACTCACTTGACTGAAATGGAAACTAATGTTCAGAAAATTGATCTGCCCCAAAGTCACAGTGAAGGGACTTGGATTGCGCCCACATGTGCATGACTCTAAATCCCACGCTACTTCTTCTAGAACAAGAGACAGGCTAGGAGAGACCAATCTGTTTCAACTGAGAATGTAAAAGAAACTTATTAGGGGCAGAGGACAGGAGACCATATAGAGAGGAGGAAAGACCTATATATATAAAAAGCTAATATGCAAAGTGTCCCCTCAGGAGTTTGACAAGGAGAGGAAGACCCTGGCCGGCAGGTGGAAGGCCCTGATCATCCCTGATCACTGGCCAGGCCTGGGGACACTACCCATACACGAATTTCGTGCACCAGGCCTCTAGTTGAAGAATAAAAGGAAGTAGAAATCCTCTTTTCTGAGAATGAGTAGAATTACAGAAAAAAAATTGCAAAGAGAAGAGAAGAGAAGAGAAGAGAAGAGAAGAGAAGAGAAGAGAAGAGAAGAGAAGAGAAGGAAGAGACTCTGACTTGGGAAATGGGAAAAATGCCTAGGATTGAAAAGAAATTCAGGAATTGGGTTTGGAAGTCTGAGTGCGGGTCTCTAGGGCGAGATAGAAGATGCAGGCGCCTTTTCCTTCGGGTTGGAGAGGAGACAGTGCTCAATTACTGACCTTCCTCTCTCTGGTCACATGACTTGTGCTGGTATAAAAGCTTTCTAGCAGCCAGGTTCCTTACAATATTTTCCTGTGTGAAATGGGCGGTAGCAGTGGCTGAAGCTCTGTTTCTCCTTCTCAGAAGCTTTCAGACTTTCTTTTCCAAGAAGCCATCTATCCGGAACGAAGACAAGGCAAGGCAGCTAGCTTAGTGCTTGAGCTCTGGGAAGTGATGGTAGGATCAGAATTGGGAGGAGACGGTATTGAGCTGGAGGAAATCTGTCAGAATTGAATATAAGGAGACGGGAGCCAGTGTGGGGGCAAGGAAACGAGGCCTGGGACATCAAGCCTGGAAGAGGATGGAGGGGCCAGACTGTGTGGGTGATGAGGGTCATAACCAAAGTGGAAATTGAATTACCCCATTAAGAAGAGTTCCATTTACAGTCAAAACTCCAGGCTCAGGAGCCAGTGACTGCCTGCGGGTTTTCCTGAATATTCTCTAACTTTCTGGGGGACAAGTCCCCCAAAATCGTGCTGGCTCACTGTTCCTCCTACTGCCTCCACCCCCACACTTAACTAGCTTCCTTTTTTAGTACAGTCCCAGAGTCTGGTATTGGACAGGAGAGGAAACAGTGGAGGAGAATCTGTGTTCTGCAAAAGGAGAGAAAAACGAGGTAGGCAGATGGGTTGGGGGCTGGGCACCTGCTTCCTTGGTGTGTTGGGGGGTTGTGTGGCGAGCCAGCACTGGGTGGGGGCCTGGTTCTCACAGCATTCTCTGTGTGAGAAGGCTTGCCTTTTCTCTCTGAAGATCTCTGACTGAGGAAGGGACTTAAGGAAAGTTGGAAACTGATATCAGTAACTTCCTGTATCTGTGAGGAGAGCAAGAGAAAGGCTGGGAAACCAGAGGGGAATTCCCTTGGGAAGCCAAGGGTTGGTCTCCTCCAGAGACACATGATGGCAAACGTAATAACTCATAGTTAATATCCCGCCCCAGGCAAAGTCAATAATTGCTCTGGGCAGTTCTAGCAGGTGTTGTGAGCAAGCAGTGGTGGCAGCAGAAAGCCTGGGCCTGGGAAGGGGAGCTGCCAGAGAGGATGTCCTCATCCTGAACCGGAGGCAGGTCTGCAGGCTGTGAGTGGGGACTCCTGACCCTGCCCTTTCTCATTCTCTTCCAGAATAGTCATGCCAGACTTGAAGAGCTCCTTGATTCTCTCGGCCTACATCATTATCTTCCTCACTGGTCTCCCTGCAAACCTCCTGGCCCTGCGGGCCTTCGTGGGCCGGGTCCGCCAGCCCCACCCTGCACCTGTCCACATCCTCCTGCTCAGCCTGACACTGGCGGACCTTCTTCTGCTGCTGCTGCTGCCCTTCAAGATCATTGAGGCTGCATCTAACTTCCGCTGGTATCTGCCTGAGATTGTCTGTGCCCTCACAGGATTTGGCTTCTACAGCAGCATCTACTGCAGCACGTGGCTCCTGGCAGGCATCAGCATCGAGCGCTACCTGGGAGTGGCTTTCCCCGTGCAGTACAAGCTGTCCCGCCGGCCTATATATGGGGTGATTGCTGCTCTGGTTGCTTGGATCATGTCCTTTGGTCACTGCACCATCGTGATCATCGTTCAGTACTTGAAACCGGCCAAGAATGACACAAATACAAGTGAAATTACCTGCTATGAGAACTTCACTGAAAAGCAGCTGGAGGTGGTGATTCCTGTGCGTCTGGAGCTGTGCCTGGTCCTCTTCTTCATCCCCATGGGGGTCACTATCTTCTGCTACTGGCGTTTTGTGTGGATCATGCTCACCCAGCCCCATGTTGGGGTCCAGAGGCGGCGCCGAGCTGTGGGGCTGGCTGTCGTGACACTCCTCAATTTCTTGGTGTGCTTCGGACCTTATAACGTATCCCACCTGGTGGGGTTTTACACAAAGAAAAGCCCCACATGGCGAGCAGAAGCTGTGGTATTCAGTTCCCTCAACGCCAGTCTGGACCCCCTGCTTTTCTATTTCTCTTCTTCAGATGTGCGCAGAGCCGTTGGAAAAGGGCTTCAGATGCTGCGACATCAGGGCTCCTCTCTGTTGGGACGCAGAGGCAGAGAGATGACAGAGATGACAAATGGGGACAGGGGTGTGAGTCAAGCAGAAGGAGTACCGAGTTCTGACTTCACCACAGACTAGGGCTGTCCCTGGACCTTCAGAGGTGCTGGGGGCTAAGTATGGGTTGAGTGGGCTGGGAGAGGGAGAAGATGAGGGTTCTAGATTCAGGAATCCTTAGACCAATCCGTTACTGAGACAGTAGGAATCTCTCTCACCTGCTGGATATTCCTTCCTGATTGAATTTTCCTTCCCAACAGAACACAGCTCCCTGACCAAAGAAGAAATGGTTAGGCATAGAAGCACGATCAGGCCGTGCTCTGGAAGCAAGACGGCTAATACGAATTCAATCCTTGTGAGGTGGTTGGTAGCTGGGGATGATCAGACTGAAGCAGGGACTCCTAAAGCTATCTTGCTATAAGCTTTGACACCACACCTAGACACTGGCCTAGCTGTTGATGCTAGAAAGAAGCCAACGGGAAAGAGATGGAAGAGAAATACTAAATGAGGTCAAATGAGACTCAGGAAAGTTCTGACCCAAGGGAACTTGGAGGAGGGGCTGAGGGCTTGGTTGGGTCTCTAATGCTTTAGATTTCTAATGTATTGATCAGACCTGATGCTTTGTAACTATGCTCCACCCTTCTTCATGTGTGTATCTTGTCTCCCCCATTAAACTGGGAACTTCTTGAGGTCTGGGTCTTGTCTTCTCCCTCCATGGCACCCCACACAGGTCAGGATACAGCTTGGCACCCATCAGACAGAGCTCAAGACTGACTAGCACAGGAATAGACAGCCTGGTCTGGCAGATTGAAAATCCTATATAATAAAAGGCTAATATGCAAATAGACCGAACAACAAGTTGCTATGAGGTGCGCTGACCACCAGGGACTGCGTGCGGAACATGGTGGGTGTTGGCCGTGGTGGGATGGTTGAGCAGGTGAGCAGGGGCACCAGATCAAGGTGGGACACCTGTTGCTGTCATTGGGGCGAGCCTCTGGTGGTTGCTGAAAATTCTTTGCTCCCGTGCACAGTCCCACCCAGTGCTCATACCTGCTGCCAGCTCCTGGCACTGGCTGGGATCACCCAGTGCCATCAGCAGGTGTGAGCAGTGCCTGCCAACCCTGATCACCCCTCAGGGCTTCTCCACCTTCCCCTGCTCCTGAGGGGGGATCAGGACAGCAGCCGCTGCTTGCACCGGCTGCTGGTGCCATGGCCCCAATCACTCTGTGCTGTCAGTGCATGGGAGAGGAGGCAGGAGCGGGGCTGCCAGCAGCAGACAGAGGATCTGGGTTGTGGGGGGAGGGGCCGAGACCCGCCCCTGTTCCCACCTCAGCCTTGCGGCCCACGGTTCCTTTTAAGGTGCATGAATTCGTGAACTGGGCCACTAGTAAAGATTATAAAACTCTGAAGTGAGTGTCCAAAGTTTTTGTAACATTTCTGCAAGCAGAGGGAGGGCAAAAATGGGATGAAGACCCAGACTCAGCAGCAAAGGGGGAAGGTAATGAGTCTGAAACCACAGAAACATTTTGTTGTTGTTGTTGTTGTTAATGCTCACCCAAGGCTATTTTTCCATTGCTTTTCAGAGAGTAAAAGGGGGTGGGGAGAGAGAGAGAGAGAGAGAGAGAGAGAGAGAGAGAGAGAGAGAGAGAAATTGATTGGTTGCTTCCCACATACGCCCCAAACAGGGGCAGGGAGCAAACCTGCAACTGAAGTACGTGCCCTTGACCAGGAATCAACAACCCCATGACCCTTCAGTGCACGAGCCGACGCTCCAACCACATGGGCCACAGCCACAGGAACATTTTAAGGTAAAGATGTAATGAAAGTGGGTTAAGTGAGGGGACTGACATAATCCTGTTTAGATTGATGAATAGAGACTGGATTTAGAAAGGGAATGTGGGCTGAGTCCTGATTCAAAGTTATCAGCGTCCACAGGGGCTTAAAACATCCTACTCTCCTGCTTAGAGACCTGTAGGGTTTCCTTATCATCAAAAGTTTTCCTCTCAGGAACTCATATAATACCATTACCTGCTTTGTATCCTCTCCCCCTTCCCAATTCCATCTACCTAACTCATTTCTCTACAATAAGGACCCCTAAACCATTCTGTCTAGGTAACTGATCCTCCAGACCCTAGCCTAGTGGTTTGCAACAGAGGCTATACGTCAGAATTACATGTAGAGATATATAAATAACACAAGTAAAATCTACTGACTCAGAATCTTGGGGGGAAGGTTGTGGGGAGAGGCAACAGGCGAGCTTTAAAAAGCTCCCCAGGTGATGATGATAGACAGTTCAGTCGGGAATCACTGGCCTAGCTTGGGGGCCCAATATGTCAAAAAAAATTATTCTTGGGACCTTTCCTGCTTATAAGTCCCCCTTACCTCAACCCCATGCACCCCCATCTGCTGATCATTTCTTATAAAACCCCATATTTACTTTCTTCAAAAAAACTTCCCTTATTACCTCCATCTAATTGAGAGCTCATTTTCTCTCTTTTCCTTCCTCAAAACAACACTGGACTGGTGTCATAAGAGCCCTGACTTCAGGGTTGGTTCTGCTTACTAGCTGCTTGACCTTGAGCAAGTCACACCTCCAGCCTCCATTTCCAAATCATAATGATGAAGGCAATGTATGCCTCCCAGGGTCATTCTGAGGATTTAAATGAGACTGCATATATAAAACTGCTGGGAAATTATAGAGTATTAGCTGTAACTCTAATATAGCAACTGAAGCACAGATAAAAATTTAAACTCAAGTAGAAATATAAAATGATGAAAACAATATTTTAGCCAACTATGTAGGACTAGAGGCCCAGTGTACAAAAATTTGTGCACTGGCGGGGGAGGTTGGTGAGGAGGGGGTGTCCCTCAGCCCCACTTGTGCCCTCTCACAGTTTGGGACCCCTCGAGAGATAACCACCTGCTGGCTTAGGCCCGCTCCCTCGGTGGCAGATGGCAGGCCCGATCCCTCGGTGCCTGCCCCGCCTCCCCGGTCACGCACATGGCAGGGCCGATCCCGGGGTTGGGGCGCCGCCCCAGGTCGGGTCCCACACAGGACGCCCTGGGCGGGTCACACACGAGATGCCTGGATGGAGGCCAGGCAGGCTGGCCGATCGCTGCTGCACTGCCCCGGGTCGGGTCGCACACGGACGCCCACCGCCCCGGGTCGCAGATAGCAGGCCCAGATGGCGGCAGGGCAGGTTGGATGACGCTGTCTCGCCCTGCCTGCAGTATGCAAATTAGCCTCCATCTTTGTTGGCAGTTAATTTTCATATCGGGCTGATTAGCCAATGGGAGGAGTAGCAAAGTTACGGTCAATTACCATGTTTGTCTATTATTAGAAAAGACTAGAGGCCCAGTGCACAAAAATTTGTGCACTCGGGGGAGAGAGGGGGTCCCTCAGCCCGGCCTGTGCCCTCTTGCAGTCTGGGACCCCTCAGGAGATAACGACTTGCTAGCTTAGGCCTGCTCCCGGGTGGCAGAGGGCAGGCCCAATCCCTAGGTGCAGCCCCTGGTCGGGCTCAGAGCAGGGCCGATTGGGGAGTTGGGGCACTGCCCCCTGTCATGCACAGAGCAGGGCGGATCGGGAGGTTGCAATGCCACCCCTAGTCATGCTCAGGGTAGGGCCGATTGGGGGGTTGGGGCACCGCCCCCTGTCACACTCAAGGCAGGGTCGATGGGGAGGTTGCGGCACCCCCTGTCATGCACAGAGCAGGGACCATCAGGGGGGTTGGGGCTCCGTACCCTGTCACACACAGAGCAGGGCCCATCAGGGGTTTGGGGAGCTCCCCCCTGCCACGCACAGAGCAGGGTCAATCAGGGGTTTTGGGAGCTCCCCCCTGTCATGCACAAAGCAGGGCCGATCAGGGGGTTGAGGAGCTGCCCCCTGTCACACACAGAGCAGGGCCAATCAGGGGGTTGAGGAGCTCCCCCCTGTCACGCACAGAGTAGGGCCAATAGGGGAGTTGGGGCACCGCCCCCTGTTACATACAGAGCAGGGCCCGTGGGGGGGGGGAAGTTGGGGCACCACACCCTGTCACACACAGAGCAGGGCTGATCAGGGGGTTGGGGTGCCGC
>NW_005871292.1:1565604-1576439 GCF_000147115.1 Myotis lucifugus | reverse complement strand
GAATCCTAAAGCATTTTATGGTGCTTGTGCCTGCCATCTCCATTGCCAAAAGTGATGGGTCCATCGGGGGATATGTGGCACTCACACCGCCTAACGATAAAGTATGAGCGTAATCAGCGTTCTGGGTATACCAACCCCTTTCATGCCATATCCTGGTAGAATAAAGGGGGTTGGGGAGCAAGCCGCTTGAATGCTCTTGGACGCGGCCAATTTGGGGGTTTAGGTTCTCTTACCGCCCAATATAAATTAAGGGATAAACAGGCGGGAGGGGGGGCGCCAACTTCCCGTTGAGGCCAGGCCTATAGAGAGAGCATAGTTTTGCCCCCTTTCCCTGGGGCCAGGGCCCAAGGTGGGGGGGGGGGGGGGTTGGGGCCCCGCCCCCTGTCACACACAGAGCCACAGGGCAATCAGGGGGTTTGGGTGCTGCCCCCTGTCACGCTGATCCCGGTGCCGGGAGGCCTCGCGGCTCTGCTGATCCTGCCCGACAGGGTCACAGATCCGGGTCCCAGACCACAGACAGCCTTGCCTGCTGCCGCCTGCCTTCAGTATGCAAATTAGCCGCCATCTTGTTGCTTCAGGGTGGGGGTCCCCACTGGGGTGCCTGGCCAGTCTGGGTGAGGGGCTGAGGGCCGTTTTCAGGCTGGCGGGTGACTGGAGCTCCAAACCTCTCCTTTTTTTCTTTTTTTTTTTATTCTGGCATTTATTTACCTTCTATGGCTGTCACTGGAGCTGAGAGCCGGCTTTCTCTCTGAGGCTCGGCTGAAAGCAGGTTTCTGGCCTTTGTTTTCTGTATTCGAAACAGTGTTGCGACTCCAGCTCTGAGATCCCGGCTGACTGACAGGTTTCTGGAGTTTTGTTTATCTTCTATAAATGTTACAATGTTTCCAACTGAAGCTCAGAGGCCGGCAAGGCAGGCGGGGAACGTTGGAGTTGGAGTCCTCTGTCACTGAAGGAAGCAAGCCTCATGTTCGCTTCCAGCTGCCTGGCTGCCGGCCGCCATCTTGGCTGACAGTTAATTTGCATATACTCACTGATTAGCCAATGAAAAGGGTAGCGGTCGTACGCTAATTACCATGTTTCTCTTTTATTAGTGTAGATAGTTGGATAGTAATATGTGAGGGGAAAAATCTGGGATTTTCAGATGTATTACACCTCCCAAAAAAGCTAATTTGATTTGGGGTAGTATGAAAACGGCATCTAAACAAGGTGATTATCTCACTCCACTGAGATCTATTCAGTAACATGTTCAGTACTGAAAAACACATTTTATAAAGGACATTAACTCAAGGAATCAAAGGATAATAACTTGGTTATCAGAAAAATCCAAAAATATTTTGGAGACTTAAAACCTAATAAAAAATAAAATAACAGCAACACATTAAATGCCAGACACTGTTCTAGAGAAAGAGCCCAAGAAGATGAAGGAAACTTTCCAAGATCAATAGGTGAGAGGGAATTTGAATCCAGGTTTTTCTGACACCAAAATGCCTGCTTTCTTCACTGACACATGAGAGCAAGTAAGAATGTTGGACATGTGGCTTGAACCAGATAAGTTCCACTGTATGGGAGATGCATTCCTATGCAGCCCACAAGGACGAACAAGGGATATGGGCAAAAGAGGCAGGGAGTTACATCTTAGAGAGTCAGGGATGTTTAAAATGGAATTGATGTCCTAGCCCAGCGGTTCTCAACCTGTGGGTCGCGACCCCTTTGGGGGTCGAATGACCCTTTCACAGGGATCACCTAAGACCATTGGAAAACACATATATAATTACATATTGTTTTTGTGATTAATCACCGTGCTTTAATTATGTTCAATTTGTAACAATGAAATTGGGGGTCACCACAACATGAGGAACTGTATTAAAGGGTTTCGGCATTAGGAAGGTTGAGAACCACTGCCCTAGCTGGTTTGGCTCACTGGTTGGAGTATCAGCCCATGGACTGAAGGCTCCCAGATTTTATTCCGGTCAAGGGCACATACCGGTTGGGGCGCATGCAGGAGGCAACCAATCCATGTGTCTCTTTCACATCAATGTTTCTCTCTCTGTGTCTCTCCCCCTCCCTTGCATTCTGTCTAAAAATCAATGGAGAAAATATCCTCAGGTGAGAATTAATTAAACAAAGTAAAATGGAATTGACTCATTCAATAAGTAACCACTCCCCAGTCTCCAGGAATGTGAAAGTAGAACATAGAAAACACCCGTTTTAGGATGTTGAGGAAACTCACACATCTGATAAGAACTGAACTAGTACTACCAAACCCTTCCAACTTGAGATTTCCCAGAGTTTTAGGGACATAGCTGCTCCTGCTGATCAGGAAAGTGCAAGAAAATTTCTGGACCTGGTCTGAGATTTTAAGGGTGAAACTAGCAACTCACTAACAAGTATTTGATCTTCATTAAGTCACTTGATATATATTTTTATATCTAATCTAATAAAAGAGAACATGCAAATTGACCATACCTTCGCTACTCCCAAAGCCACGCCCACCAGCCAATCAGAGCGACTGTATGCAAACTAACCCAACCAAGATGGTGGCGGGAAGCCACGGAGCTGGAGCCAGCAGGAGGCTTGTTTCCCCCTGCAATGGAGGAAGCCAAGCTTCCCACCTGCCCTGGCCAGCTGTGGCCTCTGCTCAAGGCAACACAGTTTCAATTATAGAAGATAAATAAATTCCAGATACCTGCTTCCAGCCAGCCTCCACTGGGAGTTTGGGAGGCTGGGGGCCGAGGCCAGCCTGCAAACAGTCATCAGCCCCTCACCCAGACTGGCCAGGCACCCCAGCAGAACCCCCCACCCTGAAGGGGCTGTAGCCATCCTGCAAACAGCCATCAGCCCCTCACCCAGGCTGGCCACACCCTCAAGGGATGAGGGTCCCCCTGGGGGGGCTTGACTAGCATGAAAACAGCTCTCAGCCCCTCACCCAGGCTGACCAGGCACCCCAGCAGGGACCCCCACCCTGAAGGGGATGTGGCCAGCCTGCAAACAGCCATCAGCCACTCACCCATGCTGGCCAGGTACCCCAGCAGGACCCCCCTCCCTGAAGGGGGTGTGGCCAACCTGAAAACGGCCCTCAGGCCCTCACCCAGGCTGGCCAGGCACCCCAGCGGGACCCCCACATGATCTGGGACACCCTTCAGAGCAAATCAGCCAGCCCCACCCATGCACTAGGCATATAATAAAAGGGTAATATGCAAATTGACCCTAACAGCAGAACTCTGGGAATGACTGGTCACTATGACACACACTGACCACCAGGGGGCAGACGTTCAGTGCAGGAGCTGCCCCCTGGTGGTCAGTGCACTCCCACAGGGGGAGCTCTGCTCAGCCACAAGCCAGGCTGACGGCTGCCAGCACAGCTGTGATGGCGGGAGCCTCTCCTGCCTCCTCAGCAGCGCTAAGAATGTCCGACTGCAGCTTAGGCCTGCTCCCCGCTGGCAAGTGGACATCCCCCGAGGGCTCCTGGGCTGCCAGAGGGATATCTGACTGCCATCTTAGGCCCGATCCCCTGGGGAGAGGGCCTAAACCAGCAGGTGGACATCCCCCGAGGGGTCCCAGACTGCGAGAGGGCACAGGCCAGGCTGAGGGACTCCCCCAAGTGCACAAATTTTTGTGCACCGGGACTCTAGTATAATATATAATAGACCAGGTAAAGCCAATGGGAAATTATATATATATATGTAGAGAGAGAGAGAGAGAGAGAGAGAGAGAGAGAGAGAGAGATATCTTCATCAGATATCTATTTAATTATATAAATATATATAATTTCCCACTTATTCACTGGGAAATTAGTAATTCAATTGTTCGACAAATATGAATTAATTACCTACTATAAGCTGTGTTATACAGAAGCTTGGGAGGCAGAGTGTGTGACAAACAAGCTATCTAGTCTTGGGGCTTCCATTGTAGTGGAAAAAACTAGTTAATAAAAAAAGTAAACAAATGGACCACCAGGGTAATTTCAGAATGTGGCAAATGGTTTTTACAAACAGATACAGGATACAGGAGAAGTATAAGGAGGGATTTGAGAGGATTTAGAAGATTCTCTTGAGTCAATGATGGTCAGCTGAGACCTGAATAAGGAGAAGTTGCCCATTGGAAGGGCATTCTAGAAACAGGAACTGCTGGTGCAAAGGCCCTGAGGAGGGGGAAACCTTAGCATCTCAAGGCCAGGGGGGGGCGCCTAGAGTAGTGTTTTGCAAATGTAAGCATGTATTTGAATCACGTGGAGCGTTTGCTGAAGCATGACTTAATCTTCCCTCCCCACAGGTTCAGAATCCATAGGTTTGGGATGGGACCCAAAAGTTTGTATTTCTAACCATCCCAGGTAATACTGCTGCTGGTGGTTCAGAGACCACACTTTGAGAACCACTGGGCCAGAATATTGTGAACTCGGGAGAGTGAGCGATGGAAGATGATGTTAAGGAGGTCAGCAGAAACCAGACCATGCCAAGTTTTTTAGGCCACAGATAGGAGTTTGAATTTATTCTAAGAAGTTTTGAAGTCATTAGAGTAAGAGAGTGGAATGATATGTTTCCATTTTAAGGTGATCATTCTGGTGTCTGTGCCTACCATGGAAGGAAGATGGTTGTTAGGTGAAGGAGATAATGTGCATGACAGAGTTAAGAAACCATAAAGTGCTATAGCGAACATGCAGGGTTTTCATCAGGCTGGTAGCTCTGTCAAAGTGGAGCTGCTTCCTCTTTCATTAGAATACAAGTTTTGCATCTACCTAATAAAGAGATGTCCCCAGTGGTGTGCTAGAAAATGTTTCACAGCCAGTTCTTGAGATGGAAGGGAGTAAGGAGTAGGGGGTTAAGAAAGGCCCTGAGTTGTTGCACTTGCCAATTTCTATGGCAGACACATTCCATCAGGGCCAATTTTTACCTGCATGAAGACACTGAATATGGGTTTGACAAGAAATGCTAATAATCAGCTCTTGCAAGCCAACTCAAGCCCATCACTAGATATACTCCCAGCACATATGCTCAACTGGCAGACAGATCACATCCTACTTGGGAAAACTTTCTCTCTGCCTGGCGACATTTAGTACAAGGCTCTGGCACAATAAACACTAGCTACATGTGGCTGCTGGGCCTGATCCAAGAGAATCCGGGTGGCTGGTTAGATTGCCAGACTCCTCTGAACCCCCTGCAGATGACATATGGGTAAACAGAAATATTAGTGTCTGGTTAATGAATAACACAGACAGCAGCCATAGAGCCACTGCTAGGAAACGGGGGTGGAGGGATCTGGCTCAACCTGACCTAGGAAAGGGGAACCTGCATTAACTATCTCACTTCCTCTTTCTGTTGTGCCCCTTCCTCAGAAATTCTCATCTGACCACACAGTCAGAGTTCATGTGTAGTGTGGTTTTGTGGTGATCACTATGGTGAGAAGGCAGGGGTGGGCTAGGCTGGAGAGAGTCTGAAGGAAGACACAGCCAAGATTCCAAATCCGCTCCCTTAAACCTTCCTGTCCCTTAGCTCCAGGTTTCTGATCTCTCTCTCTCTCTCTCTCTCTCTCTCTCTCTCTCTCTCTCCAGCTTTCTCTACTTCCTGTGGTTAGACACTTAGACCCCATTTTTTTTCTCTTCTTTATTTTTCTCTAGTCACAGGAAATGAGGACATTTCTCATCTACCAATTGCACATTCAACCAGGAAATTGGGCCAAAGATCTCTAAGCTCTCAGAAGCAGTAGTCCAGTAACCTACCTGGCAAAGTTTCAAATGTTCTTAAAAGGTAGACGAGAATTTAGCTTTCCCCAATACATAAACACATGCCCCCTCCCACTCTGTATCTTTCTAATATACTTACATTATAGTTGTGTTGGATATTTACATTATTGTGACTATATAAATAGGGGGTTTCTATAGTAAACTATAATTACTTTTTCTACCCTGTACAACTTTACCCCCACCACCCGGAATTAATAATTGCCTTAGTTTTTATTTACTTAGTTTTCTATATATTTATCACTAATTCCTCCCCAAACTCTTTGCCAGTTATCTTTTTTCCTCTCAAGACCTTCAGAGGTATTAGTAGGATATGGATTTCATCTTCCTAAAGAAATCTCTCGCCTTAACCGGTTTGGCTCAGTGGATAGAGCGTTGGCCTGGGGACTAAAGGGTCCCAGGTTTGATTCCAGTCAAGAGCATGTACCTTGGTTGTGGGCACATTCCCAGTGGGGGGGTGTTCAGGAGGCAGCTGATCGATGTTTCTCTCTCATCTGATGTTTCCAACTCTCTATCCCTCTACCTTCCTCTCTGTAAAAAATCAATAAAATATATATATTTTAAAATCACTAAAAAAAAAATCTCTCCCAGGACCTTCTGACCTGCTTCTGGCCTGGTGGTAGTATATGCCAGGTATACAGCTGGCCCCTGGACACTAGTGGGAGGCCTTTTGCTTCTCTGTTCTCATTTCTCTTCCTTGGTTTATGTCCTCTACCAGCTTCTTTAGAAAGCATTTCAAGACTGTGAATGTCAGAAAATGTCTTTATTCTGCCTTCATGTTTAATTCATATTGGGCTATGTATGGAATTCTAGATTGGAAATCATTTTTCTTCAGAATTTTCAAGGCATTGCCTTCTAGCTTCCAGTCTTGCTGAAAGTTTCCAATATATTCTGATTTTTGATTTCTTATATGAGGCCTATATTTTTCTCATTGAAAGCTCAAAGTGTCCTTACCTTTCTTGCAAGTATTCTAAAATTATCCATTGTGTTAGGCACTCAATGGACTCGTAATCTGCAGATTAATTAATATCCTTCAATTTGGAGAAATTCTCTTAAAATATTTTGTAATTATTTTCTTTCCATCGTTTTCTCTTCTCTATTTCCAGAACTCTTATTATTTGGGGGATATTGAACCTCCTAAACTGGCCTACTAATCTCCCTTCTCTCCCATTTTCTATCTCTCAATCTTTTTGCTCTGCTTTCTGTGAGATTTCCTCAAGCTTATATTCCAGCTCTTCTATTTATTTTTTCCTTTTTGCTTATCACTCTTCATTTTTAAGCACTTTCTTTTATTATTGATCTTGTCTTATGGTTGTAATATCCGTTTGGATCTCTCTTTGAAGAATGTTCATCTTCCTGCTCTGAGTTGTCTTTTTTGGTTTCCATCTTCTATGATACAAGTTGTCATCAGATATCTGATATTCCTTGACATCTGCTTATCTTGACAAAAAGAAAGGAAACTAATCTTTTATATATATGTGCAGGGTTTTCTTTAAAGACAGAAAAGAAAAAGAAAAGGAACGGAAATATGGAAAATCTCAATAACTATTGAATCATGGTAATGGATGAATTGGGTTCTATTGTACTATTCCCTCTACTTTTGATGTTGTTTGAAAATATCTACACTAATAAGGGATGAGGATCGAAGATGGCGGCATAGGTAAACACCGGAGACTGCCGCCGTGGACAACCACTTCAAAAATACAACTAAAAGTCGGAGCGGACATCAACCAGAACCACGGGAAGGCTGGCTGAGGAGAGTCTCTTCAACTAGAAGCAAAAACAACAGCATTCCGATGCTCAGCGGAGGCACAGTGTGGAAAATTTAAAGGTACGGCGGTGCGGTGGTGAGGGTGCACGCGCAAAGCGGGCTGGCGGCTGAGGGTGCGATTGTCGTTTTCAATCAGGAGCGAGTCTCAGACTCTGGGCTACAGATCCGGGCGAGTCTCTAGGGACCCAGACTCAAACGGGAGAAGCGGGACTGTCTGGCTACGGCCCCTCCGAGGTTTGCAGCGATTGCTGGGACAGAGAGGCAGAGCCCCTGGGGACGGACTGAGAGCGGCCATAGCTGCTCCCTCCCCCCGCCCTGTTGAGCCCGCCCTGCCCAAACCCTGCGCACAGCCATTTGCCGATCGCCTCAGGCAAGGGCTGGACTAGCGCCTCCCCAGAGGACTGAAGTTTTCCCACAGCTGATTTCCACAGCCAGTCGGCCTGGTGGTCAAATCCCTCTAGTGTTAACTACAACAATTAAGGCTTGGCTAGAACAAGACTGCGCACAGAGACCACAAGGGGGTGCACCAAGAAAGCATAAAAGATGCGGAGACAAAAAAACATGACAGAAATGGAGGATATGGAGCTAAGAATCGCAATTTTGAGGGCTTGCCATAAATTTGTGCAGAGCCTCACGAAAACTAATGAGACCCTCGATGCTACGATAAAGAAATTAGAAAGTAAGCATACACGGACTGAAATAAAGAATATTATACCCAATAGCAGACCAGAGGAGCACAAGAATCAAACCAAAGATTCAACAAAAAACACCCAATTGGAAAAGCAAAATGAAAAAAGAATCCGAAAGTGTGAAGATAGTGTAAGGAGCCTCTGGGACAGCTTTAAGCGGACTAATATCAGAGTCATTGGAGTGCCAGAAGATGAGAGACAGCAAGATATTGAAAACCTATTTCAAGAAATAATGGCAGAAAACTTCCCCCACCTGGAGAAAGAAATGGACTTACAGGTCCAAGAAGCGCAGAGAACCCCAAACAAAAGGAATCCAAAGAGGACCACACCAAGACACATCATCATTAAAATGCCAAGAGCAAAAGACAAAGAGAAAATCTTAAAAGCAGCAAGAGAAAGAGGCTCAATTACCTACAAGGGAATACCCATACGACTGTCAGCTGATTTCTCAACAGAAACTTTGCAGGCCAGAAGGGAATGGCAAGAAATATTCAAAGTGCTGAATACCAAGAACCTACAACCAAGATTACTTTATCCAGCAAAGCTATCATTCAGAATTGAAGGTCAGATAAAGAGCTTCACAGATAAGGAAAAACTAAAGGAGTTCATCACCGCCAAACCAGTATTATATGAAATGCTGAAAGGTATCCTTTAAGAAGAGGAAGAAGAAGAAAAAGGTAAAGATACAAATTATGAACAACAAATATGCATCTATCAACAAATGAATCTAAGAATCAAGTGAATAAATAACCTGATGTGCAGAATGAACTGGTGACTATAATGAATCAGGGACATAGAAAGGGAATGGACTGACTATTCTTGGGGGAAAAGGGGTGTGGGAGATGCGGGAAGTGACTGGACAAAAATCATGCACCTATGGATGAACTCAGTGGGTGGGGAGTGAGGGTGGAGGGTGGGGTGGGAGCTGGAAGGAGGGGAGTTATGGGGGGAAAAAAGAGGAACAAATGTAATAATCTGAACAATAAAGATTTAAAAAAAAACTCAAAAAAAAAGAAAATATCTACACTAATAAAAGGCAAAGATGCTAATTGACCGTACCTTTACTACACCCATCAGCCAATCAGAAGAGTATGCAAATTAACCCAACAAAGATGACCATTAAATTTGCATACTGCAGGCGGGGCAGGGCAGCTCCATCCGCCACCCGCCCCGCCACCACCCGGGCCTGCTGTGTGCGACCAGGGGTGGCAAGGTGGGGCAACGCCATCCACCGCCTGCCCCACCGTGGGATCAGGCCTGCCGTGGGCGACCCGGGGAGGCGGGCAGGCACTGCGGGATAGGGCCTGCCATCTGCCACCTGGGGAGTGGGCCTAAGCCAGCAGGTGGTTATCTCCCAAGTGTTCCCAGACTGTGAGAGGGCACAGGCCAGGCTGAGGGAGACACCCCCCACCACCACCAGTGCACAAATTTTTGTGTACCGGGCCTCTAGTTCACAATAAAAATGTGGTTGATGGAGGATTCAATTCCTTAAGGGTTGTGGAACTGAGGGTCTCGGTTTCTCACTGGCTGTGGGCTGGAGGCCTCCCTCAGTTCCTTACCATGTAGGCTTTCCCTAGGACAGCTGGCTTCCACCAGAACAAGAAAACAAGAGAGGACAAGATGAAGGCAGTCTTTTTATAAACCTAATCTTCAAAGTGATGATTTGTTTTTGCTCAGCTCATTCTCAAAGGGAGAGTGAATACAAGGAGGTGGGATTGCTGGGGTCATCTTGCAGGCTGCCCTCCATTGGTACTAAATAATGAATGAAAGCTGTGAACACATGGATTAGGCTTCACTGAAGGGTGATTCAGCAGGGCCATTTAGTTGGGGGAAACTCCAATGTCAATACTTAGGGATTTTCTTCTTGGGCTGACCAAATTTCCCAGAAAAAAAATTTCTGTTCTCCTGTAGGGTGAAAGTTGGACTGCCATGCCTGGCCTTCGTGGCCCAGTGGTTGAGGATCAGCCTATTAACCAAGAAGTCACTGTTTGATTCCCAGTCAGGGCACATGCCCGGTTTTCAGGCTCGGTCTCCAGTGTAGAGCATGCAGGAGGCAGTCAATAGATGGTTCTCTCTAATCATTGATGTTTCTATCTCCGTCTCCCTTCTTCTCTGAAATCAATAAAAACATATTTTTAAAAAAAGAAATTTGGACTTCCAGAAATTTAGAAGCCAAATGGAAAAGAGAGCTGGGATGGGGGTTGGGGTGTCTCAAGATCTAACATTCCTTTAATCTCTTATTTATATTACTAGAGGCCCGGTGCATGAAATTCATGCACAGGGGGGGTCCCCTCACCCCAGCATGCACCCTCTCTAATCCGGGACCCCTCAGGGGATGTCTGACTGCCGGTTTAGGCCTGATCCTGGGGATCAAGCCTAAACCGGCAGTCAGACATCCCTATCACAATCCTGGACCACTGACTCCTAATCGCTCACCTGCCTGCCTGCCTGGTAGCCCCTAACTGACCCCCCCCCGCCAACCTGGTCACCCCTAACTGCCCCCTGCTGCGGGCCAGGTCATCCCTAACTGCCTTCCTACCCCCTGGTAGCCCCCAACTGCCCCCCCGCTGGCCTAGTCACCCCTCACTGCCCCCCTTGCCTTCCTAATTGCCCCCACTCGCCCCCCTCCCAGCCTGGT
>NW_005871292.1:1501203-1565366 GCF_000147115.1 Myotis lucifugus | reverse complement strand
GAGGGTTAATTTGCATATTACCTCTGTATTATATAGGATGTTGCTCCCTCTTCCAACTGTGCCTGGTATCTCACATTCCAAAGACCCTGTGTGTTATCCTCTCTAAAGAATAAAACTCCAGTCTTTCCCTGGGGGAGAGCCAGTTGCCTCACATCAGGAAATTGGGGTAGAGATCTGGGGATTCTTTTCAAATAAACTTTCAACCAGTCTTCCTTATGTTAGCTTGCCCTTCACCCTCATTTTCCAGAAGTGCTTATTGCCTCACAAACCTTATGTGCATCCTGCAGAAGAAATTTGGTTGAATCTTGGCTTTTTCCACTACTGGCATAAGATTCAACTTTCATAGGTCTGCCAAGTCAGTTACCAGTTATCATTTGTTCATCTGCTTTTCAACTCCCAAAATGTTGGTGTCATTTCATCCTCTTTTGTTCTTCTTCCTATCCTTATGGGTTTAGTGTCTTTCTACTAGTAAATGATCTCTTTACTGTCATTATAGTGATTTCAGGAAGGAGCCAAAGGAGATGGGTGTATTCTATTCATTAGCCTCAAATATTTCTTTTTTATTATTACTTGTTAATTTATGTGTTTATTGTCTGTCTTCCTCTCTTGAATGTGGCTTCCAAGATAACATGTCTATTTTGTTCACCTGTATATCCCCAGCACCCAGAACAATTCAACAAATGACTGAATCAATTTTCTGGCCAAAGAAACTTGCTACTCACTATCAACATGTTGGTGGCAGATTCAGGTCTCCTGAGTTTCCATCCAGTGCCCTTCCTTCCATAGCATGGGTGGATTTTGCTAACTAAAGATGCCTGACAAGTTATAAAGTGCTTTACGTGTTACAAAGTGGCTTTAGGATCTTATCTCCTTTGATCTTGACAACAACCCATGGGCCAGGTAGAAAAATATTATTAGTGGCCAATTCTTGCCAAGAACTCTCCTGTGCTAGAAGAATCACCAACCTTGTTCCTGACCTTTCATCGCAGGCCACTGCCATTTGTCTTGCCCCTCCCAACACTTCCTCTGCAAATGGGACTTTTAAGTCTTGTCGTTTCTCAAAGAAATAGTCCTCAAGAATCCAAGACCAGCTCTCTCATAAAGAGGAAAATAGATACAGACATGGGTAATACAAGAGCCTTTGAGCAAAGAGAATATCTAAGTTTTGCATGGTTGGAGAAGAAAAGTGGGATTGTCCAAATCAGTATAACAGAGAGAAGAGGTTGGTACTAGAAGGGGGCTTAGATCCTTGAAGGAGAGGGAATAGTCCCAGAACTGAAGCGTAGTCTGTGTATAGTGGAGAGAGAGGCAGGATGAAAATAACCATATACCATAATCAGTAGACTCTTTTTAAAAAAGAAAAGCAATAATCCTACATAATAGAAGCCTAATATGCAAATTGTCCCCTCAAACAGAGTTCCGCTGGGAGTTCCACCGCTCGACCAGTTGCTATGACGTGCACTGACCACCAGGGGGCAGACACTCCAACCTATAGGTTAGCTTGCTGCAGGTGCTGGTGGGCTGGACTGGAAAGTGAGGTGTGAGGTGAGAGCCATCAGGAAGCTCCCAGGGTTTGGCCAGAGCCCCAGGCAGAGGCGGGTGGGGGCAGCGTTCTCAGTGCACAATTTATAATCTTCAGAGCTGCTTCTTTGCATTTGTTAAGTTTCACTAACTACTCCAGGAGAATGGGTAACACCATTACAGGGGGACAGGCCGGGTGGGCCTCTCTGAGGCCAAGGGGCAGCCTCTGGCTCCTGGGGATGCAGCAGAGATGGGGGGCGGGGCTGAGTCAGAGAAACCGAGTCAAAAACTTGAAAAGAAGCCAGAGGCAGCAGGGGGGGAGGGGTGACAGCTGCACAGGGGCCTAGAAAAGCAGCTGGGTGGGGGCAGCCCTAGGAGCCCAGTGCCTCTCCCACGGGACAGGCTCCACGTCCCTCCTTCCTCCCTGTGACCCGTCACCCCAGCTCTCCTCCAAGGCCAGCCTGGGCTTGCCCCACACAGCTTTTGGGGAGCTCCGCCCCATAGGAGAAAGGGAGAGGCTGCAGACAGGAGGTCGCAGGAGGAGGGGGCAGAGCAGGACCCACCAAGTTAGATGGGGAGGAGGGAGGGAGAGACCCCACAGGACTGGGGATAGAGATGGGCGGGGAAGGATGGCTATGCGGAAGCATCGCCCTTGGTTAAAGTAGAAATCCTGACCCCATTTTACAGACCCCAGCAGAGTGTGTGTGTGTGTGTGCGTGTGTGTGTGGCGGGGAGGGGGAGGGGGTGGAGACCAGCGATGTTTGATTCATGGCCTACTTATTTTTATTTTTGTTAATATATTTTTATTGATTTCAGAGAGGAAGGCAGAGGGAGAGATATAAACATCAATGATGAGAGAGAGAGAGACTCTATCTGCTGCCTCCTGCATGCCCCCTACTGGAGATTGAGCCTGCAACCCAGGAATGTGCCCTTGACCAGAATTGAACCCAGGACCCTTCAGTCTGCAGGCCGTGGCTCTATCCACTGAGCCAAACCATCTAGAGCAGGGGTGGGCAAACTTTTTGACTCGAGGGCCACAATGGGTTCTTAAACTGGACCGGAGGGCTGGAACAAAAGCATGGATGGAGTGTTTGTGTGAACTAATATAAATTCAAAGTAAACATCATTACATAAAAGGGTACGGTCTTTTTTTTTTTTTTTAGTTTTATTCATTTCAAACGGGCCGAATCCGGCCCACGGGCCATAGTTTGCCCACGGCTGATCTAGAGCAACCCACCGCCTATTTAAAACCACTGCAGTAGGCTGAGCAGGGGTCTTACCACAATGGTGTTACCTGATAATGAGGGTGTCTCTCCTTATGTTGGGGTAATCGGAACTGCAGCGAAGTAAAGAAACACCCACCGAGCCTGCAAAAGTTTTCCATGCACACAATGCAATTTACTTTGTGTGGCAGCTGAAGAGGGTGAGCAGAGCCTTGGAAGGACATGAGGTCTCCAAGACCAGGGGCTGGAGGGAAAGTGTGTGCCGAGCATTCCGCGCTGTGAGTTACCATCTATATATATAAAAGCCGAATATGCTAAATATCTGACTGAGCGGTCGACCGACTGGTCACTATGACGTGCACTCACCACCAGGGGGCAGACGCTCCAACTGATAGGTTAGCTTGTTGCTGGCGTCCGACCGATCAGGACTGGGCAAGACAGGGCCAGACACACCCTGGAGCCCTCCTGCAGTCCCTCCCCAGCCACCGGCCCTGATCGACCCCAATTGGGACTGGGCGAGATGGCCCTGATCAGCCCCAATCGCCAGTCAGGCGGAGGACCCCACCTGTGTACAAATTTCGTGCACCAGGCCTCTAGTATAATCATAAAGCTAGTTACAAAATACTCTAAACAGCAGGTTCTGTAAAACAATGACATCAAGATCTTAAGATCTAAGATAAGCATGGTCTAAATTCTGCCTGAAGCCCCACCAGTGAAAAGTAAAAGCACTGTACCAGTTAATAATGCGGATTTTTTTCAATAGATGGAGTTACACATATGTTGATATATGTGCGATTTGATATGCATGCTGTTTTGTTGTATTGACAGCAAACTTCAAAACTTCATATGTCAAATTTGCTGAAGGTGTTAACATTACAGATATTTTTACGCTTAAAAATGTCAAATTTTGTGCCAAAAAAAAAAAGAGCATTTGCGGGAAGTTTTAATTCATTACTTTATTTTGAAGAAAAAGTTATCATATACTTCAGGAAGCTTATGGTGAACATGCTCTATTCCAAGATACTTGTGAACGCTCGTTTAAATGCTTTAAAAGTGATGATTTCGATGGGAAAGACGAAGAACGTCCAGGTCAACCAAAAAGTTTGAAGACCAACAATTACAAGCATTATTGGATGAAGATGCGTGTCAAACTCAAAAACAACTTGCAGAAAGATTAAACGTTGCTCAGCAAACAATTTCTGATCATTTACAAGCAATCGGAAAGATTTAAAGGAAGAAAAATGGGTGTCACATCAACTGAACGAAAGACAAATGGAAAACCGAAAAGTCATCAGTAAAATGTTGCTTCAATAGCATGAAAGAACGTCTTTTTTGCATCGAATTCTGACTGGCGATGAAAAGTGGATTTATTTTGAGGATCCCAAATGCACAAAATCATGGGTTGATCCAGGTCAACCATCAACATGGATTGCAAGGCCAAACTGCTTCGGAAAGAAGACAATGCTCTGTGTTTGGTGGGATCAGGAAGGTGTGGTGTATAATGAGCTTCTAAAACCAGGTGAAACCGTTCATTCTGATCACTACAGACAACAAATGATCAATGTGAACCATGCTTTGATTGTGAAATGACCAGAATGTTCCAGAAGACATGGCAAAGTAATTTTGCTTTATGATGATGCACCATCACACACTTCAAAACCAGTTAAAGACACGTTAAAAGATCTTGCCTCGGAAGTATTAACCCACCTGCTGTATTCACCAGACCTTGCTCCTTCAGATTACCACTGTTCTGATCGATGGCACACGCACTTTCTGGGCAGCACTTCAAAACATACGAAGAAGTGGAAAGTTGGGTCTCTGAATGGTTTGCCTCAAAACAAGGAAAGTTCTATTGGATGATATCCGCAAATTACCTGAAAGATGGGGGAAATGTGTAGCTAGCGATGGACATTACTTTGAATAAAGCAATTTTGATGTTTCTCTTGAAATTACCATTTTTTCTTTGATTACAAAATTCGCCATTATTAAACAGTACACCTAGTACGTGGTCCCCTTGAGGAAAACAAGATGTGACCTCAAAAATCACACCAAGTCCCAAGAGCACAGGTCACAAAGATAAAATGCGCCCCCACGTTTTTTTCTTGTTACTTGCTGTCCTCTTGGAATCTGCCTGCCACCTTGTGGGTAAATGAGGTTATTGCCTGCATCCAAACCTAGGAGACCCAGGCACCACAGAGGCTAAGGCTGTTATTCACATGCAGCCAGGAATCTCTCAAAAGCAGAAAAGGGGTCCACCTCCTTAAACTTGCATCAAATAAAGATGAATCTTGATGTGGGAAGAGACTCAAGACATCTTCCTAAGCTACAAAAACAGTTGCAGAAGAGCATAAAAGAAAGCAGTATTGTCTATAATGTTAAAATAAGTATATAATAATCTATAATAATAAAAGCGTAATATGCTAATTAGACCAGATAACCTTCTGGACAAAGCCGGGGCTACAAGGGAAGCCTGGGTCCCAGGTGCCGGAGGGAAGCCGGTGCTGGCAGCCGGGGGAAGGAAGGCCTACTCTTGCACGAATTTCGTGTATCGGGCCTCTAGTAATAATAACAATAATAAAAGCACTAAGTGTCCTGAGATCTTCAACATGCGGGCACAGTGCTAAGCCCTCAGCACACATTCTCTTTTTTTTACTTAAAAAAAATATTTATTGTTGAAAGTATTACTATGTCCCCCCCCCCCCGCCCCAACACACACACATTGACCTCTTCTAGACCGTACCCACCCACCCACCCCAGGCCTTCACCACCCTATTGTCTGTGTTCATGGGTTATGCATACAAGTTCTTTAGTTGATCTCTTGCCACCCTCCCCATTCTTCCCCTCTGAGATTCCACAGTTTGTTCCATGCTTCTATGTCTGGATCTATTCTGTTCATCCATTTATTTTGTTCATTAGATCCCACATATGAGTGAGATCATGTGATAGTTATCTTTCTCTGACTGGCTTATTTTGCTTAGCATAATACTCTTCAGGTACCTCCATGCTGTCTCAAATACTAAGAGATCCTTCTTTTTTTAAATATATTTTCATTGATTTTAGAGAGGAAGGCAGAGAGAGAGAGATATAAACATCAATGATGAGAGAGAATCATTGATTGGCTGCCTCCTGCACGCCCCCCACTGGGGATCAAGCCTGTAACCCAGGCATGTGCCCTTGGCTGGAATCAAACCTGGGACCCCTCAGTCCGCAGGCTGACGCTCTATCCAAATCGGCTAGGGCAAGAGATCCTTCTTTTTTACTGCTGCATAGTATCCCATGGTGTAAATGTACCATAGCCTTTTTATCCACTCATATATTGATGGGCATTTGGGCTGTTTCCAGAACATAGCTATGTAAATTGCACTGCTATGAACATAGGGGTGCATACATTCTTTCTGATTGGTGTTTCAGGTTTCTTAAGATATATTCCTAGAGTGGGATCACTGGGTCAATTGGCAGTTCCATATTTACTTTTTTTGAGGAAATTCCATACTGTTTTCCATAATGACTGCACCAGTCTATATTCCCACCAGCAGTACACTAGGGTTGCCTTTTCTCCACATCCTCACCAGCATTTGTCATTTGTTGATTTGTTGATGATAGCCATTCTGACAGGTGTGAGGTGATACCTCATTGTCCTTTCAATTTGCATCTCTCTGATAATCAGTGACTTTGAGCATTTTTTCATGTCTCTTGAACATCTGAATGTCCGCTTTGGAGAAGTATCTATTTAGGTCCTTTGCCCATTTTTCAATTGCATTGTTTGTCTTCCTTTTGTTAAGTTGTATGAGTTCCTTATATATTTTGGATATTAACTCTTTATCAGATGTATCATTGCCATATATATTCTCCCATACAATGGGCTCCCTTTTCATTTTGTTCATGCTTTCTTTTGCTGTGCAGAAGATTTTTATTTTGATACTAGAAGCCCAGTTAATTCATGCACTGGGGGTGGGGAGGGTGTCCCTCAGCCCAGCCTGCACCCTCTCCAATCTGGGAACCCTCGGGATCGGGCCTAAACCGGCAGTCAGACATCCCTCTCACAATCCAGGACTGCTGGCTCCTAACCACTCACCTGCCTGCCTGATTGACACCTAACTGCTCCCCTGTGGGCCTGATCACCCCCAACTGCCCTCCCCTGCAGGCCTGGTCCCCCCCCCAACTGCCCTCCCCTGCAGGCCTGGTCCCTCCCCCCCCCAACTGCCCTCTCCTATCAGCCATCTTGTGACAACATGGGGGCAGCCATCTTGTGACGATGTGGGGAGTGGCCACCTTGTGGTGGCAGTTTTGTGACAACATGGGGGTGGCCATCTTGTGATGACATGGGGGTGGCCATCTTGTAACAACATGGGGGTGGCTATCTTGTGATGCGAGGGCATGAGGGTCAATTTGCATATTACCTATTTATTATATAGGATAGTCCCATTTGTTTATTTTCTCCTTAGTTTCCTTTGTCCTAGGAGATGTATCTGCAAACATATTGCTATGAGACATGTCTGAGATTTACTGTCATGGCTTCCTCTAGAATTTTTATGATTTCATTACTTACATTTAAGTATTTTATCCATTTTGAGTATATTCTTGTGTATGGTGTCAGTTGGTGGTCTAGTTTCATTTATTTGCATGTACCTGTCCAATTTTCCCAACACCATTTATTGAAGATACTGTCTTAACTCCATTGTATGTTCTTGCCTCATTTGTCAAATATTAATTGAGTGTAATGTCTTAGGTCAATTTCTGGAGTCTCTGTTCTGTTCCATTGATATATAAACCTTTTCTTGTGCCAGTACCAGGCTGTTTTGATATCTGGTATTGTGATCCCTCCAACTTTGTTCTTTTTCCTCAAGATTGCTGCAGCTATTCGGGGTCTTTACCACATACATTTTTGGAGTATTTGTTATAGACCTTTGAAATATGTTATTGGTATTTTCATAGGGCTTGCATTGAATCTGTAGATTGCTTTGAGTAATATGGACATTTTAATGGTGTTAATTCTACCAATCCATGAACACAGTACACTAGTATTCTTCCACGTGTTCATATCTTCTTTTATCACTTTGTTCAATGTTCTGTAGTTTTCTGAGTACAAGTCTTTTACCTCCTTAAGTTTATTCCTAAGTATCTTAATTTCTTAATTGCAATGGTAAATAGGATTGTTTGTTTAGTTTCTCTTTCTTAGAATTCATTATTGGTGTATAAAAATGCCATTGATTTTTGGATGTTAATTTTGTATCCTGCTATATTGCTGAATTCATTTATTAAATCTAATAGTTTTTTGATGGGATCTTTAGGGTTTTCTATGTACAATATCATGTCATCTGCAAATAATGAGAGTTTTACCTCCTCCTTTCAATTTGGAAGCCTTTTATTTCTTCTTCTTATCTGATTGCTGTGGCTAGGACTTCCAGTACTATTTATACTAATAAAAGCCTAGGTGGTCCTTGTGCCACCACAAGATGCCCACCACAAGATGGCCTCCACAAGATGGCTGCACATACAGCAGAGGCGAGGCCTGGCGGCCGCTCTCTGCAATGAAGCCTGGGGGTCCCACGGCTCTGCACAGCAAGGAGGAGGCAGGTCCTGGTGGTGGAGGTGGGTTGTGGTGGGGGAGGACAGTTGTGGGTGTGAACCTAGACCACCAACTGACACCATACACAAAAAATCAGACATTTCCTGAGGGGTCCCAGATTGGAGAGGATGCAGGCCTGGTTGAAGGACCGCCCCCCCTCCCGTGCACGAATTTCATGCACTGGGCCACTAGTGTTGAATAAGAATGGTGAAAGCAGACATCCCTGTCTTGTTGCTGTTCTTACTAATAGAGGAGATTGTTTTATATTTGCCCATTGAGTATGATGTTGGCTGTAGGTTTGTCATATATGGCCTTTATTATGTTGAGGTATGATATTCCCACTTTGCTGAGAGTTTTTATCAAAAATGGGTATTATATTTTGTCAAATGCTTTTTCTGCATCTATTGCTTTGATTATGTGATTTTTGCCTTTCAATTTGTTTATGTGATACTAGAGGTCCAATGCACAAAATTTGTGCAAGGACCTTGACTCTGGCCCCCACCCACCACTGCCACAGCCAGGGCCTCTGCCATCTCTGCTTTGGCCCCCACCCGCTGCGGTTTTGTCCTAAAGGAAGGATGTCCAGAAGGACGTCTGGTCTAATTAGCATATTACACTTTTATTATTATAGACTAGAGGCCCAGCGTGCGAAATCGCACGAGACCCAGAACCGCCACACTGACGGGACCCCAGATCCACCATGCGCAAGTAGCTTGCCTCCGTGAACCACCACACCGTGTGAGCAGCAAGCCCTGCCTCACCACATGAGCCATGAGCCCCTCTGTGCCATGCGAGCTGCAAGCCCCACGCAAGCCCCTCCATGCCACGTGAGCCGTTTGAGCCGCAATCCCCGCCCTGCCGCTGCGAGCAGCTTGCAGGCTGCGGGGAGGGACCAAGAGGTACTCCATGCACCTCCTGGTGACCGGTCGTTTGGTTGTTCCAGCGTTCTGGCATTATGGCCACTCACCTTTTATACTATAAATATCACTTTCATTGGTTTGCAAATATGGTACCAGCCTTGCATCCCTGGAATAAATCCCACTTGATTATGGTGTATGATATTTTAATATGTTGCTGGATCTGATTTGCTAATATTTTGTTGAGGATTTTAGCATCTATGTTCATCAGGAATACTGGCTAGTAGTTCTCTTTCTTTGTAGTGTCTGTACTGGTTTGGGGATTAGTATAATGCTGGCCTCAAAAAAAAAAAAACACCTTGAAAGTGTTCCTTTCTCTCAGATTTTTTGGAATAGTTTAAGGAGTATAAGTGTTAGTTCTTTGAATGTTTGGTAAAACTCCCCTGTGAAGCCATCCAGTCCAGGACTTTTGTTTGCTGGGAGTTTTGTTTGTTTGTTTGTTTGTTAATTTTTTATTTTTATTACTGCTTCTATTTCATCATTTGTTATTGGCCTATTCTGGTTTTCTAATTCTTCCTGATTCAGTTTTAGGAGATTGTATTTTTTTAGGAATTTGTCCATTTTGTCCACATTGTCCAGCTTGTTGGCATATTGTTGTTCAGAATTTTCTTGCAATCCTTTGTATTTCTGTGATATCAGTGGTTACTTCTCCGCTTTCATTTCTGATTTTATTTCTTTGGGTCCTCTCTGTTTCTTGATGATTCTGGCTGAAGGTTCATCAATCTTGTTTATCTTTTCAAAGAACCAGTTCTTGGTTTCATTGATTTTTTTGTATTTTGTTTTAATGTCTCTATTCTTTATTCTGCTCTAATCTTTATTATTTTCTTCCTTCTACTTACTCTGGGCTTTTCCTGTTGTTCTAATTCTTTAAGTTGTAGGATTAAATGGTTTGTTATTAATTTTTTCTTGTTTTTTGAGATAGACCTGTAGTGCTATGAACTTCCCTCTCAGGACTGCTTTTGCTGTGTCCCAGAGATATGGGGTAGTTGTGTGTTTATTTTCATTTGTTTCCAGGAAGTTTTTTATTTCTTTCTTGATCCCATTGGTAACCCATTTACTAGTATTGTTAAATACAATGCTATTTAGCTTCCATGTGTTTACATGTTTTTGAGTGTTTTCATGGCAGTTGATTTCTAATTTTATTCCATTGTGATCCGAGAAGATGTTTGATATGATTTCAGTGTTTTTGAACTTGTAGAGACTTGTTTTGTGTCCTAACATGTAGTCTATCTTTGAGAATGACCCATGTGCACTTGAGAAGAATATATATTCTGCAGCTTTGGGGTGAAATATTCTATAAATGTCAATTAAATCCATCTGATCCAGTGTGTCCTTTAGAGTCATTGTTTCCTTGTTAATTTTTTGTCTGGAAGATCTATCCAGTGAAGTCAGAGGGGTATTAAAGTTTCCTACTATGACTATATTGTTGTCAGTCTCTCCCTTAAAGTCCACTAGAAGTTCTTCTATATATTTAGGTGCTCCTATATTGGGTGCATATATGTTTACCGGTGTTATATACTCTTGTTGGATTGATCCCTTTAGTATTATATTGTGACCTTTATTGTCTCTTGTGATGACCTTCATTTTGAAGTCTATTTTGTCAGTTATGAGTATTGCTACTCCAGATTTTTTTTTCCATTTGCCTGGAAAATTTTTTCCATCCCTTCATTCTCATCCTGTGTGAATTTGAGGGTGATCTCTTTTAGACAGTTTTTTTTTTATCCCATTCATCTACCATATGTCTTTTAATTGGAGCATTTAATCAATTTTCATTTAAGGTTATTATTTATAGGTACTTATTTATTGCCATTTTAATTCTTTATGCGTATGTTTTCTCTCTATTTCTTCTTCTCATTACAACTGTCTCTTTCGCATTTTTGGTACTGGTTTGGTGGTGAAAAACTCCTTTAGCCCCCCCCCTTTTTTGGTCTGGGAAGCTATTTCACCATCTATTTTAAATGATAGCCTTGCAGGATATAGTAATTTGGTTTCAGATCCTTGCTTTTCATTACCTTGAATACTTTATGCCATGCCTTTCTGGCCCTTAGAGTTTCTGATGCGAAATCAGATGACAGCCTCATGGGAACTTTTTTGTAGGTAACAATTTTTTTTCTCTCTTGCTACCTTTAAGGTTCTCTCCTTCCTTGTCTTTATTTTTTGGCATTTTAATTATGATGTGTCTGGGCATGGGCCTGTTTGGGTTCTTCTTGCTTGGGACTCTCTGTTCCTCCTGAACTTGTGTGATTTTTTCCTTCCCCAAGTTAGGGAAGTTTTCTACCACTATTTCTTCAAACACCCTTTCTATCCCTTGTTCACTTTATTCTCCTCTGGCACCCCATAATAATGTGGAAATTGTTATGTTTCATGTTGTCTCACAACTCTCTTAAGCTCTTCTGTTTTTTAATTGTTGTTTTTTTTTTTTTTGGTTCTCTGCTTGAGTGATTTTTTTCTACCCTTCTAATTCACTGATCCTATCCTTGGATTCCCCTAATCTTTTGTGTATTCCTTCCAATGTATTCTTTATTAGTGCCATGTCATTCTTTATTTCCAACTGGTCATTTTTCATAGTTACTATATCTTTACTCATGCTGTTGAGCATCCTTGCCATCATTATTCTGAATTCTATATCAGATAAATTTCTTATCTCCATTTCATTTAGCTTTTTTCCTGGAGAATTCTCTTGTTCTTTCATTTGGGGCTTGTTTTTTTGTCTCCCCAATTTGGCTGCCTATTTGTGTTTGTGTCTGTGTGTTAGGTAGATCTGCTACGCCTCCCAATCTCTAGTGAAGGCCAATGTCAGATGCTGTTTGTGACTGGCCCAAATACCCTGTTTGGAGCTATCAGCAATCCACAGCTTGTGGCTCCTTCTTCTGGGGCTTTGTGTCTTTGGAAAGGACCAAGATGTGCCCCAGGATCTGCTTTTCCTAGCCTAGGCCCAGAAGATCAGGCAAAGATTCAAAGCCTCCAGAGATCTACCTCTGCCTGCAGTCCAATTGACATTCAGTCTTGACTAGCCTCGGACTGTCGACCACAGAATTGGTTGAGAGGTCTTCCAACAGAGTGGGGCAACTGCCTTCCCTCCAGGCATCAATGACCTGGATAACAAAAGTCTGCTGGAGAAAGAAGTCCTCCACATCATGAGAGAATGACCCAGCACAGAAAACTGGGGTGGCTGCCTTATGAGCTCCAACCCCAGAGCTCCCAATCCTGGACTCTCCTCACACAGCTCCAGTGCACTCTGCCCTCCCTCTGCCAGTGCACAAGGTGAGTGGCTGCACACAAAATTTTGTGTGTTGGCCCTTTAAGACGGTGCTTGCATTTCCAGCCATCTCTCACTGGCAGACAGCAACCCTGATGCTTTTCACAGCCAGATGTTATGTGGGCACCTTTCTCAGTTCTGGTGCTCTGAGTGGGAAGCCCGCTTGGTGTTTAAACCCTAGAGTTCTCAATGGGAACCCCCTACAGCTGAGACATCCCTCCTGAACTTCAGCTGCTGACTGTGGGTGGCTGGCCAGACCTTTCATGACTTTTTACTTCCTACCAGTCTCTATGTGGTCTCCACTTTCTGTCCTTGGTTATCAGAGTTCTCTCCAGCTAGTCTTCAGTTGATTATTCAGGATTTTTTTTCTGTATTTTACTTGTAATTCAAGTTTGGTTCTGGGAGTATGTCACTGTAGCTTTCATTTACTCTGCTACTATTTTGGAACCTCTCTCTGCATGCATTCTTAATGACTCTACCACAGCACAGTGTCAGTACTGTCATGACTTTTCTTTTAACAAAAAGAAAAAATGAGACTTAGAGTGCTTGTTAAATAACTTGTCCAATATCTCATAGCAAATAAGTGGCAGTGGTAGGACTAGAACGTGTATCTGTATGATTCTGTAGTATGAACTCTCAGCCATAATCTTGTACTTCCTCCCTAGAAAAAGCATAACATGAGTGTATGCAAGCATATCAACAGTGGTTATTTAGGGAGTTAGGTAAAGGAGAGGTAACTTCTACTTTACATAATTCTGTACTCTTTATATTTTCCAATGAGCATGTATTATTTCATAATAAAATACAAAGACTTATTTTAAGTAATAATCATGCTCCCTAAACACACACAGAAGAAAACGCAAATTATTCTAGCACTTAGGTCCTGTTTACTGAGCAACCAATCACTATTACTTTGTTTAGTGCTAAACACATCATATTCAAGACTTCACTGAACCCTCACAACCATGTCTGGAAGGAGGGTAGTCCCATTAACCCTTTTTTACAGAAAAGGAACCTGTAGCTCAGAGATGTCAATTGACCTCACTAGGTCACATAACAATACTGGGATTCAACTCAGGTCTGACTGGTTTTACCTACCATGATTTTACCTACTTTAGTATGCTGTTCATGCAGGAATGATCACAATGATAATAATAGAATTTAAGTGCTTGCCATGCCCCAGACCTATGCTTTTCATGCATGATCTCATTAAATCTCTATGGCAATCCCCATATTACAGATGAGGAAACTGAGGCTCAGCAGTGAGGAATTCACTTATTTTCCCAGGGTCAGCCAGCAGATTTGGGACTGCAGCTCAATCAAATCACCATACATGACGCTGGCATCCACCCAGTTGCTCATACCAAAAACTCAATAGTTATCCTTGACTCCTTCTCTTTCCTTTTCTACCTCAGGTCTAATCCATTGGTTCCATTTGGTTCCAGCTTCCAAAATAAATACTCTTTCTCACTATCCAGCTACTGCATCCCCAGTGGAAGCCACCACCATCTCTCATCTGGGCCACTGTGAAGGATACCTCATATATTTTCATTCCTGCCTCTTGGCCCTTAATCCATCCATTCTCTACACTGCAGTTGTTGGGGGCCAGATGTAAGCTGGCAAGGTCCTTGCACTTGTAGGGGCTAGCGAGGCTGGGATCCTTACCCACACAGTTTTCCCAGACTTGTTTGGATGGCGTTTATCAGTAGAATGAGAGCAACATTTGTAGAATGAGAACAGCCTTTGATAGCTTACCAAGAAGTCTGTAACTTTTTACTGAGATATGCTGTACTGAGAACTTGTCCTTCTGTGTCTCTCCCTTAGAGATTAAGAGGAACAAAGAATACATTCCTCTTGACAGACCTCCTATTCAGTGTGTTGTGTATAAATAGGATTGTGTGGCTAATAAACTCGCTTCAGTTCATCGAGAGAACTGGGGTCCTCCCGACCCCGCTTTCCTGTCTTTCTTTTCTCAATTCCCACCTCCCTGCCTCAGCCCGGCTCAACCCTGTCAGGCTGGCCCTGACAGCAGTGAATGTGAACTATTTCAAATCTCTTGTTAAATATCCTCTCATGCCCTAACCGGTTTGGCTCAGTGGATAGAGCGTCGGCCTGCAGACTGAAGGGTCCCAGGTTCAAATCCGGTCAAGGGCATGTACCTTGGTTGTAGGCACATACCCAGTAGGGAGTATGCAGGAGGTAGCTGATCAATGTTTATCTCTCATCGATGTTTCTAACTCTCTATCCCTCTCCCTTCCTTTCTGTAAAAAATCAATAAAATATATTTTAAAAAATATCCTCTCATTCAGCCTTTCTCGGGGTCTTAGGAGATAATTAAGCCCTGCAAAAAAATGTTATGCCTGTTTTCTCCATTTTCCTAAGGATGATACTGGCTAATAGCATTCTCTCTCTAAAATAGTAGAGATGACCTAAGTCATTACATGCAATGGATGCCTTATAGTGTTAGGGCTTAATTCTTCCCCAAGAACTGGGTAGAAATGGCTATAAAAGTTTCCTGTCACACTTCAACTATCACACTGACAGCCACCTCTGCAGGCTCATTACTAATCTTTTCTGAACACAAGATCTTTTCTTTTTTAAAAATATATTTTTATTATTGATAATATTACAGATATTTCCCATTTCCCCCCCTTCACCTCCCTCCTCCCAGTCCCTACCCATTCACCCCCAGGTCTTCACTACCTTATTGCCTGTGTCATGAGCTATGCATATCTATACTAATAAAAGCCTAGGTGGTCCTCGTGCCCTCGTGCAACGCCCTCACGTCATCACAAAATGGCCACCACAAGATGGCCACCCTCATATCATCACAAGATGGCCACCACAAGATGACCAGCAGGGGAGGGCAGTTGGGTGTGATCGGGCTGACAGGGGTGCAGTTGAGCGTCAATCAGATTGGCAGGGGAGCGGTTATGGGGCAATCAGACTGGCAGGCCGAAGCGGTTAGGGGCAATCAGGTAGGCAAGCGAGCGGTTAGGAGCCAGCAGTCCCAGATTGTGAGAGGGATGTCTGACTGCCAGTTTAGGCAGGGATTGGGCCTAAATCGGCAGTCGAACATCCCCCTAGGGGTCCCAGATTGGAGGCCGGGCTGAGGCATACCCCTCAACCCCCATGTACAAATTTCGTGCACCAGGCCTCTAGTCCATATATATAAAAGCCCAGTGACCAAAACAGCAGAATGACCAGAATTACCAGAATGACCGGTGGCTATGACGTGCACTGCACAGTCAACCAGCCTGATCCAGGCCTCGATCATCCCTCCTCCCCCCCAGCCAGCCTGCCCTGATTGGCCCCCAACACCTCGATCTGGGGCAGGGCCAGACAGCCAACCGCCCGCGGCCCCTCCCCGTGGCCAGCTGAACCCTATGTGCCCCCATCGAGGAAGGCTGGCCTGACACGCCCCCCCCCCGACCCTCCCTCCGTACATGAATTTGTGCACCCGGCCTTTAGTAAGTATATTGGTTTATCTCTTCTCATCCCCCCCCAACTCCCACATTGGGGTATGTCAGTCTGTTCCATGCCACCATGCTTCGGGTCGTATTTTGTTGGTCAATTCATTTTTTTTTCATTAGATTCCACAAATAAGTGAGATTATGTGATATTTGTCATTCTCAGGTTGGCTTATTTCACTGAGTATAATATTCTCCTGGTCCATCCATGCTGTTTCAAAGGGTAAGAGATACCTCTTTTTTATAACTGCATAGTATTCCATAGCATAAATGTCCCACAGCTTGTTTATCCATTCATCTACTGATGGGCACTTGGACTGTTTACAAATCTTAGCTATTGTGAATAATGCTGCTATAAACATAGGGGGTGCATATATTCTTTCTGATTGGTGTTTTGGGTTTTTAGGATATATTCCAAGAAGTGGGATCAAGGGGTCAAACAGAAGTTCCATTTTTAATTTTTTGAGAAAACTCCATACTCTTTTTCATAATGGCTGCACCAATCTGCATTCCCACCAGCAGTGAACTAGTGTTCCCTTTTCTCCACATTTTCACCAACACTTGTTGTTTGTTGATTTTTTTATGACAGCCATTCTGACAGGTGTGAGGTGATACCTCATGGTGGTGTTCATTTGCATCTCTCTGATGATCAGTGGCTTTGGACATTTTCCCCTATGTCCTTTGGCAACTTGTATCTCCTCTTTGGAGAAATGTCTACTCAGGTCTTCAGCCTGTTTTTTAATTGGATTGTCTTCCTTTTGTTAAGTTGTATGTGTACTTTATATATTTTGGATATTAACCCCTTATCAGATGTATCATTGGCAAATATGTTCTCCCATAAAGTGGGCTCCTTTTTCATTTTGATACTGGTTTCTTTTGCTGTGCAGGAGCTTTTTATTTTGATGTAGTCCCATTTGTTTATTTTCTCCTTAGTTTCCTTTGTCCTGGGAGATGTATCCGTAACGTATTGCTATGAGAGATGTCTGAAGAGCTCTTTTCTGTTCCTCATTTATAGAAGCTTCATTCCTACCTGGGAACTTTTGTAAAGGGGATTCCTTCTGCCTGGAACCCTTGTCCCAAGGCCTTCAAGGACCAGCTCCCTCTGCTAGTCATTCAGATCTTAATTCAAATGCTACTTGCTCTGAGAGGCCCTCCCAGACACCTTAATTAAAGATACACTGCCAATACCCGCTGTTCCGCTGCCTGTTTTATTTCTAATGCAGCACTTATTTATCATGATCTGAAAGTTCCTTCTATGTTCACTTACTTATTGTGTGTCTTCCCACTCACAGCTGAGTGACACAGGGCAGTTTTATTTTATTCATAGCTGAATTCTCAATAACCAGCAGAAAGCTTTTCACAGGGAAGCAATCTGTAGAAGTGTATTGGAGAATGTATCAGACATTTATTTTGTGCCAATCACTAGGCTAAGAGCTTTGTACTGTATCTTTCTATCACCCCCAGTGTTGTCCAATGGAAATATAAACCATTTTTAATGTTTTAATAGTCACATTAAAATAAGTAAAAAGAGGTAGATTAAATTCACTTTAGTAATATATTTTATTTATCCCCAACATGTTCAAAGTATTCCCTTCTCATTAATTGATTTAAAAGGAGAGATTTTTTTTTATCCTTGGTAAATTTATTCAATGTTCTCCTATACATTAATAATTCAGCAAATATTAAGCACCTACTACATCCAGCCATTGTGTTGGATGTGATGGATATCATGGTGAATAATTTATTCTGTCTAGAGGATATAGCCATATCGTGGGAGGTACACTCTAGGCCAATGGTTCTCAACCTTCCTAATGCCGCAACCCTTTAATACAGTTCCTCATGTTGTGGTGACCCCCAATCACAAAATTATTATTATTTTTTTTTAGTACAAATATTTTTGTGTATTTTCTTTTAGCATATGCATATATATTGTATTGAGTTGTAAGAGTTCTTTATATAGACTATGTGCCAGTATTTTTATGGGCTAGAAGATTTTTTTCTTTTTTAAAAAAAAATATTATAATAAGTATTACAAAGGGTATTACATATGTGTCCTTCCCCCCCCCACCCCCCCCTTGACAATCCCCTGCCCTCCCTTACCCCCCAGTGTCTTATGTCCATTAGTTATGCTTATATGCATGCATACAAGTCCTTCGGTTGATCTCTTACTCCCCTCCCTTCTGTCCCCCAACCCTCTCTGGCCTTCCCACTGCAGTTTGACAATCAGTTTGAGGCAGCTCTGCCTCTGTATCTATTATTGTTCAAAAGTTTGTAATGGTCTTTATTATCCATGAATGAGTGAGATCATGTGGTATTTTTCCTTCATTGACTGGCTTATTTCACTTAGCATAATGCTCTCCAGTTCCATCCATGCTGTTGCAAATGGTAAGAGTTCCTTCTTTTTTACAGCAGCATAGTATTCCATCGTGTAGATGTACCACAGTTTTCTAATCCATTCATCTACTGATGGGCACTTAGGCTGTTTCCAGATCTTAGCTATGGTGAGTTGTGCTGCTATGAACATATGGGTGCACATATCCTTTCTGATTGGTGTTTCTAGTTTCTTGGGATATATTCCTAGAAGTGGGATCACAGGGTCAAATAGGAGTTCCATTTCCAGCTTTTTGAGGAAACTAAAAGGAGAGAAATTTAAAAGGAGAGATTTTTTAAATTTTCATTTATTTATTTGAGAGAGAGAAAAAGAGAGAAACATTGATTTGTCGTTCCATTTATTTATGCATTCATTGGTTGATTTTTAAAATATGTTTTTATTGATTTTTAGAGAGAGAAAGGGAGAGGGAGAGAGAGAAACATCCATGTGAGAGAGAAACATCCATTGGCTACCTCCTGCACAAACCCAAAATCTGGGAATGTGCCCTGACTGGAATCAACCAGCGACCTTTCAGTGCAGGGGAAGACGCTCAACCAACTGAGCCACACCAGCCAGGGCCATTGGTTGATTCTTATATGTGCCCTGACCAGGATTGAACCTTGGCATATCGGTACAATGCTCTAACCCAGTGGTTGGCAAACTGCGGCTCGCGAGCCACATGTGGCTCTTTAGCCCCTTGAGTGTGGCCACGAAGTTTCAATCGCACTGTAGGTGCGCGCCCGCCAGTGGTATTTTGTGGAAGAGCCACACTCAAGGGGCCACAGTTTGCCGACCACTGCTCTAACCAGCTGAGCTCCCTGACAGTTATTTTCTTCGTCTGTCTGTCTGTCTGTTTTGGTACTCCTCTTCAATCCCTCCTGTCTGCCTTCTGGGTCCTAAGCTCACTGCTGCCTCAAATTTGGGATTTGCAGGCTTTCACTTTAGGCCCAGGCCTCAATGTCCCCCAAACTGAACCTCAGCTTTCCTGCCGTTTCTGTATGTTTCTCAGTGAGCATGTGCCTGTCAGGGGCTGCATCCCAAGAAAACGGGGGGCAGTCCTCCAGTGAGGCCTTAAAATGCCTTCCCGTGTAGATGCCCAGTTAAAACAGATGTGATAAATGACCAGTTGCAGGGGTCTTAACCAAAGAGGGTAGGAAACAACCAAGGGACTCCGGCTCCGGGAATAAGCGCAGGTCAGCGCTGACCGGAAGTGTACGAGGAAAGATGCTGAGTGAAATGCGCAGCCTTTGGAGGCACAGGTGACCCCCCTGGGAAGAAGCCGGTGGACCCAGATCACGAAGCTCCGTGCTCCACATTCTGCCCTGGCCATCAAGTTGAGGGAGCTAGATGAGGAGTTAGCGCTAGTGTTGGAAGCCAAGTTGGAACTGGCAATTGACTTATCCACTGAGGATATCAGAATTGTAAGTTTGGGCTTCTAGGGGAGGAGGATTGATGCCTGGGCTGGGCCTTTGCGGGGAGGGAGCTGGACAGGGCTTCCTTGAAGTCAGTAGAGATCTTGGGAGGTTTCTTTGAAGTACAGTGAGAAATGGTCAATGCTAAAATAAAATGTGTTACAAATATTGTGCCATGTTTTAAAGGTTTACATTGAATGAATTATACAAAAACATATCCAGGGCATATGGTTTTGCAGACAGTTTGATTTACAAGAAATAACAAGATGGCCTGGAAATGGGACACAGTTTTTAAGTTGTACGCGAATGAGACCTTGATCTCTCAATCCAGTCAGACTGCCTTTGTAACGCTCTGAAAAATCCCAATTGGAGATAACTTAAGGAGTTATAAGTTATTTTTCCTGGCTCCTGCTTCCATAGGGAATCAGTGAGGAGGGTCATCCTGAGAGCAAGCTGTAAGGGTGATCCGTGCTAAACGGAGGTCTTGAGAGATCTTTCTTCAGGTGGCCAGTGCTGGAGGGACAGTGTTCCCTGATGCTGCATTGGGAAAGAGTAAAGTAGGGGGCTGTGTGAGGAGTCAGGTTTGTCGTGGTGGGAGAGGGCTGCTAGCTGAGGCTTACACGGTGATCCTGTGGCCACACATCATATCAGAAATGCAGAGCATCAGATGGGAGGTCCTGGGAGATTTGAAGGCAGAGTTCCTTGTCTATTGGAGAATAATATGAAAGGAGGTTCACACTATGGGAAATGTTGGAGCTGTTATTGTGGGGCCAGGATTGTGTGATATGTTGGGTAGGGTGCTCTCTGAAGGGAAGTTACTGTTTGGCAGTCTCTGATAGGGGCTTGATTGTGCTTGCCCAGGTGTAAGCTTGGGCGTGAACAAGGGGGCTGGTCCTTCATTCAGTTCACAAATGTTTATCGAGTGCCTGCTTTGTGTCGGGCACTATGTACTAGGGGTACAGTGGGAAACAAAAGCGTTTCCATCTTCATAGGACTAATCATCTAGACTAGCTGTAGCTAATAGAAATAGAAATAGAATGGGAGTCCCATATATAATTTAAAATTTTCCAAAGAGCCAAATTTTGAAAAAGAAGAAACAGGTGAAATTAACTTAAATTTTTTAAAATTTTATCTTTAGTTTTGAAAGTATTACAGATGTCCTCTTTGTTGTTTTTTTCCCATTGACCCCCTCCACCCCACACCTGTCCCTCCCAGGCCTTCACCACACTATTGTCTGTGTCCACGGGCTATGTATACATGCATATACGTTACCAGTTAATCTCTCCTCACCCACCCAACACATCCCCACCTTCCCTCTGAAACTCATCAGTCTGTTCCATGCTTCTAAGTCTCTGGATCTATTTTGTTCATTAGTTTATGTTGTTCATTAGATTCCACATAGGAGTGAGATCATGTTTTATTTAACCCAATATATTCAAAATATTATTTCAACATGTAATGTGAAGATATTAGTGAGATGTTTATATGTTCTTTTGCTTTTATTTCAAAGTCTTTAAAATGTGGTGTGCGTGTTTTACACTTGCCCCATATCTCAGTTATGATTAGTCATACTTCAAGTGCTCAATAGCCACATGTGGTTCCTGGCTACTATATTGGACAGTGCAGCTCTAGAGTGCTATAAAGATAACAGATTAATAGAGATGTTTCTGGTCGTGATAAATGCTATAACAAAAAAAAATAAAGCAGGGTTAGAAGATCAAAAGGGCAGGTGATGCTTTAGGTGGGGTGGTCAGACTGGGAAGGCCTCACTGAGAGGTGTCATCTCAAAAGAGCTGGAGGAAGTGAGGGAGCAAGGGAAGGCAGAGGACAAGCTTGGCCTGTTTGAGGAGCCCCAAGGTGGCTGGGTGGCTGAACCAAAGTGGGCACGGTAGTTGAGGGAGGTAGGAGATGAGGCCTATGGTAAAGTCTCTAGGGCTTTGTTCTGGAAGTAATTGAAAATCATTGAAGGAGAGTAGAAATCAATGTTTGAGAGTAGAAAGATGGCCTGATCTGGCTTAACATAAAAAAGGGGCTTGCAGGGCTCCTGGGAAGTGACGCGGTATCCATGGGTGATGGAAGGTCTGATAGGAAGGTAGATGGGAAAGAGGTCAATTGCAGCAGGGTGCCCTGAGGAACATTACCTCCAGTCCCTGATGGTGGAGAGACTCAGAGTTTCCATGAGGAATGTAGGAATGTGAGGGGCCTCTTAGTGGGAGAGGACGGAGGGCTTTTTATTTGTGTGGGTTGTCACTGGTTTGGGGAGGAGCACCCAGGAATGTTGTTGTAGGTTTATCGGTTGGATGTCCAGAAATGCTGGGGGAGGTTTTAATAGGAGGATAGTCATCCAGGGCAGTATGTTGTGTTCACAGGAGCATCTGAGGATAGTTCATCTGCCGAAGTTCTTGGGCTGCCTCCGCAGTGCTTGTGTTTGTCACGAAGTGAGCCAGGCCCTCAGGAAGGACCATGCTGAGGAGGCAGCATGAGGAGTGCCGTGTCAGCAACAGAATTCCTGCATGGCTGAATGGCTTTGGGTAGGTTAAAATTAAGGTGTCTTTATTATTGTTGCTTTAAAATGTTTTATTCTGAAATACTTCAAACACACATAAAAATATGAGAAACCATACTAACAAAGCCTAGTGTATACATCTCCCAACTTTATTCATTTTAACATTTTGACCTATTTGTTTCAGACTTGACTTAAGAACTAAAAACATTACAGAGCTGAAGCCCTAGTCATCCCTTTCTTGGTCCTATTTCCTTCCCTCTCCAGAGGTAACACAATCCTCACATTAGTGAAGGACTTTTTCCCATCCATAATTTTACACTTTTACTGCCAATGGATGTACCCACAAACATATATATTGCTTTGCATGTTTTTAAGCTTTACATAAGTGGTTTCACATTATAGGTACCATTTTGTGACTTCGTTTTTTTACTTAACATTATGTTTTTCAGACTCAGTCCAGTTGATGCATGTAACTCTATCTCATTTTCACTACTAGATACCTACTATCCACTAGATGGATATACCATATTTTATTTTCTCATTCTTTGATTGATGGACATTTAGATGGTTTCCATTTTTGAGCCATTGCAAGCATTGCTGCTGTAAAACCATTATATCTACCTCTTTGTGTATGTATGCAAAAATTTCTAGTGTATTCCTAGGACAGTAGTTGCTGGGTGCACATGCCCACAACTTTGCACTTTGGTCCTAGTTTTATCATTCAGGAATCTGATGAGAAACTTAAGTGACAGAAAGTTAAACCCAGCTGTACTTTGTCTCTGAGTTTTATTTTCCTTTCTGTAAAATGAATCTGATACTAGTACCTACTTCTAGGTTGTAAGAATTAAATAAGAGCATGAATGTAAATTACTTGCTACAAGGGGCTCAAAGCCTGGGAGCTCTTCTGTCTTATAGAGATAGGAAAGTAAAATGGTTAGAAGCTCAGGCTTTGGAGCATAACAGAACCTGGTGTAAAGTCTGGCCTGCAACTCCCTCACCGGGTGCCCTTGGGAAAGCACTTCCCTTGGCTGAGCTGTTTCCTCATCTATACTAATAATAAAGAAATATGCAAATTGTCCGGGACACCATCACAGTAACAGTAACGACCAAACAGCAGGCTGCTTGGGACAACAAGGCTGTCAGGAGGGTTAGTGAGGAATGACCAAACGACTGAACAGCAGGCTACATGGGACGACCAGGTCGGCAGTGGGGGGGGGGGGACAGTTGGGGGTGAACAGGCCAGCAGGGGGGGGCAGTTGGGGGTGAACAGGCTAACAGGGGAGGGCAGTTGGAGGCGATCGGGCCAGCAGGGAAGGGCAGTTGGGGGCAACCAGGCCTGCAGGGGAGGGCAGTTGTGGGGGGACCAGGCCTGCAGGGGAGGGCAGTTAGGGGTGACCAGGCCTGCAGGGGATGGCAGTTGGGGGCAACCAGGCTGGCAGGGGAGGGCAGTTGGGAGCGATTGGGCTGGCAGGGGAGCAGTTAAGCGGTGATCAGGCTGGCAGGGGAGTGGTTAGGGGGTGATCAGGCTGGCAGGCAGAAGTGGTTAGGGGCAATCAGGCAGGCAGGCAGGCAAGCAATTAAGAGCCAGCAGTCCCGGATTGTGAGGATGTCTGGCAGTTGAACATCCCCCAAGGGGTCCCAGATTGGAGAGGGTGCAGGCCAGGCTGAGGGACACCCCCACACACACACACACGAATTTTGTGCACTGGGCCTCTAGTGCTATATAATAAAAGGCTAATATGCAAATTGTCCCTTTGACCAGGAGTTCGCCCAGGGGTCCTATTGGGGCGGGGCCAGCAGGCCAACCTCCCATGTCCCCTCCCCGCAGCTAGCCCAGCCTGATCGGACCAGGGCAGCCAGCCAGACCCCAACCATGCACAAATTTGTGCACCAGGCCTCTAGTCCAGTATAAAAGAGCAGATGAGTGCAATTGTGAATATCTGTTCTCCAAGTAAGATTCTGTCTGGGTCATGATCTGACTGGAGTTATATAGCATAGTCATAACAGCTCCTGTTTGTGAATATGAATAGAATTAGGCTAACATTTATTGTTTCATAACTCCTAGGAAGAATTGATATTATTCTCACTTTACAAATGATGAAACTGAGGCCCTAACAGAATGGCCATCCAGACATCACATAGTTAGTAAAGTGGTAGGAACAGCATTTGAAACCAGGTCTGACTGATTTAAAACTTGTGCTCTAACCACCAGGATATACCACCTTAAGTGACTTCAGAGCTGCTCATCATTCTCAGGGATGGTTTCCAAACATTTCTTAAGGAATGGAAACATATTGTCCAGCAAAATCCTATATGGAATCCCAGTTTATAAAGCAAATGAAGTTAGAATTACTCCAGTTAAAGCAGGGGTAATGGCATAGGTGCGTGCAAGTTTAATCCTGGCTCTGCCAAAGTACTAGCTCTGTGAGCCTAAACAAATTGCTTCATCTCTCTGAGATTCAGTTTCTTCATTGGTAAGATGGAGATAATGATTCCAACCTAATAAGATTGTTATGTGGATCAACTGAGATAATATATGCAAAGCACTTGGCATAAAGCCTGGCTTGTGATAAGAACCAAACAAGAGTGGCTGTTGTTGCAATTGTGGCTGTGGTTGCTAGTACCTTCAGGACTCTTTTCACTAACCACAGGATGGAGTGGGAATTTCTCCACCTTATATTCATGGCCCTCCATCATCTGACCAAACCTGCATTTCTAGCCTTTACCACCTACATTATCGCCAAGCTGAATTAGGTCCCCAATCCAGTGTCCTTGCACTACCAGTCCTGCATTTATGCTCTGCCCACTGAGGGGACCCCCTTTGTCCTCTCTCTTACTCCAAAAGTATGAAAATATCTTTTAAAAATATTATTTAAAGCTTTCATTATGGAAATTTGCAAAATATACAAAAATAAAAAGCTATTATAAAGAACCCTCATGTATCTCTTACCTAGCTTTAGTAATTACCAACCACTCTGAAGTTCCATGTCAGTGTTGTACCTACCAGTTTTAGTTGTCATTCATGCTAGACTAGATCCATCATTTTATTAAGTTGTGTGAAATGGTCATGTTATAATTATATTATTCCATCTGCATTTATTAGCTGCAAATCCTTATACTAAAAAAAACTTTTTGTTTGCCCTGAGGTACAACTGGGTCATGATCTGACTGGAGTTATATAGCATAGTCATAACAGGAAAGAGAATAAATGCTTGATCCCTTCCATTTATTTATCAATTTTCAAAATAATGGTTTCCGGCAGCCTCTAAAAGTAACCAATGAGTTTGTTGCTTTTAGTGCCATATGATTTCTTCAGTGCTCATGTCAAAAACTACTTCTCCTAGTTTTCTTACCCTGACTCAAAAGGAATTTCTGCCTTCTGTTGAATTTAACTTAAACACAGCACTTTCTACCTGTGCACTTCATCTTCAGCTGGATCATTAGCTCCTAGAAGGCAGTCTGCACAGCACTTAATGTCTCAGGCAGCGTTTCTCAAACTTCATTGTGCATATGAACCCTGGCGAGATGTGTGTGTCGGGGGGCCGGGGGAAGTGGCGGGGGAGGGGGTTGTCTAATTAAAATGCATATTCTGATTCATTGTCTCTAGGGTGAGCTGAGATTCTGTATTTCTCACAAGCCCAGATGATGCTGACCCTCCTGGTGCAAGGACTGCACTTTAAATATGAGAAATATATTTCTTTCATTCAGTAAGACATGCCTATTCTGGGCCAGTTCGTGGGTTAGGCCCTGCTACCTTAAAATGCAAAGGTGTGTGTGTGTGTGTGTGTGTGTGTGTGTGTGTGTGTGTGTGTGTGATAAGAGTTTTATTGTATTTTATGTTTTTAAAGAATAGATTATTGATTTTTAGAGAGAGAAGAAGGGAGAGGGAGCGAGAGAAAAACATTGATGTGTGCCGAACTGGTTTGGCTCAGTGGATAGAGCGTCGGCCTTCGGACTGAGGGGTCCCGGGTTCGATTCCGGTCAAGGGCATGTACCTTGGTTGCGGGCACATCCCCAGTAGGGGGCGTGCAGGAGGCAGCTGATTGATCTCTCTCATCGATGTTTCTAACTCTCTATCCTTCTCCCTTCTTCTCTGTAAAAAATCAGTAAAATATATTTTTTAAAAAACAAAAACAAAAAAAATCGATGTGAGAGCATAACATTGATCAGCTGCCTCCTGCACACACACACCCTCCTGGGGGGATTGAACCCGAAACTGGGCATGTGCCCTTGACCAGGAATCGAACCAGCAACCCTGGGTGCTCAGGACAATGCCCAACCAATTGAGCCACACTGGCCAGAGCGAGAGTTCTATTTTTTATTTTTATTTTTTAAGTATAGTTGGTATACAATATTATATAGTTATCTTAGTTTCAGGTGTAGAGTTTTACTTTTTAAATTTATTCTTTTGAATATGTAATAGTATACATGGTAAAAAATATATTTTTTTACCATAAAATCCAAAAAAGCACCCAGTGAAAGTATATCAGTCCCCAGAGATGATCACTGTTACTTCGTGAGTTTTATTCTAGAGACATTTTATACATATAAGAGCATGTATTTGTGCCATCTCTCTTCTTTAAACATATTATTCACGTTGCTCTGCCATTTTCTTTTTTTATTTTACTATATCTTAGAGATTGTTCTATATCTCATCATATATCTCTACACCTTGCTTAATGGGTGGCATAGTGTCCACACAAGATCTACTGGTTGTTTTTATGAAGTATACAGTGAGGTGTGACTACTTCTTGGGTTCGTCCTCATCCTACCCATTCTCCAGAGAGACCAGGTGTCTTGTCTTCCATTCTTCCAATTCTCTGAATTACCTGGTTCATGTTGGTACACTGATCCAGAACACATCTATCACTCATTTATACAAGCATGTCCACACTTTTTTTTCAGATTCTAGTCTCTCTAAACTCAAATTGTTCCTTTATTCTATATCCCCTTAGCACTCACAAGATACTCAAAGACAGTCTCTTGTTTTATTAATATATTATTGGGAATATACATAAGTGTGTATAACATGTATATTGATGGGGTACAGGACACCCTACCCCAAAATATGATGCCTTGGCATATTGAATATTTCAAGCCGAAGGAGTTTGAGAAAATAGATGCAGGAATGACTCTGTGTCCTTCCCCTGAAGCAGGTCATAAGACCTTCATGTGAGAAGTGCCTTCTCTACACCCTGAGGAAACAATCATCTCCAAGACTGAGGGACTCCCAAGAGGAATCTGAAAGAACAGGCCTTGCTACGTTTCCCACCGTTTACCACACTGAGCTCATACCCCTTTGGTCCTATCACATTTTTGCATGACTTCCCACTCTTCATCAAACCTAGCACAGAAGATACAGGTTTAACCTCTTCTTTAGGTCTTCACTTCCTTATAAGGTTCCCATGTCCCATAAAAGTTATATTAAACTAGAGGCCCGGTGCATGAATTTGTGCCCGGGTGGGGTCCGGCCGGCCCACCCTGATCGGAGCTGATGGGGACGGACCAGCTGGGTGGAGGGGCCATGGGAGGTTGGCCAGCCAGCCCCACCGCCAATCGGGGTGGAGGGGCCGATCAGAGACCAGGCTGGCAGGGGGGAGGGGCTGTGAGAGGTTGGCCGGCCAGCTCCGCCCTTGATCGGGGTCGGGGGGGTGATCGGGGATGAGGCCAGCCAGGGGGAGGGGGCACGGGAGATTTTGGGGGGCCCCCGATTGGGCCAGTTGCCCCCCTCAGGGCGTGTCATAACAACCGGTCTTTCTGGTCGTTCTGGTCGCTCCATTGTTCTGGTCGCTGAGCTTTTATATATATAGATAAGTTTGTATGCTTTTTTCTTGTTAATCTGTACTTTGTTGCAGAGAACCAGCCAAAAGCTAGGAGGGTATAAAGAAAAGATACTCTTTCCTTGCCTACAATATATTTAAGGAAAAAAGAAAAACACTAATAGTAGAAGCCTTGTCACCCTCTTCCTCCTCCATTTGCCCCAGCAGCGTAACTACCACCCTGAATTTTGCATTAGTCATCCTCTGGCTTTCTTTTTCTCAGTGGTTCTCAGGCTCTAAGGCATCAGATGCACCTAGAGAGCTCGTGAAAACACAGATTGTTGGGCCCCACCGTTTCTGACTCAGTGTCTTGTACGTGTCCATGAGATGCTGCTGCTGATCCCAGGACTACACTTGGAGGGCTGCTTTACCTCAAAGGTAGTCTTGACTTCTGTGTGATGACTTTTGTCCTTCCCTAAAACCTAACACTTAATAAATGTGTCTTAAGGACCTGCCCTCATTTCTCCTCTACGCCATTCTCTATCACCCAGTTTATGAGCATTCAATCTTTGCTAAATATTTTTTAAGTTTTTTAATATATTTTTTATTGTTGATAGTATTACAGATATCTCCCATTCTCCCCATCCCCCACTCCCAACCCCCACCCACCCTCCTAGGTCTTCACCAACCTATTGCCTGTATTAAATATTTTAATTGATTGTAGCATTTGACCAGTATCCATTTATAAGTTTCTCGTGTGTGTGTGTGTGTGTGTGTGTGTGTGTGTATTATTGTTAGTTAACCAGAAGGAAGGGGATGAGCAACATTTACGTGTCTTTGTCATCTAATCTGTAAGCCATTTGAAAGCAGGAACCAAGTGAAAGGGTTCAGAATAGGCCACCCCCAAGTATGCCACTTTGGCACAATGATGATTTGGGGCTGACGACACTTGAGACATGGAGGATGCAGGAAGGATTCTCTGTTCTCCCCCCTTTCTGCCTAAAAGCAGGTCATAACATTAAGAAAAGTGCCTTCCCTGTACCAAGAAGAGAAGAGCAATATTTATCACCAGAGTCTGGGAGTCAACTCCAGTCTATATAAACAAACCTTCTCAAATCACCCTGATCTTTCATTCGTTTCCCCCATATATTTCTTACTCACTGTCCCACAGTTTAATGTCCCTAGTCCAAGCCGCTTTGTGTTGTCACATTCCCATAATTTATTATTCTTTGTATAAATAAGTATGCAAGTTTTTGGGCCTAACAGCTCCTTTGAGATTTTATTTTCCTTCTGAAGACCCCAATGTACATGTAAAAAATATATTAAGTAAGTTTGTAGGCCTTTCCCCTGTTAATCTGTCTTCTGTCAGTTTAAGTCTTAAGTCAAACACAGAATTTAAGAGAGTAAGAGAAAGTTTTTCCTGCCTCTACACAAATTTAACTTCCCTCTGCATGCCGTCCACTTTACAGTTTGCACCCGGTTGCTTATAGAGGCCAAAAAAGCAAAGTAGATAGATGAAAGTTGCCAAGTGGAACTTTACTTACCTGGAAACCATGTTCTGTGCAAGGAGGGCAGCTATTACTTACACTTAAGCCAATCACAGGTCCACTGTTCTCTGATTTTTCCCAGTTTTCAAGAGAAACCAAAAATAATCCCAACATTTTAAGACACAGAGTAGGCACACAGAGTACACAGAGATTCCATGCAGAATACATCTGCAGGAACTGACACTGAATCCATTTCGTGTTTCAAGACCTTTGCAATGGATGGATGGATGGATGGATGGATGGATGGATGGATGGACAATTGAGTGCGTGAATGAGTGAAAAGTGAGTAAGGTCATTGTGGCAACTCTTTGGGGGAATGAAGAAAGCAAGCTATTGTTGAGTACCTACTACATACCTGGCCTTGTGCAAGGGGCTTCACATACCTTATCTCATTTGACCTTCATAAAAACACGACAAGATCGTTATTATAATTCTCATTTATTTCCAGATAAAGAAATGGTTGCTTACAAAGGCCTAGGGTCACACCACTAGTTTTCTTATTTATAACCTACCCAATTTAGAGAAAACCAAAAGGATTTCAGATGAACTCATGATTTAAGCTGGGTCCTCAGCCTTGGATTCAGATAGCTCTGTTATACCAAATTGCCACCACCAAAGGAGTCAGATTCTCAAAAAGCAGGAGATGGGAGGTGTCAGTAGTTTTGAAGCAGGTTTGATTCCATAGGCATCTTACCATGCAACTCACAACTTCATGCTCCTCAAGGATGTCAGCCAATACTAAGGAGCTAAGACATAAGTGGTCTCTTGCCATCTTGATATGTCCACCCCACTTCCCCCTATCTTACTATTTACTACCTTCTCAGAATTTAAGATTTTTGCCTACCAGCCTTGGAGCCCACTCCATGTTAATTCCTTTCTGGAGGATAAGGACAGAGCCACAGATACAGGTGCTATTTAGTTGGGAAACATTTTATTCAAGTTATTGAGCCAAGAAAGAGTGATTGCAGGATGGTGATCAGAGCCCACATTAGCCTCCTCTTCCAGTGGGTATCAGTGGTGCCGGGGCTTGAAGGGAACGGTCACTGGGCATCCGGAGTTGCACTCCTCAATCCCTTCAGCTAGAGGGAGAAAGGGTATGATCAGATTAGGGACCCCCGGGTGCAGGAAGCTGGAGTCCTCCATAATGAAGCCTCTGATGGAAAGGAATCTCTGTCCCAGTCTAAGTTCCCATCCTCTATTGTAGCTGAGATTCCCCTTAACTTTGGTGAAGAGGTTTATCCTCCTTTCACTGTCCCACTCTCTCTCCCAGATCCTCTATTTCTTCCCACACCCCCAACCTCTTTATCCTCTAATGCTCACTTCCTCTTACCTTAGGAAAGGCATCCCAGTTGAGGAAAGGAAGCTTCTTTTTGATCATCTAAAATAGAAAAAGAGAATGAGAGACATGTCGCAGGTCAGCTGAGCATGGATCAGTAAGCACCCACTCTCTGTAGTGGTGATGATATTATTGTTTTATAATTTGTAAGAACTAGTATTTTCTGGGCCCTTGCTCTGTATCTGCCTTGTACTCACTGCAGTACAGCCATGATATCATTTGGTCTTCACAGCAACCTTTTGAGGTAGGTACTGTCATCGTCCTCACATCACAAGTGAGGAAACTGAGGCTCAGAGAACTGAAGACATTTGCATGAGGGCACATAGCAAGTATGTGCAGAGTCGTGCAATGCAAGCTCTAGTTCCAGCATAGTCGCTGATGTAGCCTTCAAAGTTTGGGTAGGCCACCTAACTTAGGACCTTAGTTTCTTCATTTCAGATGAGGGCATTCAAATAAACTCTTGACTGATTCAGTTCTTCCTTTTCTGGAATTGTGTTTGCGGCCTTGTTCTCCTAGTGCCATGTTAGGAATATAAGGTATAGCCATGACAGCCTCCTGGGGAAACTTTCTTTGCTAGACAGCATCCAAGCATGGCAGTTACTCCCTCCTAGAACTCAGGAAAAACCCAGAGGGTTAGAACTAGCACGTGTTGCCACTACCCTGGATAGACTGCAAACAATCTAGGAGAATAAGGAGTACACCGGCACTTACCTCAAAGAGGGCATGCCAGTTCAGGAATTCTTCTGTCTTAAAAGCCTGTGGGGAGAGAGAGACCAAAAGAAGGTTGGTTCCAGGGGAGGACAAAGCTTAGTCCCTAGCCCTCCGGAAAAGATGAAGGGACCCTGGCAGCTTGGCAAGCTCACTACCAAGGTATTGGATATTTGTGGGGGCAGCACTAGAGGTTGTACTTACAGATCGAAACTTTTCGATGTTCAGGAACTGAGGGCTAACGGCCTAGGCAAAGAAGCAGGGTGTCAGAAAAATTGCTAAGGAGCATGAAGATGAATAGATGGGGGCAAACTCATGGCTGGAGTGTGGGGAAATGGGCGTTTACCTCAGGTCCTGCTGCATAATTACCAATGGTGGTTTCTTCCTGGAAAGTAAAGGGGAGAAAGGAGCCAAATGACCATGTGACGGCAAATCCCTCTTCCCCAAATCTCTCATCCAGCTCTGCCTTCTTCCACACGCCAGTTCACAAGCAAATAGCCTATTCTCCACCATAGGGCCTCCTTAACCCAATCTGTCCCAGCAAGGCAGATGCCTGACAGACCGACAAGGTGAAGAGAAGGGCATGTGTAAGATAGAGAAGTAAAAACCCAGACCTGCATCAGGTGGAAAGGGTGGAGAAAGAGCACTCCTCCCAAGAAAAACGAGCTAGTGTTGTTCGGCAGTTCTTGCAGTTCCTGAGACACCCACACTTAGCCCAGAGAGCTGGGTGGGGGAGACTAACATGCCAGTGGAAGCCAAGCTACCAAAGTGCCCCGTCTGCCTTGAATAGATTGAGGTTGGTTTGCTTTGTGACTTTATTGCTACCAAAGTCCCAGTCTCTATTTCCATCCTCCATTTGGTAAGTCCCCCAGACCTTAGCACAGCCCATGCTGTTGCTCTCCCAACTTGCCCAGCTTCGTGTTTCTTATTCCTTCCTTCCCACAACAGAGGCTAGACCCAAATGTTTATATCTCATAGTAGTTTGGTTGGGTTTATTTTATTTTAAATTAAACATTTTTAATTACTAAGAATTAATAAATCAGATTTCCAGTTTTTCCTGAAAAAAATTAAAACTCTGGCCACACTGGGTACATTTCCCTCTTAACAGCAGTCAGACAGAATACAGACTCTTAGATTGGGCAAATTTCCTCCACCTCCCCTGAGGCCCCAACTGCCCTTTTGCTCATCGACATCACTTGCTTGGATCCTTAAGCAATTGAGTTTGTGACCCCTATCTTAGACTTTTCAATCCAGCATACACATTCTCCCCAAGCAAATAGCCTATGCCCAAGGTGGGGATAGAGAGGCCTCAGGATTCCTCCTGGCTAGAAACTGGCTCATAAGGATTTTTGCTATGGCCTAGGCTCCAGAGTTAGTAGGGAGCTTCCAGTCACCTGGAAGCCATTCCCAGGGATATGAATGAAACAAAGGTGAAGCTGAACCCAGACAACCAGCCTCAGCCCCTGTCTCCTCCCAGGGTTTAGTTGTCCAGCCTCCACCCCATACTTCACCATCCCTTCCAGAAATAGCATCTCCTTTCCTACAGGTCTTCCCAGGAATGCTTTGTTTCCTTCCTCCTTTCTTCCCTTCCTCAGAGCCCAAGCTTCTCATCCAGCCCCTGATAATATTCAAAAATAAGAACCACTTAACCAGTAATGGATAGAAAGTAAAGAAATTGAAGAGTAATTGAGGTAATAGGTATAAGAAAAAGAGAACCCAGGTGATGTGCTCACCTCAGAACTACCCAGGGTAGCCCCCTGAGCAGAGTGGAGCGCCAAAAGAGAGAGAAGAACCACAGCAGGAAGAACTGGGATCTTCATGGTGTCAAGTTTAGGGTGCTCTGAGGCGGGGCCTCACTGCTTGCTCTTTATATTCCCAGGGAGGCAGATGTGAGCAGAAATGGGGTCCCCACCCCACTGACTCACCCCCAGATCCTGTCACTCACCCCTGGGACTCTGGGAGGGAAGGTGTGGCCTGTCCCCCACTTACCTTGGATTTCTCAATCCACATTCTGCCCTAGGCAATAGGAAGGTGAGATGGCAATGAGGTTCCTCATGCAAATGGAGCTGGGATGGAGACAAGTTGGACCTGTCCTTCCAAGGGATTGGCAGTGGCACCCAAGCACCTCTCCTTCTGTCTGTCTCATTTCCTTATGTCCTTCCTTCCTCTCCTATAATTCAGGCTTTTTCCACCCTACCCAGTTTTGTCTAAACTCCTTAGACTGGCATTGAAGACCTTTCATGTTCTGGTCTCAATCTGCCTTTCCTTTTTCTTCTTATACTGCCTTTGCATGTTTCTTACATTATGGCCAAACTGGACTCCATACCAAATATACTCTTCTTTTTCCTCCTGCAAGTATCTTCCCATGCTATTCCTTATTCCTAAAATGCCCTTCTCTCATCTCCAATTCTCAGAAGCTTCCCTGATTTCTCCCATCGTCCCTCACCTGCCTCCCCCACACATTTTGCCTTTCTCGGAGTTGCCGTAACAATTCAGTTGTATTTCTCTGACATTGCACCTAGAGTAATGAATGTTCTTCTTCTTATTTCCCTCTTAGAATATTAAGTTCCTCGAGGTCAGGAACTATATCTTAATCACCTTTATACCCCTCAAGCACTGCACCTTACACAGAGTATAGGTGGAGCCAACATTTGTTAGATTGGATATGTTAGAATTCAAGCATCCTTCCACCAAGTTGTAGAATTTCTTCCTTTGGGGATGGACCCCTCCCATTATCCAACTGCTCATCTTTTACTCTTGGGTCTTCAGAGAGATGACTGTTTTGCCCTAAGACAAGGAATAGAGAAAAAATGCAAAACAGGTCTTAGAGCTAATCAATTGGAGATGGGATCTAGGTCCTGACTTTGCGTGCCTACTCCATTTCATTGACTTATCCCACCCCCTACTTCACTCCCCCAGTTTAAGAGTTGATCATCTCAAAGTGGCAAAACATCCCAATCAAACAACCTTCTCCACAATGAGGTTGAGGTGGCCCAACCAGTTCCTGGTGTAATAGGGAGGTGCTGGAACATGGACTAGTGCTACCAGGACAAAGCAAGACCTTATTTAAGAGTGGGCCTCTTTACCCAACCTGATGCAATGCACACAGGTGGCAGGCCTCGAGTGGGAGGGATACAGTCATTCATGAACAATCTTTATGAACTCCAGAAGCACTTCAATTATCATGCTGCTCCACAGCCCAATCCCTGACACCTATCCCTCTTTAGCCTTAGGAAGCCTCCTGTTTTTATAGAGCTACCTGAGTAGACAATGCTTAAGGGACACTCACTAAGCACAGATGACCTGTGACAGTGGATGCAATGTACAGTTGGTGCTACTGGAGGGGACAGGTGAAAAAATGACTGCAGTGGGTGGAACACCTCCCCAAAAAGTTTTCTGGAGGGCACAAGTTTATATGTGTAATGAATTCTTACTAATTAATTAACAGTGACCGAAGGAGCTCATTAAGCACCATTCTGTCAGCATAAAGTCAACTCCAGGAGTAAAAGGAATGAAAAATCAACAAAAGAGAACTGCTGTTATAAAATCAGCTCTACTTAGATATGCTAATGTAGGAACACTTTGGCATCTAAAGCAACAGGTGATCCAAACACCTCCAAACGCCATTATCTATTTGGCTCTAGAGTTCTTTAGCAACAAATTGACTTCCCCATTTTCCTCTCCACCTAATACTAGTGCTACTGATAATAATGTTAGCCAATTTATTGATATCTTACTATGTGGCAGGCCTTGTGCCAAGTGCTCTAAATGCATGATCTCATTGAAATGTCACAGTGGTTCTGTGAGGTAGGCACTATAATTATCCAAATTCTTTAGGTAGGGAAACCATAGCATATAGAGATTAAGTAATTTACCCAAGGTCACACAGACAGTGTGGCAAGGCCCATGTTCAAACCCCGGGATTCCAGAGCCTCCACCTGTACTGGCTCTTTGCTATGCTATGGAGTAGTGTCCTAAAAAGGGCCTCGGCCAGGCCACATACCACCTTGTGTGAATTAGACCCATGCCCTGCGAGCTGGGGGGCAGGCTGCATTTGGTCCCCACTAGCCAACTTGACCAGAGGTCCTTTGTGGTATGCAGCCTGCACAGCCATAGGTGGCAGCTCTGAGCATACGTGTATTAATCTCAATAAATCAAACTGTAAATTCTTGGCAAAATGAAAACAGAGAACTAAAAGATTATGCCCCAGAATGAACCTGCAATTGCCTCAGTTTCCAGATGCCTCATATAGTATGAGCATCTTGCCACACCTAGCCTGTATTTAATGATATTTCTAGTTTTGTTCTAATGTTTAAAGTTCCAGTGTTTAAAGATAGGTACTTTTTAATAATGTCTCTAAACACAAGCTAGCTACTTCATGTGCACAACCAAAGAAATTCTGTTCTTGTGCTGGAGAAAAAACTAGGTGTGCTAGACTTACGATTTGTTTCAATTTGGTACATTCCTGTTGGCATTTTGGCTTACATGACTTATGCTGAAAGTGCTAACTAATGTCTCTCTCCAAGCTCCTTGACATTCCCCCATCTATTCTGCCTCAGTGAGTTTGTTTCCTGAATGTCCTGTGTCCAGTGATCGAGCAAATGGGGGGATTCTCACTGGGAGAGGGTCCCAGCAGTTCAGGTAATGGCTGGCAGGGTAATGGGCGTGGGGTTTAGCATTGCTTTGGATACATCACATCAGGTTAATGGTCAGGCAGAGCCACAGAGCTGGCTCTGCACCAACCCATTTCCAAGTCTGGTTTATCTCCTAGCCCCCTCTCTGAGCATACCAGTAAACCCCTGTTTTCCCACAGGCCAGCACCCACCCTCCCTCAGATATGCCAGAACTTGAGTGTGGGTAGAAGGTGAGGCCGAGCCCTGATTGCTACATTACAGACACACCTCGGAGTTGGGAGCTGGCCTCCTGGGTTCAGGGAACAAATGGGGGATTTGAAGGGACGCACACTGGAGCCTCGGGGCCTCGGTGAACACCCAGGTGATAAGCCTTGGAGAGAAAGGGGGCCGGGGCAAGGGGTACTGGGGGGCATCCCTGTCCCGTCCTTTCTCCCTCTGCCAGTGTTATTATCGTGCCCAAGAAAGCAGCCACTTTGCCCAGCAGGTCTAGTTTTTTCCTTTGCCACCCACCCTCTGCCCCTGTGTATCCTTTGCTTAAACTTCTTTCAGAAAGACTTCCTGGACTGATCCAACTTAATTCTGATCCCTCTAGCTCATAAATATTTGTTGAGCAGCCACTTTGGCTCTTGGTGCTAGGGATTGAAGATGGACATGATACCAGTCCTGTGGAGCCTATTTCTGGTGGAGGAAACAGATCATAATCTAACAAAAAATTAGGAAACAAGATAATGTCAGAGAATGACAAATTCTATGAGTAAGTTAAAATGATAGTGATCATGTGTGTATGTAGCCTTGGCTAAGCTGGATTGGGGAAGGCCATGTGAATTTAGATCTAAAGCTCCAAACTTCTGAAAATCCCGGGATCCAGAGCCAGATAACAGCAGTGTTCCCCAAGGGCCTGTCCCAGCAGGTCCAGATGATACTGGAGAGGGAGGCCAGAGCCAGGTCACCCCAAACCATGCTGAGGAGTTGGGATATAATTGTAGGGCTAATGAAAAGCTTGCAGAGAATTCTGAGCAGGGGATCTTTCCTGGCTGTCATGAGAGAATGGATTATAGGGAAAATATGAAAGAACATAGGAAAGTTGCTTCAGAGGTCCAGACAGGAGAAAGGAGTGGCCTGCCCTTTTGTTAAAGTCTTTTACACAAGAGGGCCTTAGCCTGCTTCAGATGGTACTTTAAACTTTAAAGGGATGCTTTCAGCCATGTTGACCACCTCAGCTTCTCCCTCAATCCCTCAGGGACTGGCTCCAGCTGTTTCTGAAATCTCACCTACACTCCAGGAAGCTGTCAGTCAGCAGAAAGGGTTGAGTGTTGGCCCTGGGACAGCTGTGTTCTCCCCCCTGTGGCTGCAAGGAGGTACTGCAAGGCTATCCCTATACAATGGAAACCCAAGACAAATACAAAGCAGTAGCTCCAATTCAGGGACATAAGGGAGAAGAGGATGCAGAGCTAAGGAGTAGTCCTCCTCTCCTTTCCAGTCAGGTGGATTTGATCACATCGGTTTCCTCAAGTCCATTGTGAGCATGGTTTCCTTCATTTACTCATCAACATTTGAGGCCGACCCTACCCTGTGCCAAATCCTGTGCTAAGCACTGAGGTTGGTGCAGTGACCAAGGAAGACAGGTCATGCCCTCAGAACACTTGCAGTCTCAGAGGGAGTCACTCAGATTAGCAGAGTGTTTCTTGTCCTGCTTTTGCTTCCTGGTTCCTGCAGGATGTCAGAGGTGATGATGGGGGCTCCTTAATTTGACACACAGTGTGGCCTTGATGGGACTTTGCCTCAGAGACTCTAACTGGAGAGTCTCCAGCCCTGTCTTCAGGGCTCCTGGGCTTATGATAAGCCTGGGTTCGGCCGTGCCCTCTGCCGGTCTCATTGGTACATTACTGGAGTAGAAGTGTTCTGCTGCCCCTCTGTGTCCTGGAGACACAGGGCTGCTCCGTGTGAGATGCTGGATATGAGCTGCCCCACCCCCTCCCCACCTCCATCTTCCTAAAATGTCAACCCAACGGTCCCCTCACCCACCCCTCGCTGCATTTAGAGGCCAAGGCATATTCTGCACCTACCCCTTGCTCTTGTTCCTGCCCTCTCCCTGACCCTCTGGGATTGGTCTTCTCTGAATTGGTTCTCTACTCCCACTTTCTGATTTGCAGGCTAGCAAAACATCCATGGCCACTTCAAGGGCAGTAAGCATAGTATTCAGATATAGGTTGGGCAAAGAACATTTTTTACAGATGGGGAAACTGAGGCCCAGTGAGGTCAGCTAGCTACTTCCTGTCAGGACTACCCAGGTCTTATCTCTCTCAGCCCACCATTTTGTATATCAGTCTCAGGAGGGAGACAGATTATCTGCCCCTAATTCAGTCTCCCATCTCCCTGATCTGGGCCATCAGTATAGTGTTAAAGAATAAAATTCACGAAAGTCTTAGAGAAAAAAAGATTCATGTTTTATTTCCACAGAGAAACTCAAAAGTGGGATGCTCCTCCTGAAAGACGGTCAGTGACTTCAGGTCACACATGGAGTAGGTAGAAAAAGTGGCTGGTTTATTTGATGAGGCTGGTGGTCAAGGAGACACCACATGCGTGGGAAGAAACAAAGGACAGGTCCCCAACCTAGAAAGAGCAGGTGTCAACACCCAGACCAGGGCTGGCCCGGAGGGAGAGCTGGGGGAGGGGCGTGGTTGGGTTCCTCGATGACTGATGTTTCTCAGGGTCTCAGGCATAGTTGGGAGTAATTTTCTAGGAGAAAAGAGAAAGTGGTAGAATGTGACCACTTCCAATCTTTTGAAACCAGACATCCTATCTTTTTGTGTTAGTTCATTATTAAAATACTAGAAGCCCAGCATGTGAAATTGTGCGGCCCTGCCCACCCACCAGCGCAGGTCTTTGGTCGTTTCACGCCTTTTATAATATAGATATTTATAGAACAAAATAGAAGTGTCCCTGCCCCTTCATTCCCCTCTTTGGGTGGGGGTAGGGGTGGGACACCGTTGTGAACAGGTTAGTCGCACCCAGAACTGAATGTCATATTCTTGCAGCAAGAGTGAGACTTCCTCTCTGAGCCTCAGTTTCTTCATCTGTAATATGTAAACAATTATAGCCCCTTTTCCAGGAATTAATAGTATGGCACAAATAAAGGGCCAATCACAATGCCTGTCACATTTAAGTGTTTGCTAAGTGGTTGTTCTTTGTGTTTTTTTAATCTTTATTGTTGAAAGTCCCCTCCACTACAGATGCCCCTCTTTTTTTCTCATTGACCCCACCACCACCACCACACACCCATCCTTCCCAGGTCTTCCCTGCACTAGTGTCTGTGTCCATGGGCTATGCATATATGTAGTAAGTTCCCCAGTTAATCTCTCCCTACCCTCCATCCCCGCCTTCTTTCTGAGATTCCATGTTTCTATGTCTCTGGGTCTATTTTGTTCATCAGTTTATTTTGTTCATTAGATTCCACATATGAGTAATATCATGTGATACTTACCTTTCTCTGATTGGCTTATGAAACCAGGCATCCCTTCATTGAGCTTCTGCATTCCCACAGTTCCTTTGTGTCTTACCTATTTCACCTGCCATCCCCTCACTTTTGCTGTCCCCTAAAACAGTTTATGTGGTTCTGCCAAGTTAATCTATTACCTCTCCCCCACTGGGAACTCACTTCTTCCTCCTGCCTCTGACCCTTTACACCTGAAAGGCTCACCTCTCTACAGTTGCCCTGCACAATTACTATCCCAGTCCCTCTCCTTAACCTAGTGTGCCATTCTTCTCATATCTGTTCCTGCATGGTCTCCCCTCCAACAGGCCTTCACTCAGCACTCAGAGGTGCTTTCTGAGTAGATCATACCTTGTAAGTTTTTCTTCACACCCTCACATTGGACTCACCTTCTCAGTACCCTTAGAGTACCCACCCAGAGCAAAGCAAGTGCCATGATCCCAGCCCTGCCCCTGGGCGATGGTGCCCCAGCTCCTGGATGAAGCTGAGCATGGCTCACTCTAATACTCACCTACCAGAACTTCACCCACTGCAGCAGGCCAGGTCGCGCCCGGGAAGCCTGTGGGACAGGGAGAAAGTCTGAGTGGACATCGCACTTTCCCCTGCACAACCTCTGCCCTCAGACCCCTTTTCTCACAAGCCAATTTCCTTTGCCCCACTACTTACCGAAGAAGAAAGCGTGACTCCCCCCTGTAAAGAGATGATCAGAGTAGGTGATATGGGTGCTACAATGACCTCTCTGGACTCTGCCATGTTCCTGGTGCTCAGAAAGGGCTCAGTGGAAGGGGCAAGATCAAACCAGTTTATCTCAAAGCTCCTTTGGGTCTGACTGTAGACATTCAGCCCATGGAAATTTTTCACAGCACAATTTATCATCTTAAATACACGTTACCCAAGATGATACTGAATGTGGTCCCTTAGCACACTCTGCCCACAGGAAGTGAATGAGAATAGGTAGGTCTCCCTCTGCCTGCAAGGCGGATGGAAATTAGCCGCAAATAATTGGCAAAGTGGACACCCACAGGCAGTGTGGACTGCCACTTCACCTGTCTGCAGAGAGTTTCTGATCTCTCGGTGGAAGGCCTCTCTGTGAGAACAGGGCTTCACTGTTCTGAGAGGGGGAGGGAAATACCACCTGTTTTTGCTTCACCAGCCCAATTAGTATTTAGCACATTTATTTACTGACTTTATAAGACTGCTTTCTTTGCAACTGAATGCAACAAAATTCTCAAATGTTCTTCCTTTTAGTTCTTTTTGGAATGAAGCATTTATTCCCACCAACCAAGAGTTCCTGGGCTAGCTTCGCCTATCCTCCTCCCCCTCTACCCGCACCACGCCCAGAAGGCCAGCAGTTGAAGAGGTAGAGAGTGGATGCTACGAAGGAAGGTGGCTTGTTCTGCCATGTTTTATGTGATTTTTCTAAGGAGCATATACTGGTATTTCTCTTCGAGAGGATAGTGGTTCCCAGTTTTCTCCATGATGTAGCCACTGCTCCCTTGTAACCTTTTCTGAATGTGGGTGCAATGAGTCTTGAACCTTCTTCCTTTCTCTAAGAGCAGTTTGGAAGTGCAAGATAGAAGGTGTGGAAAGAGATGACTTTCAGAGTGAACAGGATTTGTCCTCAGCTAACCCCCATAGAAGACCCTGGCAGCGAAAGCCTCCCTCCCTCACCTACATGCAGAGACCCCAATGGGAAAACAGGGCAGTTGCAAGTCTTACCTTAGCGGGGACCTTGGCGGAGTACTGCCCACCAGAGACAGTAGGATAGGCCTGCTGGTTATAATTGTAGTTCTGCGGAAGAAAGCAAGGGCGGTGGGTAGTGGGGGGGTGGAGGACAGCACAGAAGGGATGAAACCATTTTTTTCTCTGGAATAAACACCCAACTTCCCTGCCCTGGCTGGACCTTTCTCAAAGCCCCTGCCTTCTCCCCCTCCTGGTGTCAGGTGTTTTCTTTTCCAGAATCCCCTTCAGCCATCCAAGCTCACACGCTCACCTCCTTATGGTCCCAGCCCAAATGGCTCTGCCTTCTTCCCTCTCCCAATTCAAGTGGGAGGTGAGGAAAAAAGACCAAGGAAAGAAGTGAGGTCTAAATCAGATGGTCATGTGGCAGATATCTTACCTTAGAAGTTACTGCTGGTACCTCTGGCCATCCTGCACCAGGCTGAGAAAATTACAGAACAGAGGAGTGAAGGAGGAGAATATGATGTTGGCCAGACTGAGGAACAAGACTGAGAGAGGCTGAGGACCTCCAAGGTCAGTCTGAGGGCAGAGACTTACCTGACCAGCACTGCCTGCCCTCTTCTGAAGTGATGATGATGAATAGTTACCCTGCAAGAAAGGGGGCCACAGTTAGAGTGTCTCCACGGTCCTCAGGCCTTGCCAGACTGTGGGACTCCAACATCCTGCTGCCTGGGCGCTGCCCTCCTTCTGGAGCACCTGCATCCCACCTACCCCGCCCCGTCCCTCTCAGTGGCCCATGAGTGCTGTCCACAGAGAGGGCAGTGAGCCTGGAGGAAACTGATGGTCCAGATAGATACAGATGATAGGTTTCCACACTCAGTGCTGGGAAGTGAGGGTAGCGAACTGGGTTTAGCAACACCATCCCCACCCAGGCACCTGGAATGCTGGCAGGCTGGCCTGAGACTGAATGACAAATGAGTGGTGCCCACACAGGCTCCCATGGGAGCAGAGCCCAGGCCCTAAGCCCCAGCCCACATTTTGCTGATGCCAAACCCTGCTCCCCGCATAGGCCCCTTTATCCCTGTTCACAGTGTTGTTTGTGAGGCAAAGTGGAGTGTATAACGTTAGCTCTGGGTCAGAGAGAAAGAAAGGGGAGACATACAAGGACATAGATGAAGGTACTTAAGACACTGCAGATGCACTACCCTCTCCCTCCCCCAGGTGAAGCAGGGGAAATTCCTAAGCAGTGGGAGAGAAGTTCAGTTCCTTCCATCAGCACTTCTCTACTAGGACACACCACCACCACACACACACACACACACACACAGGGTTAGGGTGTTCTTCTTAACTCTGACTTAACTCTCTACCTATCCTCACCTGACATTGAGTTTTAGCCCTAATACTGAGGTCACAAACTGGTTGATCACAGGCCTCCAGACATTTTTTACTTGGTTTGCATTTTTAAAATTGATTTAGTTATAAGCAATTCAATATCAGATTTCTAACTTTTCTTGAAGAATCAGGTGATGTGGTCACACGGGACTACATGGGTACATGACAACACTCAGCTGGAAGGCCTTGGCCTCCTCCTTTGCATGGCCCCACCTGTCCGACTTCAGGTTCCTGGCCCATGTGTGAGTAAATGGGCAACTCTTGCCTCAGTGCCTAAGAGATCTGGTTCCTGAAAAGGCCACTGGCCATGCAGAACCGAGGTGTGGCTTTCTGGAGACCCAGAGTCCTGCCCGTCCTTCTTGGAACGCAGATATTCAGACCCTGTGCACCTGCCTGCGGTTAACAATGACTTGATTCCCTCCCCACCCCCCACCCCATACCTACTGTTTCCCTTCAGCTTTCTTCCCTAATTCCCCCCATTTCTGGTTCTGAGGTCCTTCCCTCTTCTCAACCTCCTGGTCCCCATCACCTGTTCACCCTGCAGTACCCACCCAGCTGTGGCTCCCCCCATGCCAGGCCAGGCCCAGCAGGAGCAGCAGCAGAGCAGAGACAGTGGCCAACTTCATGTGCCCGGGGCCTGTGAGGGCCCCCACCCTTGGCCTGGGCTTTCATCCTAAGGAGGACCTGCCATCCTGCTCTTTCTTCAGTGACTCACAGCTTCTCTCTCACACCCCACCCCCACTCAGCATTGCATAAAGGAAAGTGGGAAGGGAGGGAGGCACCCTCTCTCAGCAGAGAGAGTAAGGAACTGGCACAGAATCTGCAAGCCATTGTCAAGAACCCAGCACCCCACATCCCAGAGCTGAGCTTCCTGACCCCAAAACAAGAGGTTCTGCCGCTCTTACCTCAATAATTTCTTTCCAGTTCAAAAAAGGAGTATTGTGTTTGAAATCCTGGAGGAAGAAGGAGAGATGAGTGGGCCACAGGGAGACAGAGGGTGGAGTGTGGCAGCTCATTGGGAAAGTTTCAAGACCACGCACAAGAATGGGTTTTGGAGCCCGGGTGTGGTTGGGGTTAGATGAAGATACACTTATTACAGGTGTTAGAATTTTTGAGGGTATTAGTGATAAGATTTGGATGAGGTTTCCCATCTCCAAAATAAACAGAGGGGGAATTTTGTGACAGGAGCTGGGGTTTGGCTGCCTTGAGGGAGATAGAGAGAGGGACAGGATGACCAGGGTCCCAGTTCTTCAAAAAGTGAGAATTGTCCTACCTCCCAGAGTCGACTGAAGTAGAGGAGGGCTCGAGTGCTGGGGGATGGGACTTGGCCCTGTGGATGAAAGGTGGGGAGCAGGTTAGCAGAGAGCCTGACCCCCTGATCATCTAAGCCCCTACTCCTGCTCCCACCATTTCTCGGTCTTCATAATTGCACTATGACCAAGATTTCGGGGGATGCTGGGTGTCTTTAGGGACCAGAAAACGATTTTTGCAAGCAGAGGAAGAGAGAAGCTAGATCTCTGGAGCCATTACCGTCCTTTCCGCCTCTAGCACACACAGAGTGTTCTTCTCTATCCCATTTCCCCTTCCTCTGGCTGAACATAACCGTAGCAAAACCTCAAGACTAAGACCTGCCCACAGAGCTTCCTGCCTTTTCACCTGCCATGCCACCTCCAGCCCATTTCCCAAAGCTGGGGGCTTAAGTTATCCCTTCCAAGCCCCTCCTCCCCCGGGATAACAGTTGAGACGTAAGAAAGGAGCAGACACCAGGAGTGTGGGGCAGCTAAGGTTTATTTCAAGGGCAAAGGTTGAGATTAGTGGTGAATAGTGTTTTTTTAAGAAGGGGTGGGGGGGCTCCCATCCATCTGGTAGCTCCTTGTCTGGAGGTCATGGGATGTGAAAGCTCCTCTCGTCCTGGGCAAAGAAATGGGTTCTAAGAGGGAGCTTGAGGAATAGGACTTCAGGGAGTAATGGAAAGTCAAGGTTATATTAGACCCCTGCTCCAGAAATCTGCAGGGACCTTTTTGAACCACGGCTGTCATCCAGTCAACCCGATATTCCAGCTTGGGCTTGAAAACTCTCGTACCTTGCCAGGATGTTATGTACAGCCCCCCTGTCTTCACTCCTCACTCTGTAGGAAGTCACACCTCACCCCGCACTGTGAAGGAGCCAGAGCTCACCATTCTCTTCTCTGCCCATCTCTGTTCTGTCCCTCTTCTGAGATCTGTGCCCCTGGGAAGTCACCCCAGATGAATCCTGCCTGACTGCAGGCACTCACTGTACTGTGCCCTCTAGATGTGCAAAACGCTTGGCTATCCGTCCTGGCCCTCTGAGAGGTGTCTGTGTGTGCCCGAAGGTCCCCACGCTCAGGGGTCGGGCTTCCCCAGTAAGGAGTTCACAGTAAGGAGTCTTGCCCCACCAGAGATTGTGCTTCTAAACCAGAAACAGTCTATTTTGTTCATTTAGCTCATGCAAACCAAACTGTGCTGCATCTGGGAACATCTGTATCTTCTGTCTTCCACTCCCCCTTATCCCAAAGGGAAGGCTTTGGCTTTCCTGGGGTTTGGGCTGCCTCTTTGCTTCCCCCTATCAGTACCCCTTTTCCCCCACAAGTTTTAGAGGACAGGATCCTAATTTTCATTCTTTTAAGTTAAGGCTTAGAAACTCAACTGAACACAGCCAGTCAGGTGGCTAGAATGGCTGTGATGGGCAGGGGCAGTCTGACTGCTAGAGAGCAAGTCCCCATGGCAAGAAGCAGCTGCTACTCAGCTTTAGTTTATTGTAGCCCATGGAATGGGGCCTTGTGTTGACAAATTTTTCAATAGAAGTCAGAAATCCAAGTCATTTTGTGAAGTCTATACATTTTTAAACTTTGGCAACTGATTCATATTGTGTGTGTTTTTTAATATATCCAAAAAAATCACATAATTGGGCTGCCAGTTACAGTTTTTGCTTTTGGTGTTTGTTCGGATTGTTTGTCTGCTCTCATCCTCTCCTTCCAGTCCACTCTCTCTACTATTCTGGTGTCGTGTTAGCTTGGCCAGGGGTTTCCCTACAAGAGGAGGGAGGAAGAAGAAAGGGCTCCAGGACTCCATGTGTCCCCTAATATTATGTAAGTACAGGGCACCCATTAGGCACTCAGTAAATGTTGGCTTTCTCCTTCCCTTCTCTCTCTGTGTCAGTCCTCATGTGGCCTTTTAGCTCCACCTGACTATTCAGTCCACCCTCCCACCCCGGCCTCTGCTACCTCTCCCATTAACCTCCAGGTCTCGGAGGGGAAACTGAGGTTTAGACCTGTGCAAGTCTGCATGTTAGGATATGAAAGAGGCCCATTCATTTCTCATCCTCAATACCCAACTGTTTGCAAAGTCTCCCTCTCTTCATATCTCAGCTGTTCTTCCCCCTTGTTTTTGTTCTTTTTTTTTTTTAGCACTAGCCAAAATGCTCTTCATGGCCATCATCATTATTTCACCTGGCTCAGAGGTTTAGCTTCTTCTCTATATTCCTCTCCCACAAAGATCATATGACATGGCCTTCCAGCCCTTACCTTGTTTATGGCATCCCAGTTAATGAAACCCAGCTTGGCTTTAAAGTTCTGCAGAGAAGAGAAAAAAGAAAAAAGGAGACTGGTCAAATTGGATCATAATAATGTAATTGGCTTGGAGCCTCGGGACAAGAAAGGTCAAGGCCACCACTGACAGCAGTTATAGAAAGAGGACTTCATCCTGTGAGGTCAAGGGGACAGGATTTTGGCTTTCCAAAAGAGAATGAATAAGCAGAGCAGTCTTGTTGAACTCACCTTCCAGAAAGTGTCGAAGTTGAAGGGCCCAGAAGTCTGAGAGTTCTAAGGAACCAATGAGAAATGGGATGAGAGTAAGAACACACTTCGTGAGCAAGAGGCAGGGGCAGGAGCTATGGATGTCTGGAGGGTCCTGGCTTAAGGTGGGGTGATGCCTCCACTCACCAAGTTATCGATTCCACCGACAGCTTCACCTCCCCCACTGGACCCTTGCCCCTGGGTGGGGAAAGGGGACTGATGTTCAAGGCTCATGCATCTTGTTATGCATACCACCCATCAGCTTGCTCCTGGCCCACTCATCTTTGCCTTTGCTCAAGCACCATGAACCCTCTGTAAAGCCACCTCTCTTCTTTACACAGCACCTAAGAACCCCACCTCCAGAAAGCCTTCCTGGAATGACTCATTATTTGCTGCCTAGCATAACCCTACCCACTTCCTAATATATAGCCTCACTGTGCGCCAGGCACTATGCCTTATCCTGCCATGTCCTTTGTGGAGATGTGTCCATTTGACAGACGAGGACACTGACACTCAGAGCTGTGCAGAGCTTGCCTCGGATGTATCTCCATGCCTGAGTTCAGTGTCTGCATCCTGAGCCCCCTTGGTCGGGTGATGATGCAGAAAGCTCTGCAGTAGCTGTGGGGGTGAGGAAGCTGGGCTGCACAGTGCCCATTTTATCCAAGAGGAAGGCCAGACTCACAGAGGTCAACTGACTTGCCTGATCACAGATGACAAGTGATCTCCCATTTCTAACTCAAAGTTCACTGCCTTTATGCTTCTCCACACTGCCTTCTAAGTATGATTTTTAAAATCCCCCTTAGCTAGCCATTCTTCTGTTATTTTAATCTGTTTTTTTCCCTCACAGAGGTAATAGAATTGTGATGGCAGTTGTAAAAAGGGAGAGAATGGGTGAATCAAGGAGAATGACAGGGATCCTGGACCCCTGTTGATCTCCTGGTAGTCATCTGACAGATTCAGAGAAGCTGGCAAGAAGAAACTGATATTCCTCTTTCTTTTCCCAAGCCCTTTGCATTCTATCCCCACACTCCACCATCCCTTCTCCTAAAGACATCCCTGCTCACCTGATAATTGCCTTGGGAGTTCCCAAGGAGGCGACTACCTTCCCTACTTATTCCCTGAGGAGAGAGAAAATGGAGAAGAGTTGGTGGGGAGGCAGGCAGGATGAGAGGTGAGAAGTAGGTGAAGGATTCCTGAATCGGGGGACTGAGGCAGGAGCAGGGCCGAGTCCTTCCCAGGACCCCAAGAGAGGCCCTTCTCTCTGGGTAGCTCTATCTTTCCTGGCAAATCTTGTTTCACCCCCTTGTGGATGGGGCTACTTCTCACTTAGGATGCTCATTGGTACCATCACCATCTGTTTCTATTCAGTCTGCAAGCTGTCCACAGTTCAGTGGGAATAGCCTTTGCCACCAAGTAGGAACCCGCCAGGCTGCTGTACTAAATTAATTCAAAATGCAGGCTGGGCTGATGTTTCACTTTAGTCAGAAAGGTGATGCCCGCTGGAAGAGTCCCTGGGAGATGAGGCGGCACAGAAGTCAACTGCTAGTCTCCTCCTATGGCAGAGGTCAGCTCCTTTTGAGTTCTGCTTTCACTGTTTGGTATGGATCCCAGACCCATCGGCACCTCTTCATTCCCAGAGCTAAAATCTAGACCAGGCTGGGAGGTGGGACTGTCTGCCCTGTTAGTATTGCCGCTGCCACAGTCCCTACTCTCCTCACCCTGATGTCGCCGAGCCGCTGGGGCCTCTGAAGCCCTGAGGGACAAGACAGTGAGACACAGGTCATTGTTTTACCAGGTCCATCCATGCAAATTCATGTATGATTTAATATGATTCCTCTTAAAATCCTAATGGAAATCTCTTTGGAACTTGTCAAAATCATCTTGAAGTTCATTTGGAAGAATAGATGCCTAACAATTGGTAAGAAAACACTGGAAAAGATGAGCAGCAAAGGGACTTGTACTGGCAGATATTAATGTACTATAAAGCTACCATGAATAAAACTGCAGTTCCTGTCCCAGAACAGATCAATCGATTAATAGAACCCCCAGAAGCTCTCCCCAAATATTAAGGTATATATACATGATGTTTTAAATCAGTGGTAGAAATGATTCAATACAGGGCTGGGAATACCAGTTATGTTTTGGGGGGAAAAGCTTATTTATACCTCACAGTTTCCTCCCTTTTGTTTTTATCTGATTGTCTCCTACGGCAGCTCACAGATCTGATTCAAAGTGTAGGGCCTGCCTAGTTGGATCCAGGAGTGGACTAGACAGAATACACCAGAATACCGCCAGGTGGATTAAAGAGTTAAATTTAACAATGAAATTATAGAAGTGTTAGTAATGCTAGAAGAAAATAAAGACCTTTATTTTCAACAGAAGACACCATAGAAAAACAGACTTTGGTATGTAAAAAACTAGAAATAGAGTAACAAACTGGGAGACGTTTTCTTGAAACCTGTCTACCCATAAAAGATTACTATCCCCAATATTTTAGGAGCTCTTCAGAGAGCCTTGTCAATGTAGCATCATAGGGCCATGCTCCTCGCCCTGCAGGCGACACACCACGTGCTGCTGCTCTGCACCAGCCTCCCCCAGAGCTTGTTAAAAGCCAGGATCTTGGCAACACCCCAGAGCTGAATCAGAACCCGCATTTTCACGAGACCTCCGGGCCATTCGTGGGCACCTTGGTGTAGCACTTCCTCTGTCAGTGCTGCAGGTTCTGACGAGAAAGCCCAAATTTCCAGAATAACTAGGAGGGGGATGCATGCAAACCAATGTCAAAGGGGTTAGCAAATTGTGTTCACTAGCCAGGCATAGGACATTTGTACATTTATGTTTCTAAAAGGACTGGTCTTCAGGTGACTTTCACAGCCCTGTCTGTGGGGGGATGTCCCATAAGGATTTGCAATGAATTATTCCTTTGGAGATTATTAGTAATTTTATGTGCTTGGTCTCTGCCCCTAAATTGTAATTCCCCACAGACGGGGTTGGGATGAAGATTAGCATTAGGAGTGGAGAGCAGAGCTGGGTTACAAGGAGTAGCACAGCGGCAGTGATGAACTGCGGTAACCACAAGTTTGGCTCTCACCTGACCCCCAGATCCTCCGGACACTCGGACTCCATTTCCTGGGTTGTCACACTGTGGGTGAGAGAAAGAGAAGACTTCCTCTCAGTCTTTACCTAGACGCCAATTCCAGCCCTCAAGTTGCAGTCTTTTAGCCCCGAGGTTCACGCACGTCAGCCCCACCCCAGCAGCGGTCCACCCCATTCTCAGCCCCAGCGGTCACTCTCCCGCCCTCCACGGGGCCTCCTCTTTTCCTTCCCACAGTTTCAGTTTCAGGGAGATCCATGCAGGTGCAAACCGTAGACACTCACCTCGGGTTTATTTCCACCACCACTTCCTCCGCTGTTTCCTGAGGAAGAGCTGCTACTGTGTTCCTACAAGGGAAAGCAAGAGTCCATCTGGTGTCTTCAAGGGACTTGGAAGGGACCAAACGATTCCCAGCCATGTTAACCCCCTCTGCCTGCCCCCCGTCTTCAGCCAGCCGTTCACTGAGGGAAGTGATGGGAGCACAGGGAAGACCAGGTGTGGCCAAGTGCATTTGGGAATGTGGGGTAATCCCACCACATGCCAGGGGTGGGAGGCCTCTGGAGCCTAACTGCACAAAAGTCCCCTGACACCTGAGGGCAGGCTGGCCTCGTGCTGCCCTGCCCCGTCTCTCCTCTCCCCTGCCCTCTCCTGGAACCTAGAAAGGGGAAAGGGCCACTGGCAGGGAGCCTGATCAACATGCCTAGAATTTTCTAAGGGAAAATCAGACGGGGTAAAAGCCAGCAGAACAAAGAGCAGTAAATTAAAGCAGCTTATGTGATCTGGCTTGTTCTAGTTGCCTCCCTCCTCTTGCCCGACACCTTCCCCAGACTCCAAAGGAAGCCAGTAGTGTTCTCTCTCTTCAGACCCCCTCCTGGAGATCCCTCCTAATCCAGCTGACAGGTTGTGGTCCCTTCCTAGTCCTTTCACCATCGGGGAGGGGCCTCGTGTGCAGCATCTGTATCAGTTCGCCTGGACCACAGCCCTGTAGTGTCTTAAGTCTCCATGTGTGCAGGCTTGCCCCCATTCTCCCGGCCGGGAGCATCCCTGACAAGTATAATGTTGTTCCGTGCCCACCTCTCTTCTTCCACTCGTCACCCCCAGCGGTAGTCAGATTTCCAAGTGGCCACAACGGCAGGAATAGGGGTTAGACAGGAGAGAGAAGATCCCCACCCTCATGGAGCAGAGATAAGGGACAGAGTGAGCAGAAGTAGGGAGGGCACCTCTTCTGCAAGCCTGCTTGGTGGGGCTGGGAAGGTGGGGAACAAAGGGAAGGAGCCACAGGATGACACTGCCAGTGATGCCACCCACCCCAGGGCTGGCAGCGTTCAGGAAGGCCTTGGAGCGCATCTCCTCGGCCGGGACCTCCACGGGCCTCAGCCTCATCTCTGCCTTTCAGCATAGGAGCAGAACTCACCCAGTTGCCCCCAGAACTGCTGCCGCTGCTGCCACCACTGCCACTGCTGCCACCACCACTGCTGCCACTGCTGCCACTGCTGCCGCTGCTGCCGCTACTGCCGCTACTGCCACTGCTGCCACCGCCGCTGCTGCCACTGCTGCCACCGCCGCTGCTGCCACCGCCGCTGCTGCCACTGCTGCCACCGCCGCTGCTGCCACCGCCACCGTTGCCACCGCCGCTGCTGCCGCTGCTGCCACTGCTGCCACCGCCGCTGCTGCCGCTGCTGCCACTGCTGCCACCGCCGCTGCTGCCGCTGCTGCCACTGCTGCCACCACTGTTGCTGCCACCACCGCTGCTGCCGCCACTGCTTCCCTGAGGGACCAGAGTGAGGACTAAAGGTGAGAACACCAAGATTGCTTCCCTCCATCCCTCCATCCCCTTGCTCTCTTGCTATTCCTGCCCAGTCTGAGGAAAGAGGAAAGAGAGTTCTGTTTTCTCCCTGTGCCCGATGCTTCAGGTGCCCCGCCTCTTACCAAGAGTTGCTAGAGCTTCCACCTGAGCCAGAGGGCGGAGGGTTGGTGCACTGCAGAAGAAAGGGGACAGGTGGGTTGTGAGGTTTCAGTTAGGGCTGTTGCCACGCCAGGCTCTCCTTCCTCATGTGGCTCGGCTTTCTTTCCCAACGTGTCCCTCCCCCACCCATCGCACTGACATCCCGCTCTCCCTTGCCTCCTCCCCACGCTCATCTCTCCCTGGCCAATCTGCCTCCCCATCTTTTTTTCCTATTTGTCTCTCCTGCTTTCTGTCACAGGCACCCAGACACCCTCTTCTCGCCCCGACTTTTCCTCTTACCTCCGTATTTGGGTTGCTGTTGCCCCTCACTGAGCCATAACCAGGTTGGGCCACAGCTCCCTGCAGGGAGGGTGAGACTAAGTATGAGAGTGTGGGCCTGAAGAGGTGAAGGTGCAGGATCAGGGCTGGGTGCTTACTTTACCTGAGTGTTGGGCCCCAAGTTGTATGGCCCTCCATTGCCTCCTTGGCCCCAGGAGCTTCCCTGAGAGCTGGTTCCGAAGCTGCCACCTGAGCCTCCAGCATGGATCCAGGGATTGCCCGGACCTTCGGGATTGCCCTGGCTGTGGGCTCCGAGGCCACCCTGAGAACCAAAGGTGCCGTGGCCTCCAGATGGAGGCTGGCCATTGGTTCCCTGCAAGGACAACATGCGAGCACTTAGTGTGTGTGACCTTATCACTCATGATGGGGCAAGGCAGGCAGAGCAACTAAGATAGAGAGGAGCCAGAGCAGGGCATAAGGAGAGGCAGGGAGAGACCCCAAGGTGGTAGAGAAAGGATGCATAGCATGGACGGAAACTGCCCCAGATGGCCACAAGTAAGACTCCTTCACCTTTCCATTGATTCCCAAGATTCTCAACCCAGCTTTCTACAGTCTCCCATTTCCACACCGAGCTTCCTTCCAGCCACTCACCCAAGCACCGTTGCTGCCAGGCATCCCCTGCCAGGAGCTGTGGGCAGCATCTATTCCATGTCGAATAATGTTCTCAGCCTGTCTGCCAGCCTCACTCCCAGTGTTTCCAAGAGCATGGGCTGCCTCTCCAGCCCCTTGGCCAATGGCCTCCCTGATTCCATGACTAATGGCATCTCCTGCCGCATGTCCAACGGCTTCCCCAAAACCTGCTTCAGCGCTTGCCCCTCCACTTAACAATGGGCCAGCCTCCCCACTGCCCAGGTACAGGGCCAGCAGGAGGCAGGCCAGGGACCCCTGTAACTTCATCTCTGCCTCACTCCTTCTCCCTCCTAAGTGTCTTTTTCCCACCCAAGTTTCCTTCTGTTGGCCCTTTCTCTTCTCTGTGTCTGTGTGCCCTCCTCTGTTCTCTTTTTCCTTCTGACTTCTTGTTCTCTCTCCTTCTAGGTCTGCAGCCTCCTCTCTCGTTCCCAGACTCCCCTGCCTTCCCAGAGGCCTCCTCCCTGCCACTACTCCTTATACTGCAGCTTGGGAGAAGGTGACAGGGCTGGGCAGCCCGGAGTCCCTCCTCCCAGTGACTCAGGGCCAGCCACTGATAGGGTAATGAGCTGTAATTGTGAGTCTGAAAGTCTGTGTTGAAACAGAGAGGGAGCCCATGCATCAGGGAGGGAGGGAGAAATGGAATGAGATGGCTGCAAAGTGTTTCAGTTTCCCAACCCCAGGAATTTGGGGCGCAGGGTGGGGATGGGGGCACCTGAGGAGATAGTCTGTTGGTGTCTCCTAGAGGTGGTAGGTGGAGGGAAATTACAGGCCGGGCCCTACCAGTGGGGCAAGGATACGAAACTCAGTGGGAAAGGGGACAGGTGAGCTAGGTGTCAGCTAGCCTAGGTCGGGGGCATCAGAATGGAGTCAGGTGACTTTCAGTTTCAATTAGCCTTTGCCTCTCCCATTTCTCTTCTCCCCCAGGCTGCCATTTAAAGGTGCCTGCCCTCACCCTCTTCCTCAACTCCAAAGAGCCTGGCCTGGGAGCTATGAGACTGGCCTCAGGTTTCAGTAGAGACCCCAGGCCTCCAGGAAGGAAGTGGCCACGACCCTGAGAGTGGTCATCAGGGTGTCTCAGTTAGCATCCTGGTGGCTCTTGGCTAAGAAAGCTGGGTGTGGAGCAGGGGAGCTGGGCGGGCCAGCCACCCCCAGGGAATGAGTGGGAGGAAAAGACCTTGGGAGGGAGCGGCTGACCCAAGCACCCATCCTGTTTACCTGTTACGGAAGGGACACGTGTGTGAGTTCATGGCCTCCTGGGAGGGCTAGGACTGCACCAGCTCACCCCACCCACCCCCAGCCTCCCCCCAGGGGCCAGGATGACTCTGGAACGGGAGGAGGGGTCAGCACAAGGGCAGGAACCCTATGTCAGCAGCATGATGCTCTGCGGGTCCCAGCTCAGGATGTGGAACTTGGTCAGGTCTCATCCCTGCTTAGCAAGCATGGCTGCTTCTGTACTCCCAGGAGTCCAGGCCCTCCCACTTGCCACTGCCTTGTATCACCACGACTCATAGCCCAGTTAGGAGGGGTCAGTTTCCATCGGCCTTTCTCAATGTCTCCCAGTCAGTCTCTCTCTCCACCCCAGCACCCACACCCCAACTTGTAACATTCAACACCTCTTACCATGTGAAAACAATCCCTGCCTGTCCTCAGCAGCTCCTACCTCCCTGTTACTCCATCTCTGACTCTTCAATGATGATAATAAATGTGGTGGTAATAATAATAATAATAATAATAATAATAATAATAATAATCATTGCAGCTCCAATCTATCAAGGGCTTTCTATGTGTCCAGCACTGGACTAAACACTTTAAGGCTCAGACAGCCCTGGAGATCAGTCTTATTATTACCCCATTTAGAGATGGAGAAGTTGGGGTTCAGAGAGGACATGTGAATGTGTGGTAGAGCAAAACCCAAGCCCAGCCTGCCTCTCTCCTAAGCCCTGATCCCCAGCATTTTCTGTCACCTCAGTATTTCAGACTTCCCCCTGCTTTTCAAAGCCCTCATTCTTCCCTGGATAAAATTGGTTTTGGTTTTGCCCTGGCATCTTGTCGGGGGAGGGAAGCAGGAGTAAATCTGAGGCCTCCAGGATTGGTGATGGAGACCCCAGTCCTGAGCCTGCTGCTTCCCACTGGCCGAGGACAGGACCTCGGCAGGCAGCAGAGAGCCCACTGACTCAGAGTCCTTGCCACACTTCCCTCGTGGGACACACCTTCACAATGGCATACGTCTGCCCTCTCCCTTCTTTATTGCTAAGACTTTTCTTTAAGCTAGCTTACTTTCTTAATTTTAAGAGAATATTTTATATTGCTGCTGGAAGTAGAAAGCCAAAATCACTTGCCCATAAATAGAAAGTACCAGAAAAACATAGAGAGAAGCAAACAATGGTATTGCATTATATATGGCTGCAGTTTCTGCATCCTCTTTATTAGCAAGTCTGAGAGATGTTTTAAGGCGCACCAGCACAGAAACTGAGTCTTTCTCTTTAACAAATCAGAAAGCTTCAAAGAAAATGAGAAAAGCGTTTCTCACTGAGTGGTTCAGAGTGATCTAAAGCCATGTTCACAGACCACCTAAATTTTCCCCTACAACCAGCAGGTTCATGTTCTACCTTCTGAGAAAAACTGCCTCAGACATCTCTGTACCTGAGCAGTCACCTCAAATCAGTCTTAAGGCATAGTTATTATATACCCAACCCAATAGATGATGTGGTGCTTTCACATGCATGATCTCATTTAATCCTCACTATAACCTCAGGAAGGAGGTTATTCCCATTTTACAGATGAGGTAACTGAGGTCTAGAGTTTTAAACACATACACAGGATCATATGTGAAAAGATTATGGTAAAATGGAGTTGTCAGAATTTTCCCCAAGTCTGTCGGACTCCAAACAGCTTTGACCCTACATCACCATGCCTCCCATGTTTTATATATGATAGCATCCACAAAGCTGTCATGCCCACATCATGTCCACGACCCTCTGATTTCATCTTTTCTCTCTCATTCACCACTTTATTCATTCAACAAGTATTTATTGAGTACCTACCTGTGCCATGCCTGTTCTAGGCACGGAACAAGATCATCAAAATCTCTTTCCTTAGGGAGCTCACATTCATTGTGGGGGAATTTGGACAATAAACCTCTCAGGTGGTGATGAACACTATGAAGGAAAACACAGTGGAGTGAGGGACTAGAGAAGACAGAGTGGGTATTTTAAATAGGGTGGTCAGGAAAGGGCTCTTTGAGATGTCACCAATGAGCTGAAACCCAAAGGAAGTGAGAAACTGAGCCAGGAGGATATCTGGGGATAGTGTATCCCAAGCAAGGAAATGGTCGTGCAGAAGCTTTGAGGCTGGAGCAGGGGGAATGGGAGGAGTTTAAAAAAAAGAGGTAACCATTTTTTAAATTTAATTTATTGAGGTGACATTGGTTAATAAGATCATATAGGTTTCAAGTGTACATTTCTATGGTACATGATTTATATAATGCATTGTGTGCCCGCCACCCAAAGTCAAAGTATCTTCTGTCACCATATATTTGGCCCCCTTTACCTTTTACTACCCCCCACCTCTTCCCTCTGGTAACCACCATACTGTTGTCTGTGTCTATGAGTTTCAGTTTTATATCCCACATAATGAGTGAAATCATATGGTTCTTAGCTTTTTGTGACTGACTTATTTTGCTTAGCATAATATTCTCAAGGTCCATCCATGTTGTCACAAATGTCAATATTTCATCTTTTTTATGGCTGAGTAGTACCACATCTTCTTTATCCAGTCCCCTATTGAAGGACACTTGGGTTGTCTCCTTGTCTTGGCCACCATGAATAATGCTGCAATGAACATAGGGGTGCATATATCTTTGCAAATAAATGTTGTCAAGTTTTTCGGGTAGATACCCAAGAAGAGGGATTTTTGGGTCATGTGGTAACTCTGTTCTTGATTTTTTGAGGAACCACCAGACTGCTTTCCATAATGGTTATACCAGTTTACATTCCCACCAGCAGTGAATGAGGGTTCCCTTTTCTCCACAACCTCTCCCACACTCATTACCTGTCTTGGTGATAATAGCCATTCTAACAGGCACAAGGTGGTATCTCATTGTAGTTTTGATTTTCATCTTCCTAATAGCTACTGACATTGAGCATCTTTTTGTATATCTGTGGGGCATTTGTATGTCTTCTTGGGAGAGGTGTCTGTTCAAGTCCTCTGCCCATTTTTTAATTGGATTGCTTGTTTGGTGTATGCGTTCTTTATATATTTGTGAAGAAGTAACCATTGTGAAGACTTTGACTTTTATCTGACTGAGATGGAACCAGCTGAGGGCTTGGAACTGAGGAAGGCTGTGATCTGACTTGGGTGTGAACAGGGCTCCTCTGGGGAACAGACTGTTGTGGGGAGAGAGGAGTACAGAGATCAGGGAAGGGGCTTGAGGGGGCAGGTTTGGAGGTTGAACTCAAGTATAGAGAGGAGAGGAGGCCTTGGGTCTGGACAGTGTTTCTGCTCCCTCCTAGGGGGTCCTAGGCCTCAAACTAGCACCTACTGGCTCATCTCTTCCACAGTGTCTGTCCTGGAGTCTAGGTTGAAATTCTAGGTCCACCACTTACTAGCCATCTGTATAGCAATTTTAATCATCTGTATAGCCATTTCCTTATCTGTAAGAGAGGTGAATGTGAGGGTTAAATGAGGTAATAATGCAAAGAGCATAGAGCAGTGCCCGGCACACAGGAGCACTCAATATATGTTGGGCGTGTTACCATTGTTGTTGTAATGCTTTCTTGACAGCTGTTTAATTTTGAGACATACACATGCACTTCCTGAAAGAGCCAAATATAGAAATTTATTTTTAAAGAGGACTTACTTTGAAGCAGCCCACTCCCCAAGGGTCCCAGGGAAGCATGCCACCTCACTAGCAGAGGTCACCAGCAGGGAAGTGCTCTTGAAGAGAGCCTGCCATCACCACTTACTAGCTGGGTGGCCTCAGGCAACTCTCTCCCTTCCCTGAACCTCAACTTTATCATCTGTGAGGGGTTAATCATGGTACCAGCCTCATGAGAGGTTGTGAGGCTGGAATGAATCATGTCTGTAAGTGCTTAGCATAGACATAGTAAGCACCCAATAAAGATGGCTGTCCGGTCCCGCCCAAACTCCTCTCCTTGTTCTTCCACATCTGCAGAAACTGGCACCTCCTGTTTTTGTTACTCCCCAGCCTGGCTCCACCTACCTGTCTCAAGTGCCTCATTCTTGCTCGCACTTATTCCAAGGCCTTTCCCAAGTCTGCTCAAGCCTTCCCTCTACCAGTTGCCAGCCATGTGTGCCTAGCCTGACCTTTCCTTTTAAACCTCTTAGTCTAGAGGGAAAATGGATATGAAATAAGTAAATACAGGGTGTCCCCCCCCAAAAAAAAACATATATATTGAAACAGCTGATTGCTCAATTTTGAAAATGAAATGTATTTTGATAAACATTGCCTTTATACTTATTCAAAGTTTGTGTACACATTTTGGGGGGACACCCTCTATATAACTACAAATTGTTGTATGTGCTATGAAGAAAAAAATCAGTGTACCATGAGAAAGAATAACAAAAGTGGTCTTTTGTTCAGATTGTGTGGTCAAGGTAGCTGAGACCTAAAGAGTGAGAAGGAACTAAGATAGGGGACAAAAGGGACATGGAGGTTTTTACCTCTAATTCTCCTTCACCTTTTTCACCTATGCCCCCACCCCTCTCTCCTCTGGCAGCTATCAATTTGTCCTTTGTACCTATGTGTGTTTCTGTTTTGTTTGTTCATTTGTTTTGCTTTTTGGATTCCACATGTATTGAAGTCTTATGGTATTTGTTCTTCTCTGACTTATTTCACTTAGCATAATGCCCTCTAGGTCAGGTCCATTCATGGTGTTGCAAACGGTCAACTATACTTTAATTTAAAAGGGGGGAGCGTATAGAGAATATTCCTAGCAGAGTGAACAGCATGCAAGGCCTCGAGGCAAGAATGTGCCATGCTCCTTTTACTCTTCAAAACCAGCTGCGATCTTCTTTTCCAGAAGCCTCCCAGGGTTGGCTCCCAGTACATAATGATTTATCCCATACCTCTTTGGCAAATATATTCAGCAAGAAAATGTGCATACAAATAAAATCAGTGCAAGTTTTTACTTTATGACAGGATGATTCCCTTGAGTATTCCCTTTTCAGAAGGGAGTCCTCCAGTCCATATGAAACAATGTCCAGCACAGAGTAGTCTTTCAGTAATGTGTGCTATGAATGAATGCTTCTCTTTTAAAAAATGCAGGAAATAGATGTCTGAAATTTACTTTGAAATGCATAAAAAATGTATTGATAGATGCCTAGATGGAGAGATGTGTGTGATTGATGGATGTGTGATAAAGCAAGCATAGAAAAATGTTAGTGGTAAAATCTAAATAGTGGGTATGCAGGTGTCCACTCTAAAGTTCTTCATCTTTGTGCTAAATTAGAAATATTTTCAATATAAAGTGTCAGGAACATCACCTTTATCGTGCACACCCTCCCTGGTGTGTTATTTGTTCTTACTGCTGCATTGCCTTGCATTTGTTTTCATATTCTGTTTCTATGCCTTGTCTCCTCAGGAAGCCTGTAAATTACAGGGCAGAACACTGTCTCTCTTTTTTTTTTTCTTTTGGTCCCACCATTGATGGAATTTTGATGCTGGAAGCCATGTTTATAGTCCTCTTCTGCAGGCAAGCATCCCTGCTTTATAGAGGAGGAAATTAATGGCCCCTGTGGAGGCACAGGATCCTGATTGGAATGCAAGTCTCCCAGCAGGTTCTGGCAATAGGAAGGCCTGCTGCTTTCTCATGGGCTACCCAGGGCAAGTGCTCTGCCCCTCTGAGCCTCAGTTTCCTCATCCATACAATGGGGAACATAAGAGGACTCATGCCTTTGGGTTGGGGGAAGTTTAAATGGTTACAGAGCATGAGCACTCGTCACAGTAAGTGCTCAGTAGGTAGTAGCTCTATGATGACTCCACAGGCTTTAGTCATCACAGATCTGAAAGCTGGGCCTCCTCCGTCACCATTCCTGCCTCTGTGAAGAAGCTCTCCCTCCTGCCATCAGTGTGCCTTTCCCCTGAACCTTTGGCCTTCCTCCCGGAGAGGGGACCTCCCAAATGCATGTCTATCCTCTCTCCTTATTCACCGATTCCCATAGCTACTGATGCCAAACAAGGGAAGACCTCTTTGTTTAGAATATCCCTTGTAGCTGTTAGGCTGTTTCTCCCTCCAAATTCTAGTCATGTTCTTAACCTGTGCAAGCCTCTACATGCTTCTCAATAAAATGGGGCAATAACAATACCTCTTACCTAACTGGTTGGGAGACTTCAGTGATGTCATGCATGTAAAGCACCCGTCAGGGAGCCTAGCAGGCCTAAACTGCATAATAAGTCCAAGTAATCATTGTTATTCCTTTGGCGCAACATCCCCTGAATGAGGATGCTGAGATGGCTTCTGCCATCTCCTCCCTGGTGTTTCCGCCCCCACTACTGGCCTGAAGTGGCTTTCCTTCATGATGCTCCTCCCAGTGCTGACCACGAACCTTGCACACTAATGGAACTCGGTTTGTCTCTCTAACCGCCTTCTTAGATCTGATCAGCCTGAGATCTCCAGCTCAACCTGTCCTGTCCATCAGACCCCCAGCTCTCAGAATAGAAGCAAGAAGAGAAAAGACAAGCCTCCCCTCAATCCCTCCTTAGGAAGCATGTGGACCATAATGAGGGCATGTTGTGTCATATTTATTCACAAATCTCAGTACAGTTCCCTCAAGGGACTCCCGAAATCTACCCGCCCCCCATCCCTAGCTCCTCCAAGTCATTTCAGCTGATATGCCAACAGGAAAGCCAGTCTGCTCAGCAAGGCCAGTGCATCAGTTTAGGGAATGATGTTGGCGACGCTCTGGAAGAGAGAAGGAGATAGGGAGTGAATGCAGGGTATGCAGTCATAAGGACAGTGAGACCTTTGCCCTCATATCCTTCCCTAGAGAAATGAGAGGGAGACTGGCTACTTTGGCCCAGTAATTGCCTATGTTCTTGAGAATATCTTAAGGAAGGTAGCACCTAGATTGAGAAAGAACAGGGAGCCAGTACTCCAGGGAAGAGATGCCAAGAGGGGGGACTCTGTAAGAACTGAGAAGCCTTGTCTGCTTTGCCTCAGAGAATCCCCTGCCACCCCATAGCCCTGGAATAAGCAAGGTGTGCCTTTGGGTTCCAGGAGCAGTCTAAAGAGCTGTTACACACCCTTACCCTTCCGCCCAGCCTCAGGTAGCTGAGGTACTCAATCCAAAGAATACAGCTAGGACTTTACTTTGGACGAGGATCCCATGGGAGTCTTTATTCAGGGAAAGGACAGAGCTACAGTTCCCACCACCCAGCATATTGCTGGAAGACAGCAGGGATGCATGGCAGGGGTGTTTACAGTAGGTTGAGGTAGGGAGGGAGTCACAGAGGAAATGATGAGGAGAGATGGTAGGCACATGGAGGGGATGGTTCCAGCCACCCCTCTCTCCCTGGCTCATAGATGCACATGTGCCACTGGAGGTCTTTTCTGCCAGCTTGTGTTTGCTTCAGTGGGAATGAAAAACACCCAAGAGATAAAAGCAGGATGCAAAGGGTAAGGAGCAGGTGAAGAAAGGCACAAGCAGGGCTGGGAAATGGGTTGCATAGTCTCTGAAAGGCTGAGAGTCTGTCCACAGTGAAGTTGTCTATGAGCAGGCAATGGGAAGGGCAATGTACAAACATCTCCCAAGACGGAGAGCAGAAATCTAAAACCATGTGGGCACTTACCCTCCATAGAGCTGGAAAGTTGATGAAGGGCTTGTTGACCGAAGCCTGGAATTCAAGGACAAGAGGGTCAGTGCCCATCACCCACCCCAGCACCATCTCGGGAGGGCCTCCATTCCCCCACTTCCAAGTCTATGCTTTGCTCGTGAGACTTACTCCAGATGTTAATGTTGTGGTTGCGCCCCCTCCGTGATGGCCGGTGGATCCGCCTGGGTGACCGCCCTGTTGACAAAGCCCAGACCATCATTACAACCCCTCAATCCTTGAGGGTCTCCCAAGTTCCTTTTCCCCAGTTACCTGCTGCCCCCTAGGGTGACTAACCCACTATCCCTCACTGTCCAAAAAGAAACCCAAAAGCCTTGTTGCTGTGGTAATTCTGTAAGAGATGGGAAGAAAAGCCAGTAAGGATGTCTGCCCCTACTGACTACTCTTCCCCCCATTCCCTTTTATTTTAGTTAATGAGATGCTTTCAGTCCCTGAGAAGTGGCCTGACTAGAAAGGGAACCCAGAAGACCCACACAAATACCAAGACCATAGTTAACCTCAGCCTTGACCTCAACTCTACCCCCTTTACACACACTTGAGCCTGATCCCTAACTCAGGTTGATCCCTATCTTCAATCCTAGCCCCAGATACTCAGCAGTGCCACTCTGCTGCTGCTGCCGGCCTGGAGCCGTATCACAAACCTCCCTCTCCTGGTCTCTACATGGTGAATCCTGCTGTCTGTCTCAGAGCCTACCATGCATGCTTTCCACATAGACCCTTCCTCCCCACCCACATCCCTGGCTCCCTGCCTGGAAGCCAATGTGGTTATAGGCTTTGAGGCCTGGGCCAGTCCCTCAAGATAGTATCCCAAAGCCTCCTCATGGAGATTAGAGTGGAGAATTGAGGCAGGCAGGAGTCTGCCTTCTATTGCCAAGCTCCTTCCTTAGTGCCTGTTCAGCTATGCATAGTGCTGCTTGCCTCTCCTGTCCTCTCAGTAACTGTTCCCTCTACCTAAATGGGGATCAGAAACCCTCCAGGAGACCTATTCTGAGGAGGCATGTGAAGAAGAGGAAGAACCCGGGCCTGTGATTTGCCGAAGATGTGTGCTAGCCACAGGACCCTGGCAAATCCCCTTAAACCTCACTGAGCTCCAGTTCTCTCATCTGAGAATCAGGGAGTCAAGACAGCCTCCTCGCCCTGACAACCTCAAAGGCTCATTATGAAAATTAAACAAAAAAGGGCTTATCTCCAAAGCTATTCCTCATGTTCACACTCAGATATTCTGCCCTTTCTCAATACTCATCTGCTCCCACAGTCACAGATGCTGGCTCAGTAATTGATTCCTGTTCCCCAGGAGAGGCTTCATGTTCCTCCCTCCAGTCCTCCTCAACTAGGAGGGCAGCTCCCGGAGGCGGGGCTGGGTCACATTCACACTATCTGGTTTAAAGCTTTGCAGATAAGACGGCTTGATCCATCTGACCATCTGACCACCAGCTCCTTTGTAAAGAAGGAGAGGAAGGAGGGCATGGTTATATAGCTGCCTAAGCTTCTTTCACCACATGAAGGCTACCTGGGCTCCCCAAATATCTTAGTTTAACCTCTCCCTCCCCCAGCCCCCTTCTCCCCATTTCCCCTCCCCTGTTCACCTACATTCAGCAGCTGGTTGGCCTCCTTGCCGTCTTGGTTGACCCCATAATGAGCATTCTGCTGCAACCTGTCCACCTCCTTCCCGGCCTGGCCAGCAGCATGGTGGACACCTTGGCCAAGTTTCTCCGCTTCCTTTCCAGCCTGGCCAGCAGCGTGGTTGACCCCTTGGCCAAATTTCTCTGCCTCCTTCCCGGCCTGGTTGACCCCATCGTAGACCCCGTGGACTACTTTGTCTGCCTCCTTTCCGGCCTGTTCAACGGCATGGTGAACTCCCTGGCCAAAATGATCCACCTCCTTCCCAGCCTGGTTGACTCCATTGTGGACCCCTTGGACCACTTTGTCCCCCTCTTTCCCAGCCTGCCCTGCTGCATGGTGGACCCCCTGACCAAACTTCTCTGCCTCCTTCCAAGCCTCATTAACCTCATGGTGGACCCCATGGCCAAACTGTTCCACCTCCTTCCCAGCCTGGTTGACCCCAGGATGGACACCTTGGACTATTTTGTCTCCCTCCTTTTCAGCCTGTCCTGTGGCATAATGAGCATCCTGCCCAAACCACCCCATCTCCTTCCCAGCCTGGTTAACCCCATGATGGACCCCTTGGACTATTTTGTCTCCTCCTTTCCCAGCCTGCCCAATAGCATGGTGGACCCCCTGGCCAAACTTCTCAGTCTCCTTCCAGGCCTCACCAATCCCATGATGAACCCCCTGGCCAAACTTTTCTGCCTCGTTCCCAGCCTGCCCAATAGCATGGTGGACCCCCTGGCCAAACTTCTCAGTCTCCTTCCAGGCCTCACCAATCCCATGATGAACCCCCTGGCCAAACTTTTTCTGCCTCGTTCCCAGCCTGACCAATCCCATGATGAACCCCCTGACCTAACTTCCCTGCTTCGTTCCTAGCCTGCGCAGCGGCATGATGGATCGCCTGACCAAACTTCTCTGCCTCGTTCCTGGCCTGACCAATCACATGATGCACCCCCTGAACTAACCTTGCTGCCTCGTTCCCAGCCTGCCCAGTGGCATGGATGCACCGCCTGACCAAACCTCCCTGCTTCGTTCCCAGCCTGCCAGTGGCATGGTGGACGCCATGACCAAACCTGGCCTGCTTC
>NW_005871292.1:1479959-1501103 GCF_000147115.1 Myotis lucifugus | reverse complement strand
TGCCTCGTTCCCAGCCTGCCCAGCGGCATGGTGGACCCCCTGGCCAAACCTCCCTGCCTCGTTCCCAGCCTGCCCAGCGGCATGGTGGACCCCCTGGCCAAACTTTTCTGCCTCGTTCCCAGCCTGCCCAGCGGCATGGTGGACCCCCTGGCCAAACCTCCCTGCCTCGTTCCCAGCCTGCCCAGCGGCATGGTGGACCCCATGGCCAAACTTGTCTGCTTCATTCCAGGCCTGACCAATCCCATGATGAACCCCCTGGCCAAACCTCCCTGCCTCGTTCCCAGCCTGCCCAGCGGCATGGTGGACCCCCTGGCCAAACCTCCCTGCCTCGTTCCCAGCCTGCCCAGCGGCATGGTGGACCCCATGGCCAAACTTGTCTGCTTCATTCCAGGCCTGACCAATCCCATGATGAACCCCCTGGCCAAACCTCCCTGCCTCGTTCCCAGCCTGCCCAGCAGCATGGTGGACCCCCTGGCCAAACCTCCCTGCCTCGTTCCCAGCCTGCCCAGTGGCATGGTGGATCCCCTGGCCAAATCTCCCTGCCTCACTTCCCGCTTGGTTGACCCCATGATGGACCCCCTGAATCACTTTGTCTGCCTCCTTCCCAACCTGTCCAGCAGCGTTGTTGACCCCATGGATAAACTTCTCTGCTTCCTTTCCTGCTTGTCCGACGCCATTGTTGGTACCATGGGCTACCTTGTCCAAGCCGTGGTTGAGCCCCTGGATGTCCTTGTCCAGCTCCTTGCCGGCCTGGCTCCCCATGTTGCTAAGTCCATTAAAAACTTTCTCCACTTCCCTTCCAGCTTGAGTGATGCCATTATTGATGCCTTCCAGGGCCTTGCCCACCTCTCTCTCTGCATTGCTCAGCCCTCGGTTGATCCCTTCAATGACCTTCTCAATGGGGTCATCACTGGCTGCCCATCCAGGCAGGGCCCCCAAAAGCAGTAGGAGGGAGCAGGAACTGATCAAACTGGCAAGATGCATATTGTTGGGAGGGTGGGAAGGATGCAGAGAGGAGCCAGCGAAGCCAAGCTGCTATTTATCTTCTGCTTCCCTCCCTCTTCTCCACCCCTCATGACTCAATTACCCCCGTGAGGCACTGACTTGGTCTCCAGTCAAGGAGGTATTTCCCAGGGAGATTTGAGGTTGAGCAATGAAGAGGAGGAGGAAGAGAAGGTGAGTCATGAATGAAGAATACTCACATGGCATCTTTGCTCCCTGCCCCGTTCAGGCCCTCCACCCCAGAGCCTAGATGTCTGCCCTTCCAACTACCTCCTCTTTTCATTCCTCACCCACTAGCCAGGCCTCCGCTCTCCCAACCCCACCTTCAATAACCCCCCATCTCTGGTTCCTCAGCTTCTTCACTCCTCTCAGGGGATCAAGGATCCAGCTTCCCAGCATTGAGATTCTAGAAAGATAAGAGGTACAGTCAGGGGGAGGTGAGCACTTTCAGGGAGATGAGGAAATCATCAGACCTTGTTCTTATTGTTCTTGTTGACCCACTCCTCACACACACACACACACACACACACACACTTTACCACACTTCAGCCACACAGGACTTCTCCCTGGCCTTCAAAAACACCAAGTTCATTCCTGCCGTATGGCCTTTGCCCTTGTTGTTCTCCCTAGTCCTGAAACACACCAAGCTCATTCCTGCTTTATGGCCTTTTCCCTTGCTATTCTGTCTGGTATCAGTACTTAGATCTTCATATGGCAGATTCCTCCTCATTCTGTTTTTGGCTCAAATATTACCTTCTCAAAAAACTTTCCTGGCCATCCCCCAGTTATACTCTGTAATATCATCCTTTGGTTTTTATAACACTTAATTGATCCAAAACTACCTTTTTTATTGTCTGTCCCTCCTATCAGATTATAAACATTGAGAGGACAGGGCCTTTGTCTGTGTTAGTTACTGCTATATCCCCAACGTCTAGAACATTGCCTGGAGTTCAGTAGATATTTATAAATTGGACAAATGGATGGATTAGAAGAAGCCAAGGGAAGGATAGGCCTAAGTCTGAGTCTCAGAGGGTGCTGGAGGGGAAGGGTGCCTGGGTCCCCAGAGTAGCCTAGGGTCCCTTGGGAAGGGTTGCAGATTTTGGAGCCAGGATCACATTCTCATCACAGAACCCTAGCCTCCTGCCTCCCAGCCCTTGGGCAAGGGCAGGGGGCTGATTGCCATGAGCTGGGACAGGACGCAGTGCCTCCTGAAAAGCCGGTTGAGGCAGCCATGGGGAGGGGCTGGAGACCCAGAACAGCAGGAGACTGTCAGCCAGAACCTGGGCTGGGGGCCAGGAGCTCATTCTTCCTGACCTCCTCCCCCTGGAGACTCATAAGTCCCAACCTGAAGCCCCAGGTGTTGACATGGCAGCATGGGTTGGAGGAAGAAACTGCTAAGAGGTGGCCTAAGTGTGAAGAGAGGCATCAGGAGGAAGGGCAGGTAGTGGTTTGCAGATCTGTGGCAGAATATCTATCTGGAGCTAGTTTAGAGGGAGGCAGAGACCAGAAGGACAAGAGCCAGTGGGTGGGTACAGTTGGGTGAAGGGGTGTAAGATATTTGGGTTTTTGTGCCAAGGGGAGAGACTGAGAAAGGGGGTGGAGGTGGGATTGCAAGTGGGAAGGCCAGGCAGGAAGGAATGTGCAGGGTGTGAGCAAGTGGGGGTGGCAGAGTTATGTGTGTGGGTGCCCAGGTGTGGTGAGAATCTGCAAGTGTTTTGGGGCTTTGCTCAAACAAGGACAACACGGCCCACTTCCCTTGGTAGACCCAGGGTTCCACCCCAGATCCTGGACACTTGGCTCTATTCGGAACCAGGCATCCAAGACCCAGAGGCCCAGGAGCTTCTGCCTTCTCTGTGCTCTGCCTATAGAGGGTGACTAATTGTACCACCGCTCCACGCTTGAGTTCATCGTTACGTTTCCAAGTTTCACGCTCCAGGAACAAAGCCAAATCCCTGGGCAACCTCAGGTGTGGCTTTTCTGTCCAGTGCCTAAATGAGGGAGTTTCCCATGCCAGAAGATTGCTGGGTGGGGAGCTCCAGAATCCTAATCCTCCCTGAGATTGACAGGTGGGGTTTCTCCATTTCTCTTTCCACCCCTCTCTCTGCCCTACCCTCCCATCTTCTGTCAGCCTCAGGCCCCCTCCTCAGTGCTCCATTCTCATTGGCCACTATTTGGTTTGAATTTTGGCATCTATCTCTGTGAGACTGGCCTGCCATCCTCTGCTGATTTGGGCTACATGGTTGTGTTGCTTTCCTAGAGTGAGGGGTGGAGCTTTCAGTCATGGAGCCATCACAGCTCCCCCAAAGAACTCCCAAGAAGTTTGCCATGAAAGTACACAGTGTGCATGCCAATCCACAGGGCCTCTGAACATGCACCCTGCCCGGAGCCTCTCTGCACAGGAGCTGCTGCAGGCTTTCCAGCTCTGGTTAGGATCTGCAACATTTCCTATAGTCTGGCAAATACTTGTTCCTGATACTCTGGCAGATCTTGTCATAAAATCAGGATCTGAAAAAAAAAAATCAGGATCTGAATCAGCCTTTGGGATCTTAACTCTTTGTCTCTTGTTATTGACCTACTCAGATCTGCCATTTCTTTTTGTACCAATTTTGATCCTTTATATTCTCTAAGAAATATTTTAATTTCATCAAGCATTTCATATTTATTATTGTAAAGTTGTACAAAATCAGTCCCTTTTCAGTCCTGGTTTTATTTGTATGGTCTTTCCACCCCTCTTGATCATACATGTACAGTTCGTCCCCCCTTTGTTTAATCACTATCTTTTTTTTATTGAGGTCTCCCTATCCGTATGTACAGGCAATTTAGTAGTTTCATTTCCTCCTCTCCCTGGCCATCCAAGCAGGAAGGTCTCACCCTCACCCTATCCCATGGCAGTTGCTTTCCCATGGAGGGTTGGGGAAGAGGTCATATCATTGTGCCCCTTCTTGTTTCCACACCTCTTTCTGGGATGGTGACTCCTTCCTGGCTCCAACCCCCACACCCCTAAGTCTTGGTCACAGTTGTGTGTCAACTGGCCCTGCAGGTGCCTGCCTGTGAGTCACAGATGTGCAAGCAAGCCCCCACCCACAGTGCTTTAGGGGAAGGGGACCATCTGTCCGTGTGTTCTTCCCCAAACGTTTGTGGAAGCTTGCTTTGTGCCAGGCACAGTTCTAGGTGCTGGAGGCCCAGGGGTGAACAAAATAAACAAGAATGCATGCCTTGTGGGAGACAATGAACAAGTAATCATAACTAGGTCATGACAAACTACAATTCAGTGGTTCTCAACCTTCTGGCCCTTTAAATACAGTTCCTCATGTTGTGACCCAACCATAAAATTGTTTTCGTTGCTACTTCATAACTGTAATGTTGCTACTGTTCTGAATCGTAATGTAAATATCTGATATGCAGGATGGTCTTAGGCGACCCCTGTGAAAGGGTCGTTCGACCGCCAAAGGGGTCGCGACCCACAGGTTGAGAACTGCTGAACTACATGAAAAGCCACAAGGAAAAGAAAGGGGTTTAGAGACATCTGCTGTGAGTGAAGTATGGTAGCAACCATCTCAGGTGGAAATTATAGTTTAACTTTAACCCTGCTGTTTGGCTTATGTACCTATTTGCTTTGTTTAACAATGGACAGGTTATTTTGATTTTCTGAATTATATAAATCATCCCATTCAATTAAATGCCTTATTGATTGTAATGTGAATATCCCATGGGTTGTGGTCATACTGGTCTTAGAAAGCACATTTTTCCTTCACCTGGGAAGGACAGCACAGTTATCCCAAGGTCAGAGGGCTCTAGACCCAAAACTGTAATTTAGATAAACCCAGGTTACCCAAGGGCTCTAGATAATGTTTATAACATGCTGTTTAATCTGTTTCTTTTGCGCGACCATCTGTTACTATGAGATTTGGGGAATGGCCCCTCATAGTCCCGGATTGCAATAAATGTGACTCTTTAATTCGACTTCTTGAGGCATCCTTCTGTGACAGGGTACATTACAACATGAGGAAAATAAAATAAAAGGATAGCATGACCTTTGAGTAGTTTTAGACATTGGAACATCTAACCTAGGATGGGAAGTTAGACAGGCTTCCTGAAGCGTGGGTACATTGAGGGGGTGAGGCTGATGGGAGGTAGTGACTGAGAAAGAAGAGAACTTTAGATGGGGAGTCAGGAGGATCTCTTTTAAAGGGTAACACCTGCCCTGACCCCTGGGCAGTGTGGCTCAGTTGGTTGAGCATCATCCAGTGCACCAAAAAGTCACTGGTTTGAGTCCCTGTCAGGGCACATGCCCAGGTTGTGGGCTTGATGCCCTGTAGGGATGTGTGCAAGACAACCTATTGATATTTCTCTCTCTCCCTCTCCTTTCCTTTCTCTCTAAAATCAATAAAAAACATGTTTTTTTAAAATAAATAAAAATAAAGGGCAACACCTGAGGGAAACCAAGAGGCAGCCAGCTGAGGGGAGGCCTCCGCAGAGCTTCCAGGCATAAAGGAACAGCTGGGGTAACTATGGGGAACGGGGTGTATGTCAAGGAACAGCAGGGAGCCAGTGTGCTTAGGGAGAGCGAAGGGCTTTGAGGACCAGTGTAAAAAGTTGGATTCCATTCTAGACGCCAGCGGTGGCATTGGAATGGTGGTGCACAGTGTGCAGACAGCACACCTCCCCTGGGATGGGATGGGCCCTTTGCGCCACCGCCTCTGTGACATCACTGGACTGTGACGTCACGGCAGAAAACTGGTGCCCCACTAGCCCCGCGCCCCGCGTCGCATAACATCGCGGCGAGTCCCTGGGCAGCCAGGCCATGAAATTTTAGGAGGCCATGCGGAAGCGCGACATCGTCCTCACCAATGTCACCGTGGTCCAGCTGCTACGACAGCCATGCCCCGGTGAGGGAGGAGGCGGAGCCCGCTGGGAGAGGTTGGGGGGGAGGCAGGAGGGGGTACAGCGCCCGCTGGGTCGGAGCCCCCTTCATAGAGCGTCCGCAAAAGAGGGTCAGAAGGCGCGCTCTGGCCGATGGGCTCTACCATCCGGGCCGCTTTCCTCCCACCCTCCAGCCACCCCTCCCCAGTCGGCCACCAGAGTTTGCTGCCAAGTGGTTTTCATGGCGATAGTGGAAGGGAGGATGGGCTGGGCGCCTCTCGTGCGCGTGGTAGAAGGATAGAAGCAGGGGCCGGGACGGAACCTGGGGCGGAGTTTATGAGGGGGCATCTCTGAGGACAGCCGCTGGGTTGAGAAGCTCGGCGAGGGAGGTTTCACCTAAAACTGACGCTCCCGTCGCCCAGGGCGGAAGGGCCGCGGGGAGTTGGTGGGCTCCCTCCCTGTGTTGCACCCAGCGAGGATACTTGCCCCTCCCGGGGCTGTGCCCAGCGCTTCACAAGCGTGCACTTACTGAAGCCTCGCAACCACATAGCGAGGTCAGCGTCTGTACCGTCCGCTTGTCAAAGAGCGCAAACCGCTTCCCGTGGGTCTCTCACTGGAATCGTAGAGTTGGGACTCGGAGTCCCGCTCGCGGCCACTGGGCAGCCCTACTTGACCCAGTCGGAACTGCGCGCGTTCCCTCCGGGCCTCCTCACTGACCGTAGGGGAGTGGGGGTGAGAAACAGCCAGGAAGCTCCTCCCCAAGGGGCTGGGCGTGGCCCGGAACCCGCTGCCTGCTGCAGGTGCCGGGCTCTGTGCCCTCGGGCCTCGGTTTTCCCTTTGTCAAGTGGATTTGTAGCATCTGTCTCACAGGATTCTGAGCCCATGAACTGGGGCTCAGCACAGCACCTGGCGTCACCGTAATTGGGAGAGCGCACCTGTGACAGTGTTTCACCTACGGAAGAAGCTCCGCTGGGCTCCTCCCGCTCAGTGCAGCAGCTTTTCTCCAGCCCCGGTACCGCACCCCTAGAATGGAGGGGAAGGCTGAGGGAAGTTGGGAGAGTGTAGGTAGAGTAGATTCATCCCTACTCTTAATCCAGATGGGCAAATCTCCTGTTATAGCAGGAACAGAACCCCAAGGAATGCAAACATCCTAAGGTCACCAATAATCACAGGGCCTCTGCCACCAATAAAGACTAATACTTTTATGAACTTGTACTAACTGCAATCACCCACAGCCCAGCCTCAGGCCACAAGGTCTGTGGCAGCCAGAGAGGTCAGGGAGACAACAGGCCAGCTGGCCCCTGGCTCCTAGCCACACCACCTCCCAGGTGCTTTTGATTCTAGTAGTGCCAAAGCCATCTCCCACCTTCATCCTCGGGCCTCTCCATCCCCTTCTCTCTCCCTTTCCTCATGAATACGTAGTAGCAGACTTCCTCCCCTGTATTTAAATCAGCACGACTGGACCTTGAGATCTCACTGAGTCCTCCCAAAAGCCCCCAAGGAGAGGGTCAGATGTGATGACAGGAAACAAGTCAGAGAGGTTCATTAACTTGCACAAGGCCAGATGCCAAGTAGCTGAGGCAGGGATGACAACCGTGCCTGATCCCCAGTATGAAGCCCTCTGCCAGGCAGATCCCCGACTGCTCTCTCCACATCTCCCCTCCTCTCAAGTCTTCACCTGGAGCTCAGATGGCACACCTCCAAGCACAGATGTTCAAATATGCAGTAAGGGAGTGGGAGTATGTTTAGAGAGCCGGAAGCTGATAAAGATCTCCATTTGTTTCATGTTCTGGTATATCTGTATTTCCTAAACTTCTCTGAGGGTAAGAATCACCTGAAGTGCTCCGTAGAAACACTTGAGCCTCAGAACAGACCAATTGAGTCAGATTTCCCTAGGAGGCACTTTCTGGATGATGCTTATCAGAACAGTTTGGGGACCACTGGGCTACATGAATTATCAGACCATTTGGGAAAAGGCCTTTGAAATACTAATGTATGCGGAATGTTCCCAGACTATTGTCATAAGCGCTACATATATTATTACTTCATTTAATCCTCACAGTGACCCTCTGAGTACTATTATCTCCATTTTAGAAAGGAGGAAACTGACTCAGAGTGTCATGCCAAGCAACTGTTAAAGATACACAGTACCCACTGAATTAGAATCACCAGGGAAGGGGCCCTGGCATTGATATTTTAAAGCAAGCCCATCCTGTTCATTTTGTGGATCAGGTAGGTTTGGGAAACACAGCTCATTTTCTCTCACTGTGATGGTGCAGTTCATTGCCACCCCCACTCCTTCCAACAGTAACCAGACGACCACCACCACCACCACCACCCAAAGTTGAGCCAGAGCCAGAGCCAGAGCCAGAGCCAGAGCCAGAGCCAGTTGCAGAGCCAGAACCAGAACCAGAACCAGAACCAGAGCCGGAGTTCTCAAGGAGGAAGCCCCACCTTCTCCACCTCAACCACCTACACCACTGCAACAACTTATACCGCCTCCTCCACTTCCTCCACCTTCTTCTCCCCTTCAGAAGGTTCCTTTGGTTCCGGGAAACTGCCTGTTGGCAATCAATGGGTGAGTCAGCCCTGGCCTCTGAGCCTTTCCTGAAGCCATAGGGCCCAGGCATTCCTCCAGTAACTGAATAGGGCATCTCCACATTTCACACCCTCAATGCTTTCATCCTGTCCCCTTGGAGAATGGGGGGGGGGGGGGGAGTAAACAGGGCTTTGCCCCCTACGAGAGCTCACATTCTGGTGGGAAAACAACAATCAAATAAGGAACATTTGGTTTGGTGATGTGTGAATGAACAGTATGAAGTATAGTAAGACTGGAGAGGCCAGTGTTAGCTGGGGTGTCAGGAAAGACCTCTGGGAGGTGACACTGGAGTGAGGCCTGAGTGGCAGCTGTGCAGCAAGCAATGGCTCGGGGACACAGGTGGCAGCACAGTATGCAAAGGACAGGCAGGAATTCAGTGCTGGTGTGGAGCAAGCAAGGCAGAAGAGGAAGGAGAGTGGTGGAAAGCAGACGGGCCTCGTAAGCCTTGGTAAGGAATTTGGATCTAGTTTTACTGATAGAGCTGTAGAGGCTTTCAGGCCAAGAGACGTAATCGGGCCTGAAGTTCTTTAAGATCCATCCAACTACACGATTAGGAATGGGGTAAAGAATGGATGGGTGAGGAAGCAGGCAAATCAGTTAAGCTGGTGAGATCATGAGCAAGATAATAGCTGCCTGCAAAGGGTTGGTTGCCTTCTTCCCTGAGATCGAGTCGTCCGACCCAGTCCCCTTGAGAAGCCTCCTGCTACCCCCTTCTTTCCTGTCCCCTCCTCTGCCTGCTGGCTGAGGATTCTGAAGACAACCCCACAACCCCTGTCCTGGACAGATTTGGACGTATCGGTCGCCTGGTGCTGCGAGCCTGCATGCAGAAAGGCGTTAAGGTGGTGGCAGTGAATGATCCATTCATTGACCCGGAATACATGGTGAGTAGCAGGTAAAGGGTAGGATCGGGGGTTCAGGGGTGCTCTCTGGGAGGTTCTCAGGTGCAATATGAAACCTTCACCAAGGCAGGGATTCCTTAGGGATGCTTGCTCCCCCACCCCTGCCACCCCCATGATCAGGAGCCATTCTGTCTCCCACAGGTGTACATGTTTAAGTATGACTCCACCCATGGCCGATACAAGGGGACTGTGGAATACAAGAATGGACGGCTGGTTGTGGATAAACAGGAGATCAGTGTCTTCCAGTGGTAAGGGCAGCTGTCTGATGCATGCCTGCAACACATTAATGGAGGGGGTGTAGAGATGACATGAATGGGATCCCAGCCTCTCCTTGGGATTCATAACCCCTCAGCATGTATGTCTCTCAGTATTGGTTGGAAGAGGGGGGTCTCAGAGAAGTCTGTGACTGCTAAAATGGTTAGGAAGCACTAACTTAGAAAGATACCCCACTATACTCAGGAATACTTTTGATTTAATGCACATTTACAAGTTTTCGCACAGGCATATCAATTCAACATGTCTAAAACTCACCTCTTGATTCTCCATCAACCCCCAAACCTATTCATCTCCCTTCCCACGAAGCGACATCGACATATAGCCAAGTGCTTCTACTCGGTTCCTACACAGCAACCACAGAGGCCTTTTTAAAATGTCAACTAGGCCATTACTCCCCTACTTAAACCCTCCCACCAGCTCTCTCTCCTACCCCTTCACCTCTGCCCTGGCTTCTCTACAAAATGCCAATAAGGCATTTAACCCTCAGGGTATAAGGGTTAACTGATTCAGTGAAGGCAAAGCACTTAGAACATGGGCACGTGGCAGGTGTTCAGTAAACATGTGTAGGATGGCTAATAAAAAATAACCCTACAAACACTGTCTGAACCCCTTTGGAGGGAGCAGGCTCAATGACAAAGGAAACAGACACAAACCTTTTGCCACAAAGCGGTCTAAAAGATGAGACAGATGCTAACAAAAAATCACAAAAGCGAATACTGCAGTTGTGATAAGTCCTGTGAAGAAGACTCATACACAAACCAAGTAGAAAACAGCAATATTTGTTTCAAATGCAAACGTTAGATAAACTATCAAGTAAAAATATAAATTTATAAAAGTGGAAACCAAAAAGGCCTTGACCTTTCTGATGTAAAACACTAACCACTGCTGACCCCAGGGTAGCCTGAGGCTACAGTTACACCCCTCCCCCCGCATTGCTCCCAGGATGTAGTTCCTGTCTTCAGGGACTTGCTCAGCCTCTGGCAGTAGGCTCCCGGTTGCAGAAGCTGAGTGCTAGAGACAAGAGGCAAGGAGGGCCATGGTGAGGTTGTGAGGACAGGGAATCAGAAGCAGTGCAGCAGGCCTTGCCCTTCTGGAGTCTACATTCTAGGCATACAAAGGGCCTGACCTGGTTGGCAGTAGTCCGGGGTGGTCCCCTGGAGACAGAGAGTGAATGAGCCTGAGTAGGGGAGGTGGCAACTTGTATATACTGGGGCATAGCAGAGGAAGGGCAGTCAAGGTAAGTGGCCCACAAGAGCTGCTCGAAATGTATCAAGATAGGAACTGCAGGGCTGGGAGAGTCAGATCTCCTGCCTCAGAATCTTTGCACTTGGTCTGGAAAGCTTTTCCCCCAAGTGGCATATATCTGTCCTCACCTCCTCCAATTCTTTACCTCAGCCTCCCTCCTCAGCAAGATGCCAACAGGCAAGACTAGCAGGGTCAAATCCACCTGGGATAACTAGGTATGTGTGGGGTGGGGAGAACAGATGGTTACAGTCCAGGTGGGAAGGTGTCTCGTCAGCCTTTCAAACAGTAAAGGCCAGGGACTATGAAGGCAAGGCCATGCAAGGGAGGCTGATACACAGCCCTGCCACCTCTCCATAGCAAGCAGCCCAAAGAGATCCCCTGGAAGTCTGTTGGAAGCCCCTTTGTAGTGGAGTCCACAGGAGTGTACCTGTCCCAAGAGGAAGCTTCCGTAAGTGGGGGAGAAGTGGGCAGGGCTGGCCAGGGGGTGTGACACTCAAAGCATCTCATCAATTCATGACACCAGTGCTCCTTCCTCCTTCCCTAGAACCACATCCAGGCAGGTGCCTTACGTGTGGTCATCAGCGCACCCTCACCAGATGCACCCATGTTTGTCATGGGGGTGAATGAAAAGGACTATAATCCTGATTCCATGAAAGTTGTCAGGTAACGGGCAGCAACATCCAGAAGTGGGTGGGTGATGTCCAGAGAACATGCCAGCCTGTGATGGGAAGGGATCAGACTCAGCCTCCCCCTCCCCCAACCGCCACTCCCACTGGTGCTTCTTTCACATCCCCATCTGCTTCTCCCTCCCAAAGTCTTAACAGCCACCATGTTAACATTCCCCCTGGACCTGTTAAAAATGCACAACTTCTGGAGAATATGCTTGGGGAGCTTCCCCCAGCTGCACCTCCAGTGCCTCCTTCAGTCTAAAGGCATCCCCAATGATCTTTCTCATCCCCATCCTGACGTTTCACAAATCCAAGCCTCTGAGCATCTCCCCAAAATGAGGTAAGGGTGGAAGGTGGCTCTGACACTCACCTCACAGTTCCCTTGCATACCGGGCTGTTTCAGCAATGCATCCTGCACCACCAACTGCCTGGCCCCCCTTGCCAAGGTCATTCATGAGCGATTCGGGATTGTGGAAGGACTGATGGTGAGTTGGGGAGAGGGCTGGGCAGGATGGATGGCAGGGAACCTGTACCGCTTCCTCTCAGGATTTGCTTAGTGTGTGACTTTAATAGAAAGAGACTGGTTTCAAGAGGAAAGGCCCGCCAGTGGTAGAGTCTTTTAAAATTCTGTGTAACTCTCGGCAAGGCTGAACCCCAGCTTGCAGGTGCCCCTCCAGTGGTCTGTGGTGGCCCCACAACCTCCACACCTGGCTCATCACTTCAGACCTGAAACAAAGAGGCACAGGAACTTAGGAGCAGGAAGGCCTCACCTCAGCCCTCTTCTTCCCCAAGACCACAGTCCATTCCTACACGGCCACCCAGAAGACAGTGGATGGGCCATCCAAGAAGGCCTGGCGAGACGGACGAGGAGCTCACCAGAACATCATCCCAGCCTCTACAGGGGCTGCCAAGGCCGTGGGCAAAGTCATCCCAGACCTCAAAGGGTATGAGGGCAGAAAGCTGCAACCAGGGTGGGAGGCACACCCTGGGAAGAGCAGACGGGCCCCAATCCTTGAGGTATCTAATGAGAGGAAGGTGGAGGTGAGGGGGTAGATGGAGAAGTCCTTGGGTTCTGACTTCCACCTCGATGTGGGACTGTCCAGGAAGCTGACAGGAATGGCGTTCCGGGTACCAACCCCAGACGTGTCTGTCGTGGACCTGACCTGCCGCCTAGCCCGGCCGACCACATACTCGGCCATCAAGGATGCCATAAAAGCAGCAGCCAAGGGGCCAATGGCTGGCATACTTGCCTACACGGAGGATGAGGTAGGGACTGAGGAGAAGAGACCCTGGGAGGAACCCTCTGGGGAGAGACCGTGACTTCCCACTTGCCAAGGAGCTGCTCCCAACGTATCAAGATAGGAACTGCAGGGCTGGGAGAGTCAGATCTCCTGCCTCAGAATCTACGCACTTGCTGCTCCTTTGGTCTGGAAAACTTTTCCCCCAAGGGGCCATGTATCTGTCCTCACCTCCTCCTCAGCAAGGTGTTCTTTTTGTGGCCCCTTTCTTCACCTGAAATTCCATTTCAGTCACTGCTGGTCCTGCTAGCACGTGCACTCCAAGAAGGCAAGGATTTGGGGACTATCTTTTCACTTCCAAAGCTCCAGCCATCTTCTCAGGGCCTGGCACACAGCAGATGCTCCATACATGCTTCCTGAACAAGACAAAATATACCATTTTTCAACACTTGCTCAGGGCAGGCCATGGGCAGGTACCTTCCCTGTGAAAAACAGATGTCACTGTCCCTGTGCTCCCAGTAGTACCATCTCTGGTGCTGTCTCCCTGGTTTAGCTCCTTGCAAGGCCACCCTCACACAGCCACCAGGACCTCTTGTTTTAATGAAATCAGATCACACCCCCCTCCCTCCCCCCTGCAGAAAACCTTCCTGTGGCCTTCCACCACACCATGGCCCAACCCTCCGCCTCTGCGCTGCAGCTCCTCCTACCTCAGATCTGCTGAGGGCCTGAGTCAGCCAGACCCAGCCTTGTGCCTCCACCTGGGGCCTCTGTGCCAGCCCGTTCCAAGTGCCTGAATTATCCCCAGGAAATGATATTTATTGGTGCGGCATCAGGGTGTTCGTGGTCTGTGTCCTTTGGCCAGTCCCCCACCAGCAAAGCCCCCAGGTGCCTCCTTCATATCCCATCCCCACAGCCTGGACACAGTAGGACTCCATCAGATGTCCTGGACGAATGCATAGCCAATATGCCTGAGTCAGAACCTGGCCTCCTGGAGGTCTCTGCTCTGCGACCCAAACTTACCTCAGAAATTCTGGCACCCAGGTTGTCTCTACGGACTTTATCGGCGATACCCACTCTTCCGTCTTCGATGCTAAAGCCGGCATCGCGCTCAACGACAATTTCGTGAAGCTCATTTCCTGGTACGGAGGGGAGGGGTCAGAGAACGCGGGGAGCTGGGGGTAACGGGGAGGGACCCCCTGACCCTCTACGCCCTCCCCAGGTACGACAATGAATACGGCTACAGCCACCGGGTGGTGGACCTCCTCCGGTATATGTTCAGCCGAGACAAGTGAAGTGCGACAGCCCCTCCACTCCCCTGTGCTCCCTGCCCAGAACCTCTACCTCCCGCAGAGGGGAGGCGCCCGGCGCGCGGCCGCCCGTGGGCCGCCGGTGAAATAAACACTGCGTGCCTACTTCCCCTACTTCATCACCTACAAGTGCAGCGGCCTGTGAGTGCGGGGCGGCCGCGGGGCGGGCGGGGGCGCGGGCCGGGCGAGCCCTCACCGCCCGCTCCTGCAGGTCCGAGTACAATGCGTTCTGGAAGTGCGTCCAGGCTGGGGTCACCTACCTCTTCGTGCAGCTGTGCAAGGTGAGGGCGCCCACAGCCGCTCGTCTGGCCCCAGGCTCGCAGACCAGCGCTCCACCCTGCCCGAAGGCGCGGGGTGGTCCTCAGCTCTCCCCGTAGAAGATGGCCTTGGAAGGGTGGGACCTGAGGAGACGCCTCCAGCAGCTCTTGCATAGCTAATTTTGTAAGATTGAGAAACTCGGTTATATGGTGTGAAGGGGGTTTGTGTGGTTAAGAACCACTTACCACCACCGGGTGCTGCAAATGCTGCTGGTGGCCGCCAGCCCAGCACCTCCAGGCCTGAGCCTGTGATCACCACAGAAAAGCTTCCAGGCCTCTTCCCTACATCTCCACGGGTCCTGTCATCTTGCCCCCTCATCTGGTGGGCCCTCTCCATATGGGAACCCCAGAACCACGCACACACTAACTTCCCACACCTTGAGGTGACCTCTGTTTTCTGTTCTCAGATGTTGTTCCTGGCCACTTTCTTTCCCACCTGGGAAGGCGGCATCTATGACTTCATTGGGGTGAGTGGGGCAAGGAAGGGGGAGGGAGTGCAGAAGTAAGGCCCCCTGGCATCTGTACTTACTCGAGCCTTAACCCGACCCACAGGAGTTCATGAAGGCCAGCGTGGATGTGGCAGACCTAGTAGGCCTCAACCTTGTCATGTCTCGGAACGCCGGCAAAGGGGAGTACAAGATTATGGTTGCTGCCCTGGGCTGGGCCACTGCAGAGCTCATTATGTCCCGGTGTGTGCAGCAGCCTGAAGCCCAGATTCCTGAGAAAGGACACCTGGGTTTCAGAGAGGTTCTGGAGGGTGGGGGCTCAGGTTCTGGGTGCTGAGGGTTTCTGGGTACTGGAGAATCCTTCCCTTTGCCTTTTTCAGTTGCATCCCCCTCTGGGTTGGAGCCCGGGGCATTGAATTTGACTGGAAATACATCCAGATGAGCATTGATTCGAACATCAGTCTGGTAGGCAGTGCTACTGTCCCATACACACCCTTCTGTTGGTGGCAGTACTTCTCCCCAATACTTGGCCCTGACTTCCTGCCTCCCTTCAGGTCCATTACATCGTTGCATCTGCCCAGGTGTGGATGATAACACGCTACGATCTGTACCACACTTTCCGGCCAGCTGTCCTCCTGCTGATGTTTCTCAGCGTCTATAAGGCCTTTGTCATGGAGTGAGTTGGGTGGGATTCAAGGATGGGTCCAAAAGGGGCTGGATGATCTGTTTTCCTTCTCTCATTGTGATGTTTCCCCACAGGACCTTCGTCCACCTTTGTTCCTTGGGCAGCTGGACAGCACTTCTGGCCCGAGCAGTAGTGACAGGGCTGCTGGCCCTCAGCACCCTGGCCTTGTATGTCGCTGTTGTCAACGTGCACTCCTAGGCTTGGGTCCCAGGCATTCACATACCTTTTCCTTGTCTCCAGGTTTTAGTGAATTAAACAGTATTTGGGAAGTTGTTTCCGCCTACATCTCTCTCTGGAGCTGTCTGCCAATACCACACTCACCTGTGTCCCAGAGGCCCTTGTTCTGACTTTGGAGCCAGGTAGACAGCCTGGCTCTGATTTGTCCTGTGTTCCTATAGCCATTCCTCAGCTCTTTGTTTTTCCAGAGTAGACTGAAGGGCTTGAAGTATATAATATTTGAGCAGTGGCAAATTAGAGAACAGGCGATAGAAGGAAGCTGGAATCCAAAGTTCTTGGGGACTTCTCACAGCCTTAACCTGGCCCTCTACCATATGGGCCCTTCCCTCACTGGTCACCTCCAAGACCCCTGTCCCTAATCTCCTTTGATCCACCCTTTTTATGGCAGCCAGGGGGATCTATCTGAAACCCAGTCTCACTAATTCATCCTCATTACAACCATCTAGAGCAGCGGTTCGCAACCTGTGGGTCGCGACCCCTTTGGCGGTTGAACGACCCTTTCACAGGGGTCACCTAAGACCATCCTGCATATCAGATATTTACATTACGATTCATGACAGTAGCAACATTACAGTTATGAAGTAGCAACGAAAATAATTTTATGGTTGGGTCACAACATGAGGAACTGTATTTAAAGGGCCAGAAGGTTGAGAACCACTGATCTAGAGCTCCCCATTGCACCCTGGACCGTTGGGGCAGACTTCTGTGATTCTGAGTTCCTCAGTTCTGTGACCCTCAGATAAAATCCTGGTCTGAGTCTTCTTAGGGTAGAGTTCAGAGACCGCTGCAGCCAAGCAGAGCATTTGAGCCCCTAAATTTGGATATTGACCTGGATGCCACCCTTCCCACCCCAACCTTTTCTTGGTTCAGTGGGGTCAGCTCCCTGTCCTATTTCTGACCCCTCCCTGAGGGATATCAGAGGCAGAGCTTTGAATTTCATGTTTCAGCTCCACCTTGATGCAAATCCTGCCACCCAGGAAAGTGCTCCCCAGCCCTGGTTTTCCCAGTGGAATCCCCCAGGGTGTGAGACTGGCAGTTGCCCCCTCCCTCACTCTACCAATGGAGGTCCTGCCATAATGTTATTTAACCCTGGGCCTAGGAAAGCATCATGCACAGCTGCTCAGCTCTGCTATGGCAGTCTTAGTGTTTTCAGAGGGAACATACAACCACTATCTAGCCCCATCCTCTTGCCCCTAGTCAAGACAGGGTCCACATGTATCTTGGGAAGGAATGGGGAAGTGATTGATTGGTCACCCTGACTTTGACTTGAAAAGGGATTAGGGCAGGCACTCTCCCAGTCCAGGTAGGTAGATATGTAATGGAGTCACTTCCTCACCTTTATCCCATGCACCACCTAGCTCTTGACACGTGTTGGGACAAATGAAGTTTGCAGAAATTATTCAACAACTATTTGCTAAGCAGGGACTCCCAGGCCCCGCTTCTGGTGGCTGTCTATGAATTAATCCCAGCTTCCATGGGATACAGACAGACCAGAGTGGTTGGAGCTAAGGTTGTGGGGGACGGGGTAGCACAGGCCAGAGGAATCAGGGCTGTGATGGGTGAAGCTTGGTCGAAGTGGTAGGACTGATGAGCTAAACTAGTGATTAGAGCTGTGATGGTAAAACAGTGGTGGTCCAAAGGAGCTACCTGACCCAGACAGGGGAGGAGGGGGTGGGGGCGGGGGGCAGGCTGGGCTCCCTGGAAGAGCTGAGACTGAAAGATGAGTTAGTGAGGCAAAGAGGAGAAAACAGGTGTCAAGGCCTGTATAAAGGCCTTGAAGTCAGGGCCTTCCCTTTCCATCAAACCTAACTGGTTGGAACAAGTCAGGGTCTGGATCCCAGAAGGCTCTCAGGGTTGGGCTGAGGAATTGAGCAGGGACAAAGGGGAACTAGGGAGAATTCTATGTGAGGGGAAGACAGGGTCAGATTTGGCTTTGTTAAGATTTCTGTGGCCACTGTGGGTGGGGAGACTGAGGCCAGAAAATCAGGACTGGACCAGGACAGGGATGGCGGAAGTAGGAGAGTGGCTATAGGCAGAGTGGAGGTGGTGACCAAAAGCCTGTTTTTTTCTGTGTGGTGGGGAGATTGTGAAAATGACAGATGAGAAAGGAGTGAAGAGCCCTTCCCAAGGTCTCATCACATTTTCCTAGGAGGAGGAACCTACTGATGGGACAGTGGATGAGAGCAGGTTTGGAGGGTGATACAGAGACCAGTGTGGGTCCTCAGACATGCCTGGGGAAGCTAGAGACAGATGCGGGTAACACTGCAGAGACAGAACTGAGATGTGGGCAGGGGTACTGTGATGAAGAGGAGGGAGAAGCCAGGGGCCTAGCCAGAGAGACTCATTAGAGAAAGGGGAAAAGAGACAAGAAAGAGTGTGGCCAGAGGGAGGTGGAGGGCCCCGGACGGGAATTTCTGGCAGTTGGAAGCTTAACTTTTAGGTGAGGGTGTAAGGAGGAGCCTGTGAGTTTCATCCCAGGAGTAGGTTGGGATGCCCATTGCTTTGCAAAGGAATGAACAAGTGGAGACACCTGTGAAGGCTGGAGGGCGGGGACAGCCTGAGGTGGGAAAGATTTTGACACCCTGTATCAAGGAGTCTCTCCAGAGGGAGAATGGGTGCTGAGAAAGAGAGCCCAGAGGCAGTGTTTAGGTTAGAGGAGTGGTTAGAGTGCTCTGGAGAGTGCCTGTGGTCACATCCAACTCACCTTTAAGTGCTTTAACCCTAGGCAAAGAAATGGGACTTTATTTTCCCAAGGAAGGGAAGGGTTATTGAGTGCCTACTGTGTGCCAGGCTGTGTTTGAGGAACTGGAGATACAGCCCTGAACAAATATCCCCTAAGTTGTAGGATTGTGGGACCAAAGGGGCTCATGAAAACCACTTAAGACGGTGCCACACCAAATAAAAAAGCAGTCACTGTGAGCTGGTTTATTACTATTACGCAGACACAAGTGTGTTTTAAAGAAGAGCCCCCAGGCACCCCACCTCAGAGGAGCTACTAGCTCCTCCCCATCAAACCTCCCCCCTCAGATGGGGGCTTCCCCAGGCCAGCTCGGAGGTGGGCCTAGGGACTTCCTCCAAGAAGTTGGGCTCCTTTTGGATGGGGAAGGGCAGTAGGGAGGGTCCCTTCCAGGTTGGGGTGCCATGGGCTACACAGGAACAGACACAGGTCAGGCTAGGACTCTTGCTCGCTCAGGTGTTTTGGTGACTGTCCAGACAGTCCCATGAGTCTTGCCCCAACCTGTCTGGTAGAGGCAGGGATGACTTGAAGACAGCAGTCCCTTTAATAGTAGAGTTCCTGGTCCCACCAGCCTGGGAGAGAAAACAAAGACTCAATGCTGAGGGGAGAGGGGTCAGGAGGTGGGGCCAGGGTCTCAGAGGTTGTGGCAGTTTGATTTGGAGGTCAAGTGTGAAGGCCAAAGGTCGGACAGCTGCTCTGAGAACATTTGAGCCCCCAGCCCCCAGACCTCCAGTCTCCACACTCACTCCCTGGGCAACAGCGAACTCCAAGTTTCCGGAGCTCATCATAGACGAAGATGAGGAGGCCAAAGGGCATGGGGACCAGCCACCACTGGAACCTGAAAGCACAGGGGAGATGACAAGGTGAGGGCCATTCCCAGTCTGTGTCCCACATGCCCATCCCTCTGCTCACACCTCATGACCCCTCACCGAATGGGCATGAAGTTGAAGATGTTGGGCATTCCCGGGCAGTAGCACAGGAAGCAGCCGATGCAAATCTGGAACACGATGGCCAGCACCAGGATCTTGTTCCTGCGGGCGGCACAGGGTAGAACAGGCTCAGACTGCTGGACTCAGGACAAAGCCTTTAGGAACTGGGGGTCAGATAAGGTACTGGGTCAGAGCAGGTCAGATGCCATTAGCAGCAGGGAGATGTTCTAAACATTTAACACAGGAGTGGTCTGCCCCTCCGCAACAGTGCTGGCCTATCGGCATCATCCCTTTAGTTGATGAAACATGGAGGGGCCAGTTGAAAGGCACATGGTCGGAGCTACTGACCAGCTATCGATAAGGAATATTAGCACCTGGCACATCTGTACATTCGGTGCTGGTGTTCGCTGACTGCAGTAAGCCCTGGTCAGGACCTGATGGAAGTTGGGACTAGGGCTTGAGGACAGGGCTGGGGACACCTGAAGAAGCCCTGCTGGAAGGCAGAGAGGCGGCGTGTCTTTCGAATGAGAACGTCAGCGATCTGGCACATCTCGATGCTGATGAAGAACACGGTGTAGCAAGTGTACTGCTGGTACAGGCGCTGCCCAAATGTCTGGAACGGGGAACAAAAGCAGCCTGAGCCCAAAGGGAGAGCCTCTGCAGCCAGCCTGGTACTCAGGGACCCTTAACTGCCCTTTCCCCTGCATCAGAGCCTTGGAAAGGAGAGGCACAGGATCTGCTAGGTTTGTAGGACCCACGGTGTGAGGCGCAGAAACGGTCTAGCAGAGCTTGGTGTCAGTGCATGGGTAGGCGACAGGTCATCCAATTGCTTTCATAAAGAAAGGAAGGGAGAATTTCCTGGCACCCGAAATAAGGGACCTAGGGAAAAGGAATTGGAATCCCACGGCAGGATTTGCAAAGTCCTGTGATTCCAGGGCCCAGGCAGATGGCAAATATAAGTGAAGTGGACCAGGTAGGCCTATGGGGAACAGCACTTAAAGGGGCAGTCACTATTCAGTTCATTTCTTCAATATAACTTTTTAATACCAGCTCATTGTGTGGGGAACACTTCCTATGCTGCAGGTACCAAGTGTTTCACATGTTTTATCTCATTTAATCCAATATTCCCATGAGGTAGATTGGTGGTACTCAAACTTCAGTGTGCACCAGAACCCCGGAAGGGCTGATTAAAACAGATTCCAGGCCTGACCCCAAAGTTTCTGACCCCAGACGTCTGAGGTAGGAGCTGATCATTTGCATTTCAAATAAGTTCCTATGTGATGCTGATGCTGATGCTGATGCTGATGCTGATGGGGCCACACTGAACATCACTGAGGTAGACATCAGTGTTCTCTCCACTTTAGAGGTGAGAAAATGGGCACAGTGAGTCAAAGCAACTTGTCCCGGGTTATACCACAGTGAGGAACATGGCATACTGTATGAATCCAATGCAGCCTGGCTCCTACGGTCTACATTCTAACCATGGCAGTAAATGTTTAAGGGAAATAACCTGATCTGTCACTACAGGACAAGCTAAACACACCTGCCAATCAGGTCTGACCTCTGTGCTCCAGACCTTCATTAAAGTCAGCCACAAATGCATACACTCTGTGTTAGTGCTACAGGAAAAATAGCAGAATAGGGGCCTGGTTCCACACCTGAGATGATGTGTTACTGTCAGGGCAGGGAGAGGACC
>NW_005871292.1:1476292-1479529 GCF_000147115.1 Myotis lucifugus | reverse complement strand
TGATAGGAAGTCATGGACTTCACCATCTCGGGTTTACTTGTTTCTGGAATCTTGTAGGTGGTGGTTCTCCCATTGTGGCCGCAGCCCCACGCACAGCAGTGGGAACCAGCCCTCTTGGGCCATGGCCGTGAAGTAGTCAGTGAAGCCAGCAAATGACTGGATGGCACCTGGGAGGGGCAGGGAGACAGATGGAAACACAGAGACAGATACACGGAGTCAGGGACACAGAAATGATGACATGAGAATGACAGGAGCAGACATGGAGAGACAGACACAGAGAGACAAGGCCCCAGGAGATTGACAAGGACACTAAAGACAGCACAGAGAGTGACAGAGACACCAGAGAACTCAAAATTGCCAGAAGAAGGCAACAACCCAGAGACAGGATCATAGAGAACAGAGGCAGAGAAGGGACACAGGGGATCATAGAAACCATAATGTACAGATAAAACTCAGAATGACAGAGACCCAGGATCAAATGCAGACACCAAAATCCAGAACAAGCCAGAGCCTCAGTTAGAGACCCCAAGGCAGGTGAGCAGCCCTGCAGGAGAGCCCCAGGCTTCCCAGCCCCATGGGTAACTCACCGATCTGGAAGTAGGAGTAGGCAGCCAGAGGCTCGTTGACTAATCGGTCACGCTTCGGGTTCCGTGGCCGCAGATGCATGATGTCACTCTCAGCCTTCTCATAAGCCAGGGACACAGATGGGAACTGTCCAGAAGCAGAAGCAACCTGGGTTAAGGGTTTTCCTGGGCCCCAGTCCCCTACTCTCTGGAGCTTTCCTCCCCCTTGCCGGTGAGCAGGGATAGGACTGAGGTTAGGAGGTAAGACCTGCAGTGACTACACAGCCACACCTGCCTGAACAGCCTAGGTCCAGCTGGCCCCTGTCAGGAGTGTTGGCATATCTACTTCACATCTGTGTCCACATATGTCCTGCTGTCCATCTCTATCAGAACATCTGCATTTGTCTACACTATTGCATAGTCTCTCCCCATTTCTGTCTCTGTCTCCTCCCTTGATGCTGCCTCCTCCTTCTCTGTCTCTGTTTTTTACTCTGGGGTACTCTAGTCTTGGGCCTCTCTCTTTTCTTCTCTTACTTTGTTTCTTTGTCCCCGTCTCTGGTATCTTTCTCTGTGACTGTGTCTCTGCTTTTGTGACTCTGTGTCCCTGCTTCTATGTCTGTCACTATCTTTGTTTCTCTGTATCCAGGGGTGGGGAATGTCCGGCCCGTGGCCATATGAGGCCCACAAAATCATTTGGTCTGGCCCTACCAAGGCAACCTTATGCAGGACTCAAAATCCAATAAGTCTAGGAACTTTTTTCATAGCAACATAACTTATATTAAGTAAATTATATTAAGCAAATGATGTTGTAAATATCCAAATGGATCTTGGCAGGAAAAAAGCATGCTCCACCCCATATGTGTGTGACTACAGAGTGGCAGCAGGGTGTACTGATCAAGAGCACAGGCTCTGGGGCATCTGACTGCTTGGACTCATATTCCTGCTGTGCCACTTATTAGCTGTGTAACCTGGGGCAAGTTACTGAACCTACCTATGCCCAATGAGCTCATCAGTAAAACAAGGGTGATAAATAAAGCCCATGTCATAGAGTGGCTATGAGGACAAAAGTAAATTAATGTGTGCCTGGTCCAGACTAGGCACTATGTAAGTTGTTGAATAAACATGTCAATATGGCCAGCCTCTGGCTACATTTGTGGCTCTTTCATATCTGTCTGCCTGAGTCTATCTGATGGTATTTATTTGCCCATACCTATTGAGAGATGTCTGTCTATGATCCAAGTTTAGCCAGACATCTGTATCTGTTAATACTTTTGTTTATCTGAGTATCTGTATCTGAGTCCATGTGTGTCCATGGGTTATGTCCATGGGTTTTGTCCATACCTACCTAAGCATTTACCTGTGTGTAGTTCTGTCTGTGTCTACCTTCCTGCCTGTCTATCTCCAAGAGTGAATGTGGTGGTCTCTGCCCATCATGTCTAACTATGGACATACGTCTATGGCCACGTGTGGGAGGAGGCATGGGGCTATAGACTCACAATGTCAGTGCAGAGTTCTATGAAGAGGATAGTGATGCACCCGAGGGGCAAGGGCACACTGACAGTGATGTAAATGAGGTATGGCGTCAGTTCAGGGATGTTCTTGGTCAATGTGTAAGCGATGGACTTCTTCAGATTGTCGAAGATCAGTCGGCCTATGGGAGTATAGTAGGCACCTCAGCCTCCTCGCAGAACACTTCCTCCTGTGCCCACACTGCCTGCCCCTATCTCTGACCCAGCCCGGACCCTGCTCAACGCCCGTCACAATGGAGGCAAAGTTGTCATCCAGCAGGATCATGTCGGCTGCATTTTTGGCAGCATCTGAGCCAGCAATGCCCATGGCCACACCAATGTCTGCCTTCTTCAGGGCTGGGGAGTCATTGACACCATCCCCTGTCACAGCCACGATTGCACCCTGCAGGGAATGGGTGGAAGTGGGCAGGTGGTCAGTGAAAGGCCAGCCCAGGGCCAGCCCAGCCCTTCTGCCCACCTCCATCAGCAAGGTCGCACCAGTCGCTGGCAGCTCTCCACAATCACTAGCTTCTGCTGGGGACTCGTACGAGCAAACACCATCTCAGGGTGGGTGCGCAGCACCTCGACCAGCTCTGATGGGTCCATGTCCTTCAGCTGCATGCCATTGATCACGCAGGCACGGGCATCCCTGGGGAGGAAGGTGGGAGGGCATCACTGGGCCCTCAGTCCGGGTAGGGCATGGGAAGATCCATGGGGAGGCTGAAGGGGGCTTACTTCCGATTAACCTGCTCTACAGGCACACGGAGACGAGCAGCGATGTCCTCCACTGTCTCACTGCCTTCAGAGATGATGCCCACACTGGCCGCAATAGCCTTGGCTGTGATGGGGTGGTCACCTGTCACCATAATCACCTGTGGGAAGGACCAGCAGACCCTTGACTCCTTCATATCAGCCCATTCTTGCTGTCTTTCCTGGTGATATAATCATTCATTTATTCAACCAATTGTGACCACCTGCTATGTGCCTTGGAAGTAGCAGAGACAAAACAGACAAAAATCCCTGTCTTCATGGAGTTGACATTCTGGTGTGAGAGACAGAACATTTTTTAATTAGAAATGAATGATATAGCATGTTAAAAGGAGGGGGAATTAAACTGGGCAAAGGGGATAGCAAGTGTTGGGTGAAAAAAACAAAAGGGGGGGTGT
>NW_005871292.1:1447570-1476192 GCF_000147115.1 Myotis lucifugus | reverse complement strand
TAAGTGTGTCCAGAGAAAGCCTGTCAAGAAGGTGACATTTGAACAGACACCTGAAAGAGGTGAGAGTTGGCCACATAGAAATCTGAGGGGAAGAGTGTTCCTGGCAAAGGAAACAGCCAGTGCAAAATGATAGAGGTGAGAACATGCCTGAACTATTGGAGGAACAACAGGCAGGCCAAGATGACTGGAGAGGAGTGAACAAGAGGTAGAGAACTAAGGAATGGGCTTCAAAAAGTAACTGTGCTCAGGTCTACAGGGTCTTCCAGACCATGGGAAAGACTTGGGGGTGATGCTTGCTCAGCATTGGCTCTCCTGCCCTTGATTTGTCTTTGGGGAATCACTCCTCCCCCCAGGTTCTAGTTGAGGTCTCTGGCCAAGGTATTCTATCCCCCAGCCACAGTGACTGCTCAGGGATGAACATGTGACCCAGTCTAGTGCAACTGCAAAAGAGGCACAGAAAGAGTGGGCGGCTAAACAGGTAAGTTGGAGCTGCTGGGGGATGGTCATGTTTGTCTACCAAAATGGAGGGACTGCTTGAGAATAAAGCCAGCAGAGAGAAAAGCAGAGCTGGCACATGAAGGCAAATTCCTAATGACACTGAACGCTTGCATGCAGCTATATCTGAAGCTTCATTCCCCAGAACTTTTAGTTTCATGAACCAATATATTCCCTTTTTGATTCAAGCTATTTTCAGATAACACAGGGTTCCTCGTCCCCAAATGCTGCCATCTTCTGTTCTTGCCCCTGCCTGGTCCTTTCCCAAGTGGCATACCCGAATGCCTGCTGTGCGGCACTTGAGCACAGCATCAGGGACAGTGGCCCGGGGCGGGTCTATCATGGACACAAGTCCCGCAAAGCACAGACCACTGGTTGGAAAGTTCATGGCCTCCACGTCGAAGGCATAGCCAGGCGGGTAGTCCTTCTCACTCAGGTAGAGCTGGCAGAAGCCTGAGCAGAAAATAGGAAAAGTCAGAGAAAGAGTCCTGAGTGGACCCTTTGCTAGCAAGGCCAGGCCCCTTGCACCAAGCACCCATGATGGCTGACCCTGTGCTGCACCCTTCATTCACATTATCTGAATCCATTCTCACACCCACCCTGTGAGCCTACTAGGATCCTCCTCTTGCAGATGAAAAAACAGGCTTAGATCGGGGACAATTCCTGTCAGTCATTGCACAGCAAGTGAAATGAAAACTCCAGAATTAGACCACAAGTCTGTGCCTTCCAGGGCCGAGGAAGAGGTTAGGAAAGTTTAAGGAGTCAGGACAGAATTGGAGGAGGTCAGAGGTCAGGACAAGGATTGGGGAAAGTCTTGAGCTGAGGCAGGGATTGGGGAAGGTCAAAGGGTCAAGAGGAGGACTCTGAAAGGTGGAGGTGAAAGCAAAGGCAGATCATCAATTGGGGCAAGAGCTAGGAAAACCAATGGGTCAAAGGTCAGGTCAGGATAGGGAAGGTCCAAGTGAAGACAGGTCTGGAGAGGCTGAGACAAGGTAGGAATTGGGCATAGGCAGAGATCAGGAGTGAAATAGGGGGAAACAAAGGTGAGTGTGTAGACTGGGGCAGGTCAGCAGTCAGGAAAGGGCAGGGAGGATTGGCCTTGCTCTGTGCTAGCTTCTTGAACACCGGTTTCCTCCTCACTACCCCGCCCTGGCCATCTCACCCAGCACGCGTTCGCCCAGGCCTCCCAGGCTGAGGTAGGCCGTCTGGAAGGCCTCACGCCATTGCTCGTCGAGGGGCAGCTCCTGGCCCTTGATGAGGATGGAGCTACAGCGCTCCAGCACGCGCTCAGGGGCGCCCTTCATCACCAACACGTGCCGCGGGTCCCGCGGGTCCTCCAGGGTGTGGATGGACAGCTGCAGGCGATCAGCGGACGGTGTAGTGGGCCGGGTGGAGAGGGAAGGGGGCGGGGCTGACCGAAGAGCCTTAGGGTGACTAGGCAGTGATGGCGAAACTATGACACGCGTGTCAGAGGTGACACGCGAACTCATTTTTTTGGTTGATTTTTCTTTGTTAAATGGCATTTAAATATATAAAATAAATATCAAAAATATAAATCTTTGTTTTACTATGGTTGCAAATATCAAAAAATTTCTATATGTGACACGGCACCAGAGTTAAGTTAGGGTTTTTCAAAATGCTGACACGCCGAGCTCAAAAGGTTCCCCATCGCTGACTGGTAGGGGCTGGGCAGGTCCTCGCTAGAGGCCGAGGTTTGGGGAGGGGCCTGGGTGCCGGGAATGGACTGATTGAGCTCTGGAGTTGGTCCAGCACCTGTCGGAGTCCTGACAGCAGAGAGCAGGCGAAGAGCCCGCGGCTAAGGGCTGGGCGTGGCCTGGCCATTGGTGGGCTTTGGAGGTGGGCGAGAAGGGAGCCGGGCGAGAAGGGAGCCGGGCGAGAAGGGAGCCGGGCGAGAAGGGAGCCGGGCGAGAAGGGAGCCGGGCGAGAGGGAGGAGACAGCGAAGCCCGGCCGCAGGCCAGCCCCGAATGTGGGTGGAGACTACAGTGAGCCGGGCTTGCTGTGGGCGGGCTGGCAGTGGGGGCGGGCCAGGGCGGGCTCGCACCTGGAACTTGTTGGTGGAGTTGAAGGGGATCTCGCAGACTTTGGGGAAGCGTTCTCGGTAGCCCATGGCGTTGCCCAGCGTCAGCTCCGAGAACTTCAGCAGCGCCGTCTCTGATGCGTCCCCGATCACGATGCGCTGGGAGGGGAGGGCGTCAGGTGCGTCCCAGGCTCCCGGCTCCCGTTATCCCCCAAGTCCCCCGGCTCTCACCTTTGGCACGGGCACCGCGTCCTGGCCCGACTTGAAGGCAGCTCGGTTGCACAGGGTGAGCACGCGGCACAGCGCCCGCCATGTCTCCGAGGACTGGTCAAACGTCTGCCCTGGAGGACAGACGTCCAGGCTGGGGCCGCGAGGCAACTACACCAGACTGCACCAGACACAGAGCGGCGGCTCTCCCACATCACAACAGAACCCCCCTTTCCCAATTAGGACAGGATTCCCCTCTCCAGACCTGTGTGGAACCCAAACCCTTCCTCATACCCCAAGACGGAGCCCTCTCTTCAGACCCAGTGTGGAGTCTCCCACGAGAGTCCCCTGAGACTCCATACCAGGCCCCGCCCTGGACTCTGGGCCCATCTGGATGGAGTTCCTCTCCATGAATGCATAGCCCTCCCAGGTTCTCTTCAGTAACCTCCGAGCTCCCATCTAAGCCTCCCTCCTGCTCCAGGCCCTGTCTCGTCGCACTCCCAAACCTGACTGGTCTTCCGTGGTGTCAGCTGAGTGGATGTGGTTGTCGAACCACAGATGGGACACGGTCATGCGGTTCTGAGTGAGGGTCCCCGTCTTGTCAGAGCAGATCACTGACGTGGAGCCCAGTGTCTCCACTGCTTCCAGGTTCTTGACTACACAGTTCTTGCTGGCCAGCCTCTTGGCTGTCAGAGACAGGCAGACCTGGGCGAAGGTGAGAAAAGCCACCTGGAGACCAGTCTTTGCTTCCAGGCCCACTTCCCTCCTCTTGGCATTGGGGATCCCTTACCCCAGCCACAGTACTGATTATGCAGCATTCCCCCACAAAACCCAGGCTTTCTCTTGCCTACACCCTTTTGTTCAACCTGTACTTCCTACTTGGGATGCCTCCCTAATTCACCCAGATAAACAGAGCCAGGCCCCTCTGTAAGCTGCCCTAGCCGAGGTTCTGTAAGTTCACTTATCAACACAATTAAAATGAGAAATGTGGCCAGTGTGGTTCAGAGCATTGGCCTGTGCACTGGAGGGTCACAGGTTCAATTCACAGTCAAGAGCATGCACCTGGGATGCAGGTTCGATCCCCAGCAGCAGTCAGTGCGGGAGGCAACCAATCGCCACATCAATGTTTCTCTCTCTCTCTCTCTTCCTCTCTCTCCCCCCAACCCCCATATCTCTCTCCCTTCCTTCCACTCTCTCTAAAGCAATGGAAAAAATTATATACTCAGATGAGGATGAACCAAATCAACAAAATAGAAAATGAACATTCCCTCAGCCTCCTCTGAACTGACTGTTGAAGGTTGTCCACACCGTCAAGCCTCAGCCTCCTTCAGTCAAGGACCCTGCCTTTTCATCTCTGAGTCCTTAGCATGTGGCACAGGACATGGCCCACAGAAGCCTCAGGAATGTTTGCTGATTGGATGGATAGGTGGAGGGATGGGGGGTGGGAGGGAAAGATGGATGATGAGGTGGGTGGGAGGATGGGAGGTGAATAAATAGATAGATAGGAAGATGGGAGATGGTGGAGGGAAGCCTGGATGAATGGACAGATGGACCGCCCTTCTGCCTCCCCAACTCACCGTGACAGTGGCCAGCAGCCCCTCCGGTACATAGGCTACCACAATGGCCATGAAAAAGACCATGGCCCGCAGGAAGGTGTAGCCAATGCACATGGCCACCACAAAAAATGTGGCACCAAAGAGGATGGCTAAGCCTGCAATGATGTCCACAAAATGCTCAATCTCGATAGCGATGGGTGTTTTCTCATTTTCTACTCCAGAAGCCAGTGATGCAATGCGCCCGATGATGGTACGGTCACCCGTGTTCACCACCAGGCCCTGTGCTGTGCCTGCAGTGGGGCCAAGAGGGTGACTCAGGGCTGGGAGGGCAGCAGTGGGGCATGCACAGCAGCATGAACTGAAGGAGGGGGCTGTGATGTAAGGCAATGGAGGCAGTGTGACCTGGGAAGAGAATAGCAGTAACAGGAGCTAGAGAGGTAGTACGACTTAAAGAGGTGGCGGTCATGTGAAATGGGAGGCAGTGTGTCTCAGAAGGTAGCAAAGAAGGGCAATGGAGGTAGGGATAGGGAGTGCTGCGGCAGCGTGGTCAGCTGGGTGGGCAGGCAAGGGCCTCACGGACCCTCGAGGCACATGGTGGAGAAGAAGGCGATGTTGCGGGTCTCCAGTGGGCTCTCGTGTGTACACTCAGGGGAGCGGGTCTGTGGCTCCGACTCTCCCGTCAGCGAGGAGTTGTCCACCTTGCAGCCCTGGGCTTGGAGGATGCGGATGTCGGCGGGCACTCGGTCCCCACCTTTCATCTCCACCAGGTCACCCACCACAAGCTGATCTGCGTTGATCTGGAACTTGTCCCCATCTCGGATCACAGTTGCTTGCTGTGGGGCAGGGGCACCAGAGTTGTGGATAACAGGTGAGGTTGGAAGTTGCTGAGTGCAATGGAGTTGTGGGGAGGTGAACAGGGGGTGAGGTGAGGACCTATAGGGACAGATGGAGGCCAAGGGCAAAGGGCAGGCTGGGCCTAAAGGGAGGGGCCACACAGATGCCAGGAGCCTGCCTGCGCTGGTGTGGAGTCTCTGGAATCTGAAGTGGTGGAGGGCTGTGGGACCCACCTGGGGCACAAGGTTCTTGAAGCTGGCGATGATGTTGGTGCTCTTAAATTCCTGATAGTAGCCGAAGCAGCCGGTGACCACAACCACAGCAATGAGAGCCAGTGCCAAGTACAGCTGGGGGCGGAGGTGAGGGAGTCAGCTTATGAGTAGAGGCTGGAAGCTCCCTGTACAAGGCCACCGATCTGTACCCTGGTCCCCTGGTGTTCTTAGGGTCACTTCCACCAGGATTTTCCCCACCTACTAGGAACCCTTATGCACTATTCCCTGTGGCTTTTGTCTCCTATCCTCATATTCCTCATATCCACCTTAAACGGCCCCAAATTCGCATTGTCTTGTGTATCCCATATTCTCTGGCCCCTGAATCCTAGGTCTCTCATGTCCCCATAGCCTATGACTTGTGCTCCATGTCACCAAGTACCTTGGTCATATGGGTTCCCTTTTCCTGTGTTCTCCAATCTTGCATTCCACGTGTCCTCTGCCATGTGTCTCCTCACACTCCCACAGCCTATATTTCCTGTGCTCCACGTTTCCTATTCTGTTTTCATAATCTGCCTGGCATCACCTGTGTCCCCTGGGCACAATAGTTCCTGTGCCCCCGTGTCCCGTTTCCATGTGTCTGTGTGCTGTCAGTCTTCTGCTTCATATTCCGTGAACTTCACGATCAAGACTCTCAGGTTCCAAATTCCAAGTTTCTATGTCCAGTGTCTTCCATGTCTATGTAATTCTGAGTCCCCATCCTATGTCACATTCAAAGTCACATGTCCCTAAATCTCCATGTCTCTTGTTCTGACCCCTGTCATATATCTAATGTCCTCTTGTCCTCCATCTCGATAGCCTCTGTGTCTGTTTCCCTGTCTGATGTCTTATGACTCTCCATGTACTGTGTCTTGAGTCTTTTGTTCCTTATTCCCAATGTCCCCTGTGCCCTCTGTCCTTGATCTGTCCCATGTCCTCCATTTCCCCAGCCCCAACTCTTAAGTATTGCATTTCTTTGCCTTTGTATCCCCACCTATGTCCTCCACATCTGAGACACATTATCTGCTGTGTCTCCTGTGATCTTGGGTCTGTCGATCCCCACCTCCATGAGCATGTCTTGGAGCTGCATTTCTGTGTCTCTGCATCCCCACCCTATGTCCCTGGTGTCCTGAGTCTCCTGCTTAATGTTCTCTGTCCTCCAGGACCCCGTGTCCAGTGTCTGTCCCCTTGGTACCCGACACTCACATTGTCGTCAGTGGTGAGGTCACCCTCACTGGCTTGGATGCCAAAGGCAATGAGGCAGATGGCAGCAGCCACCCACATGAGGCACTGCAGACCGCCTGCCAACTGCCGTGCGAACTTGACGTACTCTGGGGTACCCTTTGGTGGCCGCAGCGCGTTGGGCCCGTCCCGCAGCAGCAGCTCCGCAGCCAAGCTGGCAGACAGGCCCTGGGGACAGGGTGGGGTGGCAGTGGCTGCTAAGGGCTTTCCTCTTCCCATACACTCTTCTGTCTCTCCTTCCCCTGCTTCCCTCCCTCTGCTCCCCCATCTGCCTTGTGCCTTTCTTTCTTTCTTTCTTTCTTTCTTTCTTTCTTTCTTTCTTTCTTTCTTTCTTTCTTTCTTTCTTTCTTTCTTCCTTCCTCCCTTCCTTCCTTCCTTCCTTCCTTCCTTCCTTTCTTCCTTTCTTCCTTCCTTCCTTCCTTCCTTCCTTCCTTCCTTTCTTTCTTTCTTTCTTTCTTTCTTTCTTTCTTTCTTTCTTTCTTTCTTTCTTTCTTTCTTTCTTTCCTTCTTTCTCTATATTTGTCTCTGTTCCTGTCCCTTTCCCCTTCCACACTTTATGTCTCTCTCTCTCTCTCTCAACTTTCTGTCTCTGTATTCCTGTTGCCTCTACCCTTTTTCTCTTTCTTGCCCATCTCTCTGCCTCTTTCTTTGTTGCTCTTTATCTGCTTCTTTTCTCTCCTCTCCTCCTCTCCTCTCCTCCTCTCTCTCCCTCTCTACCTCTCTCTGTCTCTCTCTCTCATGCATTTTCCCTTTTCTCTCTCTTCACCGTTACCCATCTCTTCACCCACTCCTCCCTCTGCCCCCAGCTCACCTTGGTCGCACTGGTCTGATATTTCTGTTCCAGCTCCGCTACTGACAGCTGGTGGTCATTCTGTGTGGTGGGGGCAGGACATTCACTGTCCAGCTCTCACTGGCCCTCACCCCAGCCCCCTACCCAGCCCTTCAGCCCCATGCTCACAATCTCCATCTCCTTCTTCATGTTCTCCAGCTTCTCCTTTCTCTTGCCCCCTCCACTGCCTGCCTTCTTCTTGCTCAGCTTGGCTGCCATGTCCCCATCAGGGCCAGGACCCAGCTCTACTGAGTACAACTCGTATTTCTCCTGGGGGCAGGGGGAGAGGGGAGGCATCAGATCCCACCAGAACCCTGCCTCCAACCTCCAACCCTCCCCACCCCCGACCCCTGGCCCCAGACCCCACTCACTGCCTTTCCCATGATTTCCAGTGCAGCTGCCCTCCTTTGCCAATACAGAGCCTGGATCTGGACCAGCCCAGATATACCCAGGGAAGGAGGAGGTGGGGCAGGACTGCCTGATTACAGCTGATTACAGGGCTCCTTGAGGTGACCTCTAGGCCTGGGCAGCTCAGGCATTCCTTACTGGGCTGCCCAACCTGCCCAGACCCCATCACAACCTGCCACTGAGGTCAGGGAATCAATAGGAATATCCATAGTAACAAGAAAATAGCAAACATATATTCCAGGAACTGTACTGAGTGCTTTCGTGTGCTAACTTAACCTCACAACAACCCTTTGAAGTGAGAACTGTTTTTACTTTGCCTTATACATGGGGAAACTGAGGCACAAAGGGGTGAAGTCACATTCTCACGGTTCCCAAGATAGGGTGTGAAAGGGCCAGAACTCAGAATCAAATAGGTTGGTTGCAGAGTGTCCATTTTTAGAACATACTGCTTGTGCCACACCTGGAGGGGGAGGGTGCTCCCAACAGTCACTACACTGGCTGTCCTTTAGGGAGTACTTACTGTGTGGGGGGCTTCCCCCAGGTGCTTTGTGCAAATGTTTCATTAGCTCCTCTTTACAGCCCTATAAAGTTATGTTCCATTGTACAAATGAGGAAACTGAGGCACAGAGAGGTTAAGAACTTTGGCCTAAGGTTGTAACAAGTATCAGGAACAGGATTCCAGCCCATGTGGGACCCTGGAGCCTGGTTTTCATAAGGGATCAGCAATGGAAAACCCAAAACTTCACAACTGCAGTGCAAGGTATGCCCAGGCACTACACACATGTAACCTCATGGATCCTTGCAATAAAGCCCTGTGAAGATGCCACTATTATTCCCATTGTGCAGAGAGGGAAACTGAGGCTCAGAGAGGTTCAAGGAGGATTCCTAGGGGTACTCCACACATCCAGCTTTAGCCATCACACCTTTCAATCATTACCTTGTCTCCACCCCAACTTGCCCAGATGGGGAAATGAAGGGTCCTGGATTGATGTTGTACTTGGTGCTTGGTGCTTGGTGCTTGGTGCCAGGTTTAGGTCTGGGGACTTCCAATCCCCCAGGCAGGGACCTCTGTGGGCACCAATGAGAGGCTGGACTGGTTGCCTGGTGGGTCCTTGATATCTCATGCTTGGGCCTCAGGGGTGAACGTATCTCCAGGGGCAAGTGTGCCTTTATCTGATAAGGTAATTGCCTTGGTGATGTCCTTCTCCTCTGGGGCAGGTCACATAAGAAAGTCAAAGCTGTTAAGCAGTCCCAGCTCCTTCCCATACCCGCCCCCACAAGCTGGTGATCCCCAGTCTGCCACAGGAAACCCCCAAAGAGAGGCAGATCACAGTCTCATTGACTGCCCCTTACAATGTGTCCACTTGCCCACTGGCATTCATCTCTCCGGGACACACATGTAAAATAGTTTGTGTCATTCCCCTGCTTACAACCCTCCAGAGGCTTTCCTGTTCTCTCAGAATAAACACCACAATCATTCCTATGAGATCTGGCTCCAGCTCACCTCTCCTGGCTCAGTGGCCTCCTTGCTGCACTTATAAGAGACCATGGTCATTCCTGCCCCAGGGCCTTTGCACCTGCAGCTTTTTCTGCCTGCTACTCTTCCTTAGATATCTGCATGGCTCTTTCTCACCTGCAGCTCTCAGCTCAAATGCCATCTCTTCAGAGACTCCTTACTTGTATATTGCACTCCCATCAGGCTCCATCCACTCGCCCCGCTTAATTCACACCCCTTACCCCAACATGATATTGTATTGTATTTTTATTTGTTTGGTGACGACCTTGTTGTACTAGAAGGAAGACTGGGCCTAGGTTGTGTTTACTGATATCTACATAACACCTGGAACATTCCCTGGACACACAAATATTTCTGAACGTTGAGCAGGATCCATCTCACCCGGGGGTTGGCAATGTTCATAAACAAACCTGGTGCACGGGGAAGGCCCTTGGAATCTTCTCAGGTGCCCCTCCTGTCTCCAGCCCTGCCACCCTGGCCCCCCAGCCCACTACCCCCAAAGTGCCCAGAATCTGAGGCAGATATGGGGTTGTGTCTGCGCAGATTAGGGAACCCAATGACCTATGTCACAGATGCAGAGACTGAGGCACTATTAAGAGAAGTGAGCTTGAAACCCCTGCAGGTAGACAGGGCAGGGGTCCAGTGGAAAACAAAGGCAGGTGGAACATACTCAGGGGCAGACATGGCAGTTTGAGCAGCCTAACCACAGGAACCAAACAAACAGAAATCTTAAAATGTTTCTGGGCTCAAAGCGGGAGGCATGGGAAAACAAGGGAGGGCCTGTAGCAACAAGCTGTACGAACACATAGAAACAGAAAGTTCAGCACAGGAACAGAGAAAGCACACACAGAAACAGGGAAAGTTCAGGTCCGTTGCTGGGCAAGAACAATTGAGGGAATCAATCAGGTGATGACACAGGTAGACATAGAGCAGGTTTGTGGCAAATACATACCCCTGGACTACAAGGCTTTAACGGGCAGCCCATTACTGGGTCCCCCTCCCCTTGCGGGGAGTCTGAATCTGCTTATAATAAATTTTCCACACTTTTGCTTAAATCTTCTGGTCTGTGTAGCTCATTCTTCGGCGTCATGAGACATGACCCCGGGAAAACACCTGGGCTCACCATTCCAGCCATCACTACCACTGGCAGCACATGGCTGACCTGTGATATTGTGCAAACCTTTGTCAAAACTCAAAGATCGTCCTTCTCTGGTCTCTGCCTCATTTGTTTTATTTCTCACTTATTAGTTTTATTATTTTATGTTAATTTCCAATTTTTTATTTCAAACCTATAAGTTACAGGAATATTAACCTTCACCTAAATTTAATGATTTTACCACATTTGTACTATAAGATAGATAGATAAGTAGATAGATAGATAGATAGATAGATAAATAGATAGATATAGATAGATATAGATATATTTTTAAGTTTTGGTTGAATCATTTGAGAGTAAGTTGGAGACAGGATGCTTATCCATAAATACTCAGGCATGTATCTCCTGTGAATTAGGACACTCTCTTGCATAACCACAGTTCACTGACTAAATTCAGAAATTAACACTTATGTGACATTATTAACTAATTTAGAGAATTTATTTGAATTTCCCATTTTCCCACTCATGTCCTTTTCTTGGTCCAGGATCTAATCCAGGACTACATTTCACATTAGTTGTCACGCCTCTGAGTCTCCTTCAATCTGTGACATTTTCTCAGTCTTTCCTGTCTTTTATGACCTTGACATTTTGAAAGAGTGTCAGTTATTATGTAGAATTCCCTCAGTTGGGTTTTGCCGATGGTTCCTCATGATGAGATTCAGGTTGTGCACTTTTGGTCAGAACATATGGTGATGTGTGCCCTTCACAGAGCATTTTGTCAGGACAAACCTCATTTTTGATTCCGGAAGAAGGTGGACATTTGGGGTTATTAAGAGTCTTTAGGGAATGACCACAGGGCTATTCTATGATGTCTTTATTTTCTATTGAAATAGAACTTTTCTATTGTCACAGCCACTCTGGCACTCCGCTGTGCTGATGATTAAAGTAATGAAACAGCCACTGCCTGAGCCCCCAGACCTCCCACACCCAACCGCCTCCAGGGGCAGCCCAACCTTCTCCAGCCCACCCCGTTGATGGTTAAATATTTTTACCAGCCCCTTTGACTGCACAGCCTTCCAATGCTATCAAGTTCTGTGTCTTTGGGAGGGGGTGGGGGTTCTTTACTTGTGCATTTATTCTTTCATTATGTGTCCAAGCAATTCAAGCCGTGTCTGGGGATGGACACAGGCTGTTACCCACAGGCAGAATCTGGGTAAAGCGAGGGGTGTGCCAACATCTTTGGCACCCTGAAGCAGACCCCAGGTGGGCAGTGCCATGCCGTCTCAGGCTGATGGGCAACTCCCACCATGACCTGGGGTCATTCTCCCAAGAATGTCACAAGTGTGACATGACCATTTAGCACAGTGCTGCACGATTTCTCTGAGGCTGGGCGCATGGATCATTAAAGACTTTTGAGAACAACAAACAGCCAGAATTTTAAAAACGTTCTCTTTTTCCTCAGAAAGACAGGGCAGAGAACATACTATTAAATGGTGACTTACTAGTATTGAGTAAGTTTTAAGGGGAATTTGAACGAGTCTCCTGGAATCCTAATCAAACACACTTTAAGGATTTAGCCCTATGAGGCCCGATGCCATGTTGCCCTTTCATGCTTTAGGACTCAGCGCTCACCCTCCTCCCAGCCCCAGCCCCAACCCCCGCCTTACGTTTTCCAAAAGTAGCTTGTCAAGACCTTGGCCATGCAGTTTCCTCTCTCTGAACATTCCCCCCCAGCTGTTCCTCCCCCATCCAGCTGTTCCTCCTCTTTTCTGTTCTAGTGCAGATGCTTCTTCAGGAAACCTGGGACCACCCACCTGGCTGGGGCACGTACCTCCCCTGGGCTGTCACAGACCCCAGGCTTCCACATCCCAGCTCTGACCACTCCCTGGCCACTCGCCTGTCACTATTGGGTGACATTTCATCCTCCCCCTGGACTCATGAGGACAGGATCCAGAATGTCTGGGCCCCAACCTTGCCCTGCACGGCCCAGCCCAGCCCAGGCTGTCCTCAGGGAGTATTTGCTAAGTGAAAGTGACTTTGGGTATGTGTTGGCCTCTCTGATAAGATAGTGGAATTAGCAATGCCCTTCACCTCCTGGTCAGGTCGCTCTCCACCCCACCCCCAGACCTTGGGAAGACTGAAGCTAGGGGCTGGGCAGGCAGGGCCCGACTCCCTCATCTATAAGCTAGCACAGGAGCAGGCAGAGGGAACAAGTGGGGGTCAAGGTCTGGCTCCAGCCTAGCTAAGCTGGCAGCCAGATCCCCTGTGTCCTGCTCCTCTCCCACTTTTGTCCAGATGTGGAAAGGTCAACTATCCTCACAAAATTGCCAGACTGTCCTCATCCAGGATCTTAAAGTTATATCCAGAATGCAACCGTCTCTCCCTTTCCCTCGGTCCCTCCTCTGGTTCAACCTCTCCTCATGGATAGCATAGCTGCCTCCTCCCCGGGCTCCAGCTCTGGTTCCCATCCCCACAGTTTGCTCCCCACACAGACAGAGGGAGCTTGTGAACCCCAAGATCAGGTCAGGGCCCTCCAGGCTCAAAGCCTCCCCAGGTGCACCTCACTCCTGGTAAAAGCCAAGGCCCCGCATTCTCGCCTAAGCCCTTAGTGATTTGCCCTGTTGCCTCCCTGACCTTACTTCCCAATCTCCACCTGACCTGCTCCATTCCAGCCACAATGGCTCCCTGCTATGCCCCAGACACAGCAAACAGCCTCCTGCCTCCTGGCTTTTGCATTTGCTGTTTCCTCTCCTTGGAATGTTCTTCCCCCAGACTCCTTTTTGTTTGTTTGTTTGTTTGTTTGTTTGGGGGTCTTTTGTTGTTGTTGATGTTAATCCTCACCTGAGGTTATTTTCCCATTGATTTCTAGAGAGAGTGAAAGGGAGGAAGGGGCTGAGATACACCAGCCAGGGCTTCCCCCAGATATCTTCATGGCTCCCTTTGACCCTTCATCAGGTCTTTACACAAAGGTTGCTTTCCCAGTGAGACTTCCTTGCTGAGTTAAAATTGTAGGCTGCAGTCTCCCTCCAGCCCTCTCCTCCTCCTTTACCTTCTCCACTTTCCCCCCATAGTACTTACCACCCTCTGACATACTATGTATTTTTTCCCATTGGGTTGCGTGTGTATTTTCTGAATCCCCAATAGAGTATGGACTCCATGAGGGCAGGGATTTTGTGTGATTTTTTTTTGGAGGATTTGTTTTTTGGTCTGACGTGTCCGTAGTACCTAAAATGGCAAATAGTAGGCACTTAATGGACTTCCATTGACTGGATAAGTCTCAAGGTCCCTGGGATAGTTAGCACATACAGCAGTTGTCATGGCCACAAACACTAAGATGGACCAGGGTTCTGCCTTGGAATGATGTTCTTTGTCCAACACAGCCCCAACATAAATAGAGGGACAGGCACAATGACAGGAAGCCGGTAATAACAGCTGACCCTCGTTAGAACTCCCTGTGCCCAGCAGTGTTCCGTGCTTTATATGTATGAGCATGTTTTGTCCTCACGATAACTTCATTAAAAAGGTACTGTTTTATTGTTGCTGTTGTTGTTTTTTAATTGATTTCAGAGAGGAAGAGAGAGGGAGAGAGAGAGAGAGAGAGAGAGAAACATCATGATGAAAATCATTGACCAGCTGCCTCCTGCACGGCCCCGACTGGGGACCGAGCCTGCAACCCAGGAATGTGCCCTTGACTGGAATTGAACTCGGGACCCTTCAGTCCACAGGCCAACGCTCTACCCACTGAGCCAAACCGGCGAGGGTGGTACTGTTTTTATTCCTATTTGACTATGAAGAAACTGAAGTGCAGCCTGGCCAGCGTGGCTCAATGGTTGAGCATCGACCTATGAACCAGGAGGTCACGGTTCAATTCCTGGTCAGAGCACATGCTCAGGCTGTGAGCTCGATTCCCCGTGGGAGGCATGCAGGAGATAGCCAGCCGGTCAATGATTCTCTCTCAGCATTGATGTTTCTATTTCTCTCTCCCTCTCCCTTACTCTCTGAAATCAATAAAAATATACTTAAAAGAAAAAAAATAAAACAGGTGCAGAGAAGTTAAATGACTTGCCCAAGGTCACACAGCTAATAAGTGGCAGAGCCAGGATTGGAACCAAGGCAGCCTGCTGGAGAGCCCTCACAGACCTTTGAATACACTGAATCACACCAGGCACCATTTGACAACAGGCCTCTCGTTAAAGTTACCTTTCATTTAATTATTTACTGAATGCTTATTGAGCAGATATTATGTGCCAAGCTTTTTGCTGAGCACTGGAGTTTTCAGTGAGCAAAACAGTCATGGTCCTATCCATAGTGCTTGCACGCTGAGGGGAGAGGCGAGCAGGACCAAGTGATCAGAGATCCTGAACACAGCTGAGGGTTGGCAGGTCATCGCTCTGGATCCTTGTTTGCTTTGCTTACATTTCTCCCCTTAGGAATGCTAGCACCACTTCATTTCTTTATCCCCCCCCCCAAAAAAAATATTTATATTAATTAACCGACACACCAATAGTATATATTTTTACTATACTTTTTGGCTGAAAACTCCCTACTCATTTTATACTGCTTGTAGCATCTAGCAGTGTTTTTCAAGGGGGTACATTATTTTTTTATTGGGGTGACACTGGTTAATAAAATTATGTCACTTCACACTTGTCAGAATGCTATCATCAATAAATCAACAAACAAGTGTTGGCGAGAATGTGAAGAAAGGGGAAGCATCATGCACTGTGGGTGGGAATGCAGGCTGGTGCAGCCACTGTGGAAAGCAGTGTGAAGTTTTCTCAAGATTCCACTTCTGAGAATATATTTCAAGAAACTAGAAACACAAATCAGAAAGAATATATGTTCCCCTATATTCATAGCAGCACAATTTACAGTAGCTAAGGTTTGGAAACAGCCTAAGTGCCCATCAGCAGATGAGTGGATTAAAAAGCTGTGGTACATTTACACAATGGAATACTATGCTGCTGTAAAAAAGAAAGGACTCTTACCATTTGCAACAGCATGGATGGACCTGGAGAGCATTATGCTAAGAGAAATAAGCCAGTCGAGAAAGATAAATATCACATGATCATTCCACTCATTTGTGGAATATAATGCACAACATAAACCGATGAACAAAAACAGATCCAGAGACATAGGAGCATCAAACAGACCATCAAACCTCAGAGGGAAGGCAGGGGAAGGTGGGAGGAGTGGGTAAGAAATCAACCAAAGGACTTGTATGCATGCATATAAGCATAACCAATGGACACAGACAGTAGGGGGGTGAGGGCATGTGCTGGGGGGTGGGAGTGGCTGGGGAGAGGTCAGTGGAAGAAAAAAGAAGACATGTGTAATACTTTCAAATATAAAGAATTTATATTTTAAAAAAGAGAGAAATACCAGGAAAGTTTTTTGTTTGTTTGTTTTTTAATAATTCTTTATTGTTGAAAGTATTACATATGTCCCTCAAGAAAGTTTTTTACTAAATACACCTACTTTCTGACTTCTGTCGTTTGTGTGTGTTTACACAATGTGGGTGTGCTGGGGAGTGTGTTCTGTTGATTGCACTGTTATTTCTGCTCTGGACCCATGCCTTTATAGGCGTGTGTTTGCCAGATTAATGTAGACAACAGAATGGGGCAGAACAATCTTGTTCAAATTGACCCTATTCCCATCTGAACTATTATATATGTATCTCTTAAAATTCACTTACTTTTTAAAACAAATAAGTTGCTCTCAAAAGGAAACCTTAAAGCACTGAGGAATGGGGGGCGGGGGGGTATCTTTTGCTATAAACAGAAAATAAGCATAAAAATAAATATAGGGAAAACAAAACTACTAAATTATAGCCCCTTTCATCTGGCTGTTCTCCCTGCTCTCCCGCGGCCTACCACAGTGTCAACCATGAGATCTATTTTGTTTATACCTTGAAATATCCATGGGTCCCAAGGTTTAGTTCTCAGCTCTCCTTTCATTTCACGGTATTTAGCACCCCTGGGCCATCTCCTTACAACCCACCTATTGCAAGTTCATAGGGGAGTGATAATGAAGTATCAAGTCCTCACAAGTATGGTTGCTTTGAAGCATGAATCCAGGTCTCACTGTGGGGAGTCCCTTATCTAGAGAGTACAGAATTCTAACCGTGGAATCAACCTCTCCTTAGTACGGTTAGGACTAGTTATGATCAGGTTTAGCTACAAATAACAAAAACACAGAATTACAGTAGATCAGCACCGAGGCCAACCCATAGCTAATGGCCTAACCCAGAAAATGAATGAGAACAGAGCTGGGTCCCTGGTCTGCTGGGAGCCCCCTGCCTCAAGACTTGTTCTGTGACAGAAAAGATTTCCTTTTGGTTTAAGCTGGTTTGAGACCCTTTTCTTGCAACTAAGAGCTTCCTAATGAACATAGACAGACTCCTGGGAGAAAATTTCTGGTGAAAGTATCTGAACGTTTTTAAGGCCCTTGATAAATATCACCATCAGTTTGAAAAAAAAAGTTTTACTAGTAGGCACTTTTAGTCCTATGTAACAAACAGAAACATCAGAATTTAGGAATGAGTGGTGAGACTGGGATTAGGACCAAATTTTTACACCAATTTTATTCTGCCAGTCATTTAAACTCATATATTTAGCTTTGCACTCAGTTTTGTTTTTACCCAGGTCACTAATAATTTATGCCCTTCATTTCTGAATAACTTTCTTTATATTATTTCTTTCATAATTTCCTGTGCTTCTCTCTCTTTTCTCTTTCTGTAACTTCTATTCCTCCTGTGATGATATCCACATGTTCTTAGCTTTTTCCTACCACTGTCCTTCTTGTTCCATTTTCTGGGAGATATTTTCAACTCCATTTCCCAAAAACTCTTGAAATTTTTATTTCTACTTTCATATTTCTAATTCCAATGAGGTATTTCTTGTTTTCTGTGTATTCCATTTTATGGCCTTCTATTCTTTTTTAAAAATATATATATATATTTTTATTGATTTCAGAGAGAAGGAGAGAGGGAGAGAGAGATAGAAACATCAATGATGAGAGAGAATCATTGATCGGCTGCCTCCTGCACACCCCCTACTGGGGATCTACCCCACAACCTGGGCATGTGCCCTTAACCGGAATCGAACCAGGGACCCTTCAGTTCGCAGGCTGATGCTCTATCCACTGAGCCAAACTGACTAGGGCTGGCCTCCTGTTTTTTATTCATGGATACTATATCATCTCTTCCTCTTTGAAGATATATTTTCCTTTTTAAAAAAGACCCTTTTCTGCCCTCTGCATCATACATTTTCATATTCATTTGCTCTTTTAGTTCTTCCTTTGCTTCCTTTGAATTTCTTTGTTTCGGACTCTCCTACTTGGTCATGGTGTATGATCTTTCTGATGTACTGCTGGATCCGATTTGCTAAGATTTTGTTATCTATGTTCATGAGGGATATTGGCCTGTAATTCTCTTTCATTGTGTTGTCTTTACCTGGTTTTGGTATTAGGGTGATGCTGGCTTCATAGAATGAGCTGGGAAGTGTTCCTTCCTCTTGCATTTTTTGTAGAAGTCTGAGGAGGATAGGTTTTAGTTCTTCCTTGAATGTTTGGTCAAACTCCCCTGTGAAGCCGTCTGGCCCTGGGCTTTTGTTTGCTGGAAGCTTTCTGATGACTGCTTCAATTTCTTCCATAGTTATTGGCCTGTTGAGATTTTTAGATTCTTCCTGATTGAATTTTGGAATGTTGTATTTTTCTAGGAATATGTCCATTTCCTCCAGGTTGTCTAGTTTGTTGGAGTAAAGTTGTTCATAGTATTTTTTAACAATCATTTGTATTTCTGTGGGGTCTGTTGTTATTTCGCCTCTATCATTTCTGATTTTGTTTATTTGGGTCCTCTCTCTTTGCTTCTTGGTGAGCCTGGCTAGAGGTTTGTCAATCTTGTTTATCCTTTCAAAGAACCAGCTCTTGGTTTCATTGATTTTATGTATTGTTTTTTTGGTCTCTATGTCATTTATTTCTGCTCTAATCTTTATTATCTCCTTCCTTCTGCTCACTCTGGGCTTTTCTTGTTGCTCTCTTTCTAATTCTTTGAGATGTAGATTTAGATGATTTACTACCATTTTTTCTTGTTTGTTGAGGTAGGCCTGTAGAGCTATAAACTTCCCTCTCAGGACTGCTTTCATTGTGTCCCACAGGTTTTGGATTGTTGTGTTTTCATTGTCATTAGATTCCAGGATGTTTTTAATTTCTTCTTTGATCTCATTGGTAACCCAATCAATATTTAATAACATGCTATTTAGCTTCCAAGTGTTTGAGTATTTTGAGTTGTTTTTATTGTAGTTTATTTCTAATATTATGCCTTTGTGGTCAGAGAAGATGCTTGGTATGATTTCAATCTTCTTGAATTTGGGGAGACTTTGTTTGTGACCCAATATTTGGTCTATTTTTGAATATGTCCCATGAGCACTTGAGAAGAACGTATATTTCGTGGCTTTGGGGTGAAGTATTCTGAAGATGTCAAGTCCATCTGATCTAGTGAGTCATATAGGATTGCTGTTTCTTTGCTGATTTTTTGTCTAGAGGATTTATCCAGTGATGTCAGTGGTGTATTAAAGTCCCCTACTATGATTGTATTGTTGTCGATCTCTCCCCTGATATCTTCCAGGAGTTTTCTTATGTATGTGGGTGCTCCTGCATTGGGTGCATATATGTTTATCAGGGTTATATCCTCTTGTTGTATTGATCCCTTTAGTATTATGAAGTGGCCTCTCTTATCTCTTGTTATGGCCTTCACTTTGAGGTCTATTTTGTCCGATATAAGTATTGCTACCCCAGCTTTTTTTTCATTTCCATTTGCCTGAAAGATATTTTTCCATCCCTTCACTTTCAGTCTGTGTGAGTCCCTTCTAATGAGGTGGGTCTCTTGTAGACAGCAAATGTATGGGTCATGTTTTTTTATCCATTCAGCCACTTGGTGTCTTTTGATTGGGCCATTTAGTCCATTTACGTTTAAAGTTATTATTGAAAGGTACTTGTTTTTAGCCATTTCTATTTTTTTGTGGCTGTTTTCTTTCTGGGCTTCTTATTTCTTTTTTTTACACCAGTCCCTTTAGCATTTCTTGCATTGCTGGCTTGGTGGTGATAAACTCCCTTAGCCTTTTTTTGTCTGTGAAGCTTCTTATTTCCCCTTCAATTTTGAATGATAGCCTTGCTGGGTAGAGTATTCTTGGATTCAGTCCTTTGCTTTGCATCACTTTGTAAATTTCTGTCCATTCTTTTCTGGCCTGATGTGTTTCTGTTGAGAAATCTTTTGATAATCTGATGGGGGATCCTTTGTAGGTAACTCTCTGCTTCTCTCTTGCAGCCTTTAAGATTCTCTCTTTGTCTTGTACATTTGCCATGGTAATTATGATGTGTCTTGGTGTGGGTCTTTTGGGGTTCATCTTGCCTGGGACTCTCTGTACTTGTGTAACTTTTTTCTTCCCCATATCTGGGAAGTTTTCTGTCATTATTTCTTCAAATAGATTTTCTAATCCTTGCTGCTCTTCTTGTCCTTCTTGCAGCCCTATTATGCATATGTTACTTCGTTTCATGTTGTCCTGAAGCTCCCTTAGGCTCTCCTCCTGTTTTTTAATTTTTTTCTCCAGTTGCTGTTCAGATTGAGCTTGCTTCTCTGCCTTATCTTCTAACTCACTAATTTGGTCCTCTGCTTCTTCTAGTCTGCTGTTGAAACTTTCCATGGTGTTTTTGATTGTAGCTATATCACTTTTCATTTCTTCCTGATTCTTGCATAGGTTGTTGATTTTCTCATCCATCCAATGAATGAATTGTACAACCATTAGTCTGAATTCTTTTTCTGTCATGTTGCATGCTTCAACTTCATTAATTTTCTTTCTTGGTGATTCCTCATTGTCTTTCCTCTGGGTGTTGTGTCGTCTCTTCATTCTGATTATCTCCTGATGGTTCAAACGTCGAGTTGGTGGGCCTGGGCCGTGTGCAGTGGGAGCCTCCCACCACCCTAGTGTCACTGAAGAGCTCTGACACTAAGATGTGTGGTTGTTATTGGTTGGTGGGAACCAGGCTCGCTCTGAGTCAGTGTTGCCAGCGCTCAATGTGGCCTCGTACGTGCCCTTAGAATCAGGGACCCTACCTGCACCGTGTTGAAAACCAGAGCCCCCTAGCATGCGCCAGGAGTCAGAGTTCCCCAAGAGACCAGTATCAGAGTCTCTGTTGCTTCGCGCGACCTCGCCTTGATAATCAGGGTTCCTGTGTGCCCTTGCACCAGGAATTGGATTCACTGGCTCTTAGTATGAATGCACAGGGAATCAGGATCTCAGGCGCAGGTGATAAGAAACACAGTCAAGTCACTGGTGCTTGGTGCTGCCTCCTGCCCCGAGAAACGGGATCCCTGGGCCTGTGCTACGGGGACAAATTCCTGTTCGCGCGTTTGCTCCCAGCCCAGGGCTCCGAACCCGGCAGTTCGCGAAGGATCAGTTCCAAGGTGCTCGCGCACTTCCAGGCCAAAGTTCCTGCAGTGCTGAGGCCCGGGCAAGGGGTGGGTCTGTCAGTTAGTTACTCTGGCACTGCCCGCGAGCCTGCGGGAAGGGGGGGATGGGCTCTGTTACTCACGGATCTGCAGCGGGGATCTCTGAAATTTTGGTGTCCGCAGGTCTGTAGCTGTGGTCACAGGTCTCTGTCCCCAGTGGCTGCAGGGTCCTGGTATGCGTCTGAGATCAGACTGGGGGGTGCTGAGGCCAGGATCCTAGTCTCAAGCAGCTCTGTTTCCCAAGATGGCGTGGTCACTGTGCCTGTGCTGGCCGCCCAGGAGTGTCCGCGCCGGGAGCGGGACTCCGCCGCCTAAGACTGCCCAGTTTAGCAGCCCCTTAGAAGACCTGCAGAATCTAACTGTCCCTAGCTCATACACACACACACCACACATGTCCACACACTCCTCTATCACTTCCTTGCGCTCTCACACTCTCTCCCTCACTACCTTCCTGCTGGTCGACATTTTCCCTTCCTTCATTAATCTTTTAGTTGTATTTTTGAAGTGGTTGTCCTAGGCAGCAAACTCCGGCGTTAACCCATGCCGCCATCTTGGTTTCTCTCCCAATAATTTTTCTGACATATATCATTGGGCACGGGAAACAAAAATATATATAACTAAAATGAAAATTTTGCACAGCAAAGGAAACCAACAATAAAACAAAAGACAACCAGGAGAAACCAAGATGGCTGCATAGGTTAACGCCGGAGTTTGCTGCCTCGAACAACCACTTCAAAAATGCAACTAAAAGACGGAACGGACATCATCCAGAACCACAGGAAGGCTGGCTGAGTGGAAGTTCTACAACTAGGAGGAAAGAGAATAGCATACCGAGACTCAGAGGAGGCGCAGTGCTGAAGTCAAATACTAAGGTGCGGAGTGCATGCGGAGTGGGCTGGCAGCTGAGGGCGCGGTTGTCTGTTTCAATCAGGAGGGAGTCTCAGACTCTGAGCTCCAGATCTGGGCGAGTCTCTAGGGACCCAGACTCAAACGGGAGAAACGGGACTGTCTGGCTTCTGTCGGAACTCGAAGGCAGCTTTCTCTCCTAGGTTTGCAGCGGTTGCTGGGACTCTGAGAGGCAGAGCCCCTGGCCACGGGACTGAGAGCAGCCATAACTGCTTGCTCCGCCTGCCCTGTACATCCCCTGGGACCCGCCCTGCCAGAGCCCTGCACAGAGGCATTTGCCAGATAGCCTCAGGCAAAGGCTAGATTAGCACCTCCCTAGAGGACAGAAGTTCTCCCACTGCAGACACAGCTGATTCTCACAGCTGGTTGGCCTGGAGGTCAAATCCCCCCCAGTGTTACCTACAACAATCAAGGCTTAACTACAACAAGACTGTGCACAAAGACCACTAGGGGGTGCACCAAGAAAGCATAAAAAATTCAGAGACAAAGAAACAGGACACAAATGTCAGAATTGGAGGATATAGAGGTCAAAACCACACTTTTAAGGTCTTTCAATAATTTTCTAGAAACTGCCAATAAACCTAATGAGATCTACAAGAAATCTAATGAGACCCTCGATGTTGTGATAAAGAACCAACTAGAAATTAAGCATACACTGACTGAAATAAAGAATATTATACAGACACCCAACAGCAGACCAGAGGAGCGCAAGAATCAAGTCAAAGATTTGAAATGCGAAGAAGCAAAAAACACCCAACCAGAAAAGTAAAATGAAAAAAGAATCTGAAAATACGAAGATAGTGTAAGGAGCCTCTGGGACAGCTTCAAGCATACCAACATCAGAATTATAGGGGTGCCAGAAGATAAGAGAGAGCAAGATATTGAAAACCTATTTGAAGAAATAATGACTTCTCCCACCTGGTGAAAGAAATAGACTTACAGGTCCAGGAAGCGCAGAGAACCCCAAACAAAAGGAATCCAAAGAGGACCACACCAAGACACATCATAATTAAAATGCCAAGAGCAAAAGACAAAGAGAGAATCCTAAAAGCAGCAAGAGAAAGTCAGTTACCTACAAGGGAGTACCCATAGGAATGTCAGCTGATTTCTCAACAGAAACTTTGCAGGTCAGAAGGGAGTGGCAAGAAATATTCAAAGTGATGAATAGCAAGAACCTACAACCAAGATTACTTTATCCAGCAAAGCTATCATTCAGAATTGAAGGTCAGATAAAGAGCTTCACAGATAAGGAAAAGCTAAAGGAGTTCATCACCACCAAACCAGTATTATATGAAATGCTGAAAGGTATCTTTTAAGAAGAGGAAGAAGAAGAAAAAGGTAAAGATACAAATTATGAACAACAAATATGCATCTATCAACAAGTGAATCTAAGAATCAAGTGAATAAATAATCTGATGTACAGAATGAACTGGTGATTATAATAGAATCAGGGACATAGAAAGGGAATGGACTGACTATTCTTGGGGAGGGGGGAAGGGGAGTGGGAGATGCGGGAAGAGACTGGACAAAAATCGTGCACCTATGGATGAGGACAGTGGGTAAGGAGTGAGGGCGGAGGGTGAGGCGGGAACTGGGAGGAGGGGAGTTATGGGGGAAAAAAGAGGAACAAATGTAATAATCTGAACAATAAAGATTTAATTAAAAAAAAGACAACCTACTAAATGTGAGAATATATTTGCCAATGATACATATGATAAGGGGTTAATATCCAACATTTATAAAGAACTTATACACCTCAACACCAAGGAAACAAACAGTCTAACTTAAAAATGGGCAAAGGACCTGAATAGACTCTTAAAGAAAGAGGACGTACAGATGGCCAATAGACATATTAAAAGATGATCAACATCACTAAATTGTCAGAGAAATGCAAATAAAAACCACATTAAGAATGAGATATCACCTCACACCTGTCAGAGTGGCTGTCATCAACAAATCAACATACAACAAGTGCTGGCAAGGATGCGGAGAAAAAGGAACCCTCTTGCACTGCTGGTGGGAATGCAGACTGGTGCAGCTGTTATGGAAAACAATATGCAGTTTCCTCAAAAAATTAAAAATGGAACTCCCACTTGACCCAGTGATCCCACTTGTAGAAATATATCCCAAAAAATCAGAAACACCAACCAGAAAGAATATATGCACCCCTATGTTCATAGCAGCACAATTTACAATAGCTAAGATTTGGAAACAGCCTAAGTGCCCATCAGAAAATGAGAGGATTAAAAAACATAGCACATCTACACAATGGAATATTACACTGCTGTAAAAAAGAAGGAACTCTTACCATTTTCAACAGCATGGATGGACCTGGAGAGCATTATGCTAAGTGAAAAAAGCCAGTCAGAGAAAGATAAATATCACATGATCTCACTCATTTGTGGAATATAATGAACAACATCCTATCTAATAATAGACAAACATGGTAATTAACCATACCTCTGACACGCTTCCCATTGGCTAATCAGGGCGATATGCAAATTAACTGCCAACCAAGATGGCGGCCGGCAACCAGGGAGCTGAAGTGAACAGGAGGCTTGCTTGCTCCAGTGATGGAGGAAGCCAACGTTCCCCGCCTGCCACTGCCAGCCTCTGAGCTGCACTCTAAGCAACTATGTTGCAATTATAGAAGCTAAAGAAGCTCCAGAAACCTGCTTTCAGCCAGCCGGGCCTCAGAGCTTAGAGTGGCAGTGATGGCAACAATGTTTCAATTATAGAAGCTAAAAATACCCCAGATACCTGCTTTCAGCCAGCCGCAGCCTCAGAGCTGGAGCTGGCTCTCAGCTCCAGTGACAGCTATAGAAGGTAAATAAATCCCAGAATAAAAAAAAGAAAAAGAAAAAAAGGAGAGGTTGGGAGCTTCAGTCATCCGCCAGCCTGAAAATGGCCCTCAGCCCCTCACCCAGACTGGCCAGGCACCCCAGTGGGGACCCCCACCCTGAAGGGGGTGTGATCAGCTGCAAACAGCCATCATCCCCTCATCCAGACTGGCCAGGCACCCCAGTGGGGACCCCCACCCTGAAGGGGGTGTGACCAGCTGCAAACAGCCATCAGCCCCTCACCGAGGCTGGCCAGGCACCCAAGCGGGACCCCCACCCTGGTCCGGGACACCCTTCAGGGCAAACCGGCCGGCCCCCACCCATGCACCAGACCTCTATCCTATATAGTAAATGGGTAATATGAAAACTGATCCTAACAGTAGAATGACTGGGAATGGCTGGTCACTATGACACACACTGACCACCAGGGGGCAGACGCTCAATGCAGGAGCTGCCCTCTGGTGGTCAGGTCGCTCTCAACATGGGAGGAGCTCTGCTCAGCCACAAGCCAGGCTGATGGCTGCCAGAACAGTGGTGGTGGTGGAGGCCCTCTCCTGCCTCCTCAGCAGTGCTAAGAATGTCCGACTGCAGTTTAGGCCTGCTCCCTGCTGGCAAGTGGACATCCCCCAAGGGCTCCCTGGCTGCCAGAGGGATGTCTGATTCCCAACTTAGGCCCAATCCCCTGGGGAGCGGGCCTAAGCCAGCAGGTGGTCATCCCCTGAGGGGTCCCAGACTGCGAGAGCGCACAGCCCAGGCTGAGGACCGCCCCCCCCCCCCCCCGGAGTGCACAAATTTTTGTGCACTGGGCCTCTAGTAAGAATATAATAGAAGTAATCCTGTTATTTGCAGATTCTTAATACTTTCTACAGCTTTTGTGATATTATACTATGTTAGTACAGTTTGGGTAATATATTTAAAATCTTTATTCTTGAAATATTAAGTTTATTGCATGTAGTATCATTATATTTAAAATCATTTTTTAAATATGAATGTTTATTGCATGTAACATATTTAAAATTGTTTTTCTTGAAATATTAAAAAATATGTATAAATAAAAGAAAAACAAAAGGTTAAAGGATTAAGAAGTACAAATTGGTTGTTACAGAATACAGGGTGTCCCTCCCCCTCACCAAAAAAGGTATACATACACTATGAACAATTATAAATCAGCATTTATTAAAATATATTTCATTTTCTAAATTGAGCTATCAGCTGTTAAAGTGTGTATACATTTTTGGGGGGACACCCTGTAGTTATGGGGATGTAAAATAAAACATAGGGAATATAGTCAATAATATTCTAACAGCTATGTGTGGTGTCATATGGGTATAAGATTCATTGGGATGATTACTTAATAAGTTACATGCTACCTAATCATTGGGGTGTACACCTGGAACTAAATAATATTATACGTCAACTGAAAAACAAAACATGATAAAGAAAAGAACAGCAAAAAGAAAAAAGAATTTAAAAACACTGGTTTTGCTTGATGGTTAGAGCATCGGCCCATAGATTGAAGGGTCTCGGGTTCAATTCCCGGTCAAGAGCACATGCCTGGGTTGCAGGTTTAATCCCCGGCCAGGTCAGGACACATGTGGGAGGCAACTAATCGACGTGTCTCTCTCACATAGATGTCTCTATAAAAATCCCAGCAAGCTTATTTTTTACAGAAATTGACAAGCTGACCCTAAAATTCATGTAAAAATACAAAGAACTCAGAAGAGCCAAAACAATCTTGAAAAAATAGAGTGAAACTTGCAGTTTCAAATTTCAAAACTTCTGATCATAAAGCTACATAAATCGAGACAGTGTAGTACTGACATAGGATAGAAACATCAGTGGACAAAACTGAAAGTCCAGAAATAAACTCTTATATTTATGGTCAATGTATTTTTACAAAGGTGGCAAGACAATTCAATGGGGAAAGATTATTTTCAACAAATGGTGCTTGAACAATTGAATATCTCCATGCAAATCAATGGACCCTTGTGGGGAAGCATGGGACTTGATTGGAAAGTTTGCAAGGAGGAATCTCTGAAACATCGGGGCCTCTTTGGGACCTTGCAGGAGGTGGCAGCCCCTGCCTTGACTTTTCCAAGCAAGTCTGAGCCCCCAGGTGTCTGCTGGTCAGCCCTGGCAGGTGGTGCCCCGTGTGAGGACCAAGGAACACAATGAGATGTGGCGGAAACCTTGAAAACGAAGAGCGCAGTAAGTCATTGGAGCCCACTGGGGATTTCCAAGTTCGAGGGGATTGTTTCTCAGCTAAGGAATTTTCTCCCTTATGCTTCTTAACACATTGCAGACAGAGCACGAGAACCCTCACTTTATATTACACAGTGTTTTACAAAGTATCATACTTTAAAAAGATATTAGTTTGTAAGAACATGTAATAAATAACTTCAAAATGCAATGGGTATTTAATTTTAAAGCGTGCCTTTAACATTTATGTAAAATGTTTTTTGTACTCATTCAATAGAAACTTATCTGGCCACTGGATAAAGCTAGCAATAAAACTACTGGTCGGCAATGTGTTAAGAATGTGAGTATATTTTCCATTGGAAAAATAAGCCTATTTCTAAAAGTAAGGAGAAAGAAAAGGTTTTCTTGTATTTGCTTAGGAAACAAAGGTTTTATATATATTACTAAAATAATTATGTTAATCAACAATTTGATTACTTTAAATAAATATATTATTTAATATTATTTAATAATGATAACAACATATAATCTTCTGGTCATGTTTTTGACTACCTTCCCAGGGTTTGAATTTTAAGACACTTTTCTTTGTCCTAGAATGGGCTTTAGGTCATTCCAATGGGCCCCTGGTATGCCTCAAGGGTTTGCTTTTCTCCTTATGAAAGAAAATTTTATACTTAAGGTACATGGGAAGCTCTGTCAAATAAGGAAATAATAATTACATTCTATTTATATATGCAGATTAAATATATTCTGGTATGCTTTCATTTACAACTATTATTAGTTATAATGTGATAGAATATTGTGTTTTGTAAAAAGGACAAGATTCCATGTCATTTACATTACTCTATAGAGTATCTGAATTTGTAAAAATACTAGGAAGAAAAATCAAGAAAAGCAGAATTTGACTATAGAATTGAATGAACTAAAAATAATTATAGTTTTTGTAATTATTGTTCTCATGGCAATGTATTTGTTTGCATAAATCTAATAAGAATCTGATTTCTTCATAACAGGACATAAGTCAGTTTCCAATTGTGATTTTATTAACCAAAACTTTACTGGAATGTCATATCTGAAAGAGAGACATGCCAGAACTCTGGATGTCACCAGAAAGCTCTAAGGAATAAAGACTGACTTTGAAGCCAGTAAGCCCATTGGATAAATAGCCTGGCATCTTGCCTGGTCACGTCATTCATGGCAGTCTTTCCAGGTAAGAAACGAAGGTTGCTTTCCTGAGAGATGGCATGAAAGAAACCTCAAGACATCTGTGGGGACCTCAACTTGAGGAATGCACCCCAATTCTGTAGGCACTCCAGGCCATGGCTGATGGCAACTGTGTGGCTTGGTTTCTTTGCCCTGGGAGTAAACTTTCTCATGAGATTCCAGCAAAGCATATTGAAAAAAAAAAAAAAAAAAAGCTAACCTATAAGAGCAACTATTATTCTTATTGTGTTCATACAAACAATCAGGCCAAATTATAACTAAACTTAATACAGTACACAAATTAATCTTAATTTATCTCTTTAATAAAAATGAGGGTGATTTTAAGGAGAAATAAATATATTTCAACAGGAAATTATTAGATATGAAATGTTTTTTTTCCTTCCACCAGACCATCCTATATAATAAAAGCCTAATATGCAAATTGTTCAACCGGGAGTTCAACTGGGAGTTCGACAGCTCACCTATGATTTTCGCTG